>NC_084841.1:1662915-1967915 GCF_033115175.1 Lepus europaeus
TGGGTGTGCTGGACAAAGCACAGCAGGAGCTAATCCTCCCTCCCCGGCCCTTTGCTTTGGTTTGGGTCTTCAGCAGATTCGACGGTGCCCACCCACCCCGTGGCAGGGGGATCCTCTGGACTTGGTCCACAGACCCTCACACTGATCTCAACCAGACACACCCTCACACACGACCCCAGCCACCTGGCACCTCTCCGCCAAGGTGACAAATAAAATCAGCCGTCACAGTGCCCCTTCAGAGAATCGAGAACGTTGGTCTACCAGACGACAAGCTTTGGCTTTTCACAAGCATTGAGATGTTTGCAGGAGTCGGGTTGCTTTGCACCCACGGCTCGCCAGCACTTACAGTCTCTCTCTCCACAACACTGGGTGCAGGGTAGACAAAGCTCGAGATTAGAGAATAAGTCTCCTCCTTGTGCTTGTCCCAGGGAGTGGGTCTTTAGCCTGGGGCACGTCCCAAGAGACTTGTATCCTCTCCTTCCCTCGCGTGCAGCTGTTGACTGCAGTGTGTGGTGAATACCCCGTGGGCATGACCCCTGGGTGTCACCAGCAATCCACTGTCACCACAGGAATAGACTCAGCACGGGTGACTGCAGGACAGGCGACAGCGCTGGCCGCTGCTGGAGATCGGGAGGTGCATTGGCTTCCACGGGCGTCCCACGGCCAGGATGCTGCCTTCATGAAAATTCTCTGGTCCCCAAAGGGAAGACGGCTGGAAACAATTGCTCTAGATCTCTGCTTTATGCAAAGAAGAGTGTGTTGTGACCGATCACCCTCACACAAGTGAAAATAAATGAGCTTTCCGCAATGACATTAATAAAAAATGAAAACAAAAAGAACCATTCGTCAACACGCGGGTGACATAAAGTATCATAGTGAATGATGGATGAAGCAGAGGCGATATTGGAAGAGTCTATTTCACAATAACACCGGGCATTTATCTCTGTGCTGGCCAGCGCCCGGAGGGTGGCGGGACTTTCTCGGAGGCGCGCACCAGCGTTCTGGCGTTCACTGGGTGTGGTTACTAGAACTTGCCCCAGACTCGCAGGGGGAGCTTTTCTCGTGACTCGCCTCGTGTGGTCGCAAGTGTCCCAGCCAGATGGACCATGTTAGGGAAAGTTTTATGAACTGATCATTGCATTTTTTAAAAACTCCATCATAGCCATTTCTTGGGATAACTAGAGTTTGCCAACACATGTGACACTTAAGGCCAACTCGCAGGTCTGGCTGGTGGCGAAGGCAGGAAGTCCCCGTGCGGCTTAGCCTGCTGGGCTGTCCATCTGTCTGTCTGACTGCTGAGTCACTGTGCCGTCTGCTTATTTGCAGTGAGAAAGGAGATGGAAACGAGTGGAGGCCGTCTGGGTCTCTAAGGCAGCTTCACCAGCGTGGCTGGAACTCCCCAGATCCAGCGCTGGGAACTTCTCCTCACCCCAAGCGGCTCCCTCCTGCCAAACAAGCCACAAACACAGACTTTGCTCCCCGCCTCACAAATGCGGGTGCGTTTGTCCGAGTGTTTGTTACAGCTGGGGCACATCGGAGTGCAGGGGAGGGTCGGAGCCATGGCCGAGGGCAGCCGCACTGTGGAGATGCTAACCCAGCAGGGCTGATGTCGGCTCTGAGTCTCCCGGTGCCAGCAGCTTGCTCCTCCACAACACATCCTGACGGCCCTGGCTGGATCCGTCCCTGCGAGGCGGGGACCGCCGGTCCTGCCAGCCCACTCGACTTCCGGACTCAGCGCTGCGCTGCGTGTGTGCACTGTGCTGGGGGCCTGCAGGATGTGGCCAGGTCACCCAAAGACCCCCCTGAGGGGTCACCTGTGGGCACCCGAGCTCAGGCCCCGCCCGGCTCTAGGGGACCCAGAAGCAGAGGCCGTGTGGGTTCCCCTGTCCTCAGCTCCTGCTTCCTGGCCCTCTTGAATTTGGGGACCACAGAAGGGGGTCCCCTGACCTTCGCTTTGGTATTGGAGGTAGGCATTCCCATAGCCTCTCCTGGGCTTCTCCAACTTGCCTGGTCAGTTGAGCGCGTCCATAGAATCTAGGAGCAGGTGCAGACCACAGGTCCCAAATCCTGAGCTTCAGCCTGGGGAGCCGCAGGGGCAGCAGTGGCATTCCTGTTTTTCGGGGTCAACAGCGTGTCGCAGGCAGGAGGGAGGGGGTTCTGCCTACATCACCTCAGCCGCAGGTGCCTGGGGACTGCTGAGGTGGAGCCTTTGTTCTGGACTGAACGGCCAGGCAGGACTGTGAACACACGGGAGGCGCCGTGAGGGCAAGGAGACAGCAGGCTCAGTGCTACCCAGCCTCCCCCGCGGCCGGCTCAGACCCCTGGTCCAGCTCCACACGCTCCTGACAGTGTAGCAGGCAGGAACCTGGCTTTGACCCAGCCCAAAGGAAACTTGTCTTAGTGTAGGAATTCTTGAATGTCCAAGAGGAGTTTGAGGTTGTTTTTGGCATGTTTATATTGAAATTCACGCCTTTCTGGCTTTCATCTGCCCAACACTCAAATGGTTTCTTTTCTTACAGGCAGACATTGAACTCTGGCCAAACATGGCCAAATAAGGAGTGGTATTTGAGCATAATCTAAAATGTGTGTAAGTCCGCCCGTACCATCAGTGACTTTCCGATCAGTGCAGCTCCATAGACTCCAGGCTCCGGAACACTGAGGCGACTCCTTGGGAGCAGGAAGCTGTCTTCCGCTGGACTTCGGACTCCAGCTGTTGCTCCGTGAGAGTCCAGTCCACTGTGTGGCCCCGGTTCCTTGAAACCCAGCAGGAAACAGCGCAGAATTCATCCAGGACCTGCACCCAGGCGCTTGCTGTTTCGTGGGTCATGTGGCACGGAACACTGGGTCCATGGGGCGTCCTGGGCTCACAGATGCCATGGCTGCCCTCTCTCCATCTCAGAGGTTCACAGCACAGGTCAACAGCCCTCGTCAGTCTGTCAGTCTGTGACCCTGTCCGTTCCTCAGAGCCCTCTCTAAGGTCGGGACAAAGTGTTGTGTTTTCGGAATGGCTTATTTGTACGTGAACAGAGTGAGAAGACTGGATTCCTGCCAGTTATTCATAGGGGGGGCATGGGTCTAGATGCTGGAATTCGTGCATAAAATGCCCTCAAATCTTGTCATTCCCTACCTGAGGGTTGAGCAGTAGGAGATCCATCACCGATTCCAGCCAAGTTGTGTGCCACAGTTCTTACAGATCCACCTGAAAGTTACGTGTGCAGGTGCATAGCCGACATGACCAGAAGTTCCCTTCATCATTCTCCGGACGATGACTATGCAATGTGTGTGCAGGGAGCCAGCGTCGTGGCGTAGCCGGTAAAGCTGCCACCTGCAGCGCTGGCATCCCGTGTGGGCACTGGTTTGTGTCCTGGCTGCCCCATTTCTGATCCAGCTCCCTGCTAATGACCTAGGAAATGCAGCATACGGTGGCCCAAGAGTTTGGGTCCCGGTCACCCAAGTGGGGGATCTGGATGGAGCTCAGCCTGACCCAACCCTAGACATTGCTGCCATCTTGGGAGTGAATCAGTGGATGAAAAATCTCTCTGTCTCTCTATCTCTCCCTCTCAGTGACTCTGACTCTCAAACAAATAAATAAATCTAAAATGAATGAATAAATAAATGTGTGATAGATTGAACCCAGCCGAGGCTGAAGTGAAACAAAGCTTGGATCTAAGCAAGACAGCTGGTCTCCCCGCCATCAAGCATTTTGCTATAAACTGGCGATGTCAACAATCCATGAGGAGGATGGGCTGGAACTGTAGAGCCAGAGGGCCTTTATAGGTTGATTGGAAGACTGGGGTCGGTTTGGATTCGGTTCAGAGAAGTTACACATTTCCACAGCAGCCTCACCAGAGCCGCAGCCATAGGAACAACGCACTAAGTTGGACGTGCTATGCGGCAGAACGCCTGGGCCGTGGGAAGCCCGCTCTGCACACCCACCTGCCTGGCCGTGGGAAGCCCGCTCTGCACACTCACCGACCGGCTTGTGCTTGTCAATCCTAAATGGAAATCTAACAAATCCACCAATAGGAGCTTAAAAAGTTCAACTTGTCCCACCCCAAGGGATGGAGAGGGAGCACGAGATGGGATGAGATGAAGCAATCCAAAAGCTGTACTTTGGAAAGTTATATTTATTAAATAAAAGTTTAAAATAAAAACAGCTGAATATTCCTAAAAAAAAAAAAAAAAGTTCAGCTTGTCTGAAATGGGTCGACTCTGTGAAACTCGTCTGTCTCCCCTCCCCTCCCCCCACCAGCTGCACGTGTGGACTTGCCAGGCTCCTCGTGATTTCGTCTGGGAAGCACTGACGTCTGAACTGACACCTGACGGACTCTTCGTCCACGGTTGGTGTGTTTTTGGACTGAAATGTTCTGAAACCTGCCGGTCCTCAGCTTCAGAAACCTCCTCTTTGGCCGTCAAAGTCACAGCCAAGTTCATTGATTTGGACAGGCGTTTGGCAAACGCCTTGGCAGACAGCTTCTAGGGAGGCAGCCCGCCAAGACTCTCCCTCTCTCGCTCTTCTCACTGCCTCGGAAGGATTCCTTCCAGGAGCGACTCCCTGGCCGTCCTGCATGCGGGGCGTGGGAGCCTGGCGCTAACCTGTGGCGGCGTGCTCTCTCTGGAGGCCTGCGCGTGGCCGACAGGGGCTGTGGTCTTGGACAAGGGGAGGGCCGTGGCTCTCAGTAGCGTGCCCGGTGCCCAGCACAGATGGAGGCCGCAGCCGACTGAGGTGCCGAGGGAGGCCCGGCTGAGCGGCTGGGATCCCGCAGAAGTCACAGGAGAAGGACCCGTGGCTCTCGGCACTTTGGGAGGTGAAATTGCTGGACGTGAAAGTCAAACTAAAACAGATGATGTCTGGTGACCATACGCGAAGCTAAACACCAACAGGGCCGCTGCTGCTGCCAGCGTGCTGCTCTCCAGGCGCTGGTGAACCTGCTCTTTCCTTAAGCTCAGGCAGGCGCGTGTCTGTCACACACATTCTTTACCGGGCGCCGTGTCCGAAGGTCTGTGTGTGCGCCCTTGTGTTTAATTACAACGTGCGGTTAAAGTGGGAAGACGGATGCTAGACCCTCAGAGGAAGCTTGCTAAAGGCAAGGGGCTCTTTGTGATGTAAAACCTTAGCTTTCGTGCGACATCTTTGGGGAAACTTGGTGTTTGGAGACATTTTCAGCGTTTGAATCAATTGACTGTGCTCCAGACCTTGCTGGTGATCCAGACAAGCGCAGGCCGGCACGCTGTCTACTAACAGCCAATAGCACCGTGACCTCGCAGTCAACGGCACAGTGTACGACTGCCGCCTGTTAGAGTTCCATGTGCATTCTCACATCCTAAACCCAAATCTCCAAGGGACTCCACACGCCCGCCTGCTGTCCACCCAGCGTCTCCGTGAGAGAGCGAGGTGTGGGTGGCACCAGTGATGGGGGAGACGCATCATTGAGGGCCAGGCATGTAGTATGTGTTCAATAAACACATGTGTGGCTGGTGGGTGACCCTCGCCCATGCTACTGCTCAGTCCCTAGCAGGCCTTTGCTAAGTACCTTGGACAAACACAGGCAGGGGCACCACGGAGCCCCTCCACAGCCAGCGAGGGTCTTCTGTTTTAGAGCAAAGTGTTTGGTCTCTGATGGGTCAGGCCCCCGTCCTCTCCTGGCCACCAGCTTGTGCCCTTCCCAGCTGCCCGCCAGGGTGGGCCCCGTGGTGCCGCTCTGCCCTCCGGATCTCACGCGCCGCCTCCCGCCTGTGGACTCGGGTCCCAGATGCCCCAGGCACGGCCGAGCGCTGCTGTGGGTGAGCGGAGCTCCTGTCAGACACCCGCCGCCGCCCGCACCCGTCAAGGCGGCTGTGAAGCGCCTCCGGCCCAGCCCACCCACCCTGGAAACGCGCCCGCCCGCTCCGCTGAGCGGCCCTGGGGACTCCCCCACCCGCCCGTGTCCATCAGATGTGCTGAGGGGCATGAATGGGGTGGAGGGGGGTCCCTGCCTGCCTGCACCTGTCAGCAGAGCTGATGGCAGGGGAAGGTGGGGGCGCTCCTCCCGCGCTGTCAGCCGCTGACAGACAAGTGTACGTGGGCGAGGCCCCTGGCCTCTTGGAGCAGCTGGGGGGGCTGGCTGCTGGGGCGTGGGCGGGGGCTCTGCCTGCCTGCTGGCTGAGGGTCTTCAGAGAATGGACGGGGGTGGGGGGGACATGTGTACGCGCGCACCAGGCTTCTTGGCAGTGAGCGAGCCTCACCCCACGTCCCACTGTGCTCCAGTCCCTGAGCCCTGACGCTGGAGATGGCAGCGAGGGTCACCTCTGCACCGGTATCGCCTCCTCCACTGGGACTTTCACCTAAACAAGCCTCCGGAAGTGAGGAGGGGGCTGGAGGCGTCGGGACCTGACCTGGGTGCAGTCTCTCCTGTTCCCAACCAGGCGGTGCCAGCTCTGCTCCACTTCTTAGCTGGCAAAGCAGGAGGTTGCTACATGCTTCCCTCCGCAGTTCACCTTTTGTTCTTAGTTTTAACCCCAGCAACATTTAAATAAAAGGTTTGGATGCAAGTCCCAAGCAAAAGTTGTCTTTGGTGAGCAATGTGTGCTCCTGATGTCACGGTCCTTTTCCCAGCGCTGACGGATTGGGTTCTCTGTGGGGACAGAGCCATGGCCATCCCTCTGTGGGCACAGAGCCATGGCCATTCCTCCGTGGGCATGGAGCCACGGCCATCCCTCCGTAGGGATGGAGCCATGGCCATCCCTATAGCCATCCCTCCGTGGGAACAGAGCCATGGCCATCCCTCCGTGGGGACGGAGCCATAGATCATCCCTCCAGGGGGTGGAGCCATGGCCATCCTTCCATGGGAACAGAGCCATGGCCACCCCTCCGTGGGGACGGAGCCATGCCATCCCTCCATGGGAACAGAGCCATGGCCATCCCTCCATGGGGGTGGAGCCATGGCCATCCCTCCGTGGGGACGGAGCCATAGATCATCCCTCCATGGGGGTGGAGCCATGGCCATCCCTACGGCCATCCCTCCGTGGGGACGGAGCCATGGCCATCCCTCCGTGGGGACGGAGCCATAGATCATCCCTCCGTGGGGACGGAGCCATGGCCATCCCTCTGTGGGGACGGAGCCATGGCCATCCCTCTGTGGGGACGGAGCCATAGCCATCCCTCCATGGGGACGGAGCCATGGCCATCCCTCCATGGGAACAGAACCATGGCCATCCCTCCATGGGGGTGGAGCCATGGCCATCCCTCCGTGGGGACGGAGCCATAGATCATCCCTCCATGGGGGTGGAGCCATGGCCATCCCTACGGCCATCCCTCCGTGGGGACGGAGCCATGGTCATCCCTCCGTGGGGACGGAGCCATAGATCATCCCTCCAGGGGGTGGAGCCATGGCCATCCCTCCATGGGAACAGAGCCATGGCCATCCCTCCATGGGGACGGAGCCATGGCCATCCTTCCATAGGCTCTGAGCACCGCAAGGTCCTTCCAGGGCCTGGGCTCCTCTTCAGGGAAAGGCTCAGAGGGAAGCAGAGCCCGTGGCGTCCTCCTGTATGGCGCCTGCAGGGGAAAACCTGCCCAAGTGCTCTGGGGGCTCCTTAGGCTACCACCTTGGTTCCAAAGAAACTGAACAGAGGGCAGTTTTCAGGAGGGCAGCCGGGCGTTTTCCCAGTCCCGTTTTGTTTCTGTGAAATACAGAACGCACGGCCTGTGTTGCCATCGCGGGTGGGGAGGGGGCGGGGGGCAGACGGACCCGGTGCCGTCCAGATGGGCTCTGCGCCGCCCTGCAGGTTGGCCCAGTTGAAGCGTGCATTCTAAAAGGAGTGTGGCCACGCGCCCCGTTGCTTGGTTATGCCTTCCTGGAAAGGTTAAGTAGAAATGGTCAGCAGGACGGGTCATCTCAGAAATCCGTGTGGGCACGTCCAGCGCCAGCTTTCGGGAGCCGGAACCAGTCTACTGTTGCTGTCATCACACGATGCGTTGCGAGGCACACACGGCTGAGCGCGGTGGGAGCTACGTGCCCCCCCCCATGCCAGGCGACACAGCCGTCCCCCGCGCCAGCACGTCCGGTTCCATCGTGTGGACTCGGGCTGAGTGTGGGGTCCAGAAGACGGGGAATTCGCTTTCACGCTGGGGCACGCCGTGAGTCTGTGGGCAGAGCCCGAGTGCCGGCTGCGCCATGGCTGGCTCTTCACTGGCCGTCTCGGTGCCCACAGCTGTGGTGAGGAAAATCCACCTGCACTGGAGCCGAGCTGAATGCTGAGCCCGGCCCATGCGGGGAACAGCCCGGCCCACGCGGGGTCACGGGCGAGCCGGACCAGCCGCTGCCTGGGGTTTGCGTGCCCCACGCCTGGCCTCCGCTGCTGCTTTGGACCCAGGACAACGCCCGCGAGAGGCGCTCCCCCAGCTCCCTGGGGGTTTATGCTTCCACTGGTGGCTCTGCCACGGAGAGGGCCCCACGGCGGGCGCCACCCGCAAGCACAGAGAACGCTCTGCACAGGAGCCCAGGAACAGCGAGAGGCCAGCGGCTCAGCAGCGCCACGCGGGACTGTCGGCGAGGCCGGGAAGCAGAGCGCTCGGAGGGACTTGATGGCGATGAAGCTTTTCCTTAGGAGAGAGGAAATACGTCGTGGTCTCGGTGACTTCAGAGACTTAAGCCAGGGCACGCCAGGGAAGAGAAGTTCTGGGGAGTAAGACCGGGACGCCGTGTCAGCCGCCGTCTGCTGCCCAGGGCTCTTCAGTGGCCCGGCACTGGGCAGGGGCCGCAGAGCATCTCCCGGGGCTGGGGGCAGCAGGCTCCTCCCGCGAGTGGGCGTCTGCCGTGGGAGAAGCCGCAGGCTCGCCGGGCGGCCGAGCGATGCCGCCACAGAGCCACGGAGAACGCGTCCCTGGTGGAGCACCGGCCACTCAGACCTAACACTATGCAGGTTTGCTTCTCACATAATAGATCTCTCAAGTTCTCACGTACCAAGTCAGGTTGATTGCATATTCAGTCTGGGCGGTTATATGTCACCTTGGCGACAACCGGCTAATATGAAAGAAAAATGGAATGAGATTTAAAATGGTAAATTTTGACTGCCTGATAAATAAATATACCCTAAAGATCCAATAATTCATCACTTTGAGTTATTTATCTCTCTCCAAAGGTTTCTGAAATCGTTCTTTACTGTTGCGCTTGATTAATTCTTTGATCTCCGTGACGAACAGCACTTCATCCAGGGCCGAGTCACTAAGGGGGTGACGGGCGATAAGCAGGTTGACGTTAGTCAGTTACAGCTGGAGGGGGCTGGGCAGGCCGGCGGGAGACGGGTTTGTACCCTGGTGCTTCTGAGAGCCGTGCTGCTGCCCCGGGGCGCGAGGACCACGTGGGCATGGCCAGGGTGAAGCGCTCCCTTGGATTTCTTTGGGTGATCTGGTGCCAGTCTTGCTGCTGGCCGGCGAAAGCGGTAGCGGCACCCAGGTTTGGCGATGGCCCCCGAGGGAAGCTCTGGGGACCCCACAGTGGCCACGGACCCACTGAGCAGCGAGTGGATTGTGCCATGCCACCGTTCCCAAGGACCTGGAAGACCTTAGGCAAGGTGAACCACGCCAGTCAGCGAACAATCGGGCGTGATTCCACGGAAGCAAGGCTTCCAGACCACACTCTGAAGACCAGAGTGGAACGGCGCCTCGGGGGCTGGAGGAGGGGGCGTGGGGCACCCTGGCTTGAAGTTCCAGGTGTATCGCCTCTCGGCCTTTTGGCTAAGATCAAGAGAAGTTCCAGGTGTGCAAGACAGACAACACCTAGAGACCCACGGTGCGCGTCAGGCCTGTGGTTAATAACACCGATTCAAGCAGGAAGAGCCCCCGGGAAGCGCGCTTCCCACGCTACGAGAACATTGAAAAGGGTTGGTGTGGATCCGCAGGGGCTGAGCTGAGCGCCAGCAGGCTTCCCGTCTCCCTTTGTCAACGCAACCCAGAGAAACTTTCTGTGTCTGTCACTCTTCGGGCCCAGGTGGCATGGCTACGTGGATGCGTGTGGGCTGCGGGGGGCTGGGGAGACCCCGCCTGGCCCAGCTGAGCTCGGCGTCTTAAACCAGCCTCCTGCAGGCCGGGCTTGCTCCTGGGTGGTGTGGACAGTCCTTGGTGAAAAGGTCAGGATGGTGCAGGCAGGGAGCCGAGTCCCAGGGCTGAAGCTGCGCGCTCTTGTCCATGCTACAGCCAGTGGGGGCCTCCCAGAGGGAGGAGCAGGCAGTGCCTGAGGGTGGGGCTGAGTCCGCTGTCCCAGTTCTAGAGGTTTCTACGCCAGCGCCTCCCAAAGAGCCGCAGGTGAGTCCCCTGGGAAGACGAGAGGGGCGGGGCGTCTCCAGGTTACTGCTGTGGGGATGCCGGGTGGGCTCCGGACTGCACTGGGGGTCTCCTGGGATGGACTGCGGCCTGCCAGGCTCCTGAACCTACCATGAAACCCCTTCTCCACGGGCTCCCTATTAATATCTCCGCACACAGTGTGGAACGCTCAGGCTTACTGCGTTGATGTGCTTGCCAAACCCTTTCTCCGTAGACAAGGGACCAACAAACAAGATCCCCCTCAGGGCTGGAGTCGGAGCAGGTTCTGGGTCGGTGAAGGCACACCGGTGACATTTGACCCTGTGACATTTCCCATCTGAGGACTGAAGGAAGCCACACGGGCAGGGCTCTCCTCTTCTGAGAAATGTCTCACAAAAAATCGGCGACAATCCAGCGATTTCAGAACCTACAGCAGAGCCTGCTTCCTCTCCCTGACACCCCACTCCACGTGGATTAAGATCATCGCCGTCTGAGAGACGCTGCGGGAACGAACAACCAAAACCGAACCCCAATCCCACACACGGTCTGCGTGCCCGTGTCTCACCCAGAATTGTGCAAACTCAGGTGACCCTGGACCACTTGGCTCCGTGACACAGTCCCCTCCCGAGAGCCGCTTCTCTGGGCTCCGGCTGGGAAAGCGCCCTGGGTGTCAGCTGAGGGTGACGGAGCTATGGGCGGGGACAAGGGGACAAGGGGACAAGGGAGGGCCTTGGTCTCTCTGGGACTCTCCCCAGAGGAGACAAAGCCTAGCCCTGAGCCAAGCTGCGGCCAAGCTCCGCCTACAGCCCCTGGCTTAGCCCCTCCCCCTTGCTCAGGCCCAGGGCGTGGCTGCAGCACTACTGTAACTGAACACTGGAGGCGCCAGGGGCAGCGCTTGGCTCTATTGGACAACACGAATAAACCTGATTTTGACGTTTTTAAGGAAGCAGCAGCAGCAGCCTTGCCGTGCATATACGAGGGCTGTTCAGAGAAAAACATAAGTAAAAGATAAGCTTACTTTGGTGCAAAAGTTTTTAAATTCACCCGTGGATTCTTTAGAATAAGCATTTCCCAGGAGCTTTTTGAAAATCTCTTATATTCTGCCCTTTTCTCCCACATATTTAAACTTTTAAAACTATTGGTAAAACAGTAAAGAAAAAAAGCCTGCAATGTCTTAATACGTTAAAAACTTTTAGAAATCATTTAAACAATCATCTCGTTGAGTGCTGCCGGTCGGCGGCTCCTGGCTCGCAGGTGTCTGCGTGTGGTTTGCGGGAGTCACCAGAGGCTATGCAGCACAGCCTTCCTGGGGCCACTGCCCAGCAGGGTCCACAGCTCGCTGCTCCTCGCTGGGCTCCGGAAGCGGTGCGTTCCGTCCATGATACGATCACACCCAGGGATGGCAGCACTGCGTTCTGTCTGTCTGACGGCCGGGACCCCCTGCACCTATCAGAATGACGTCATCATTACCGTGAGTGCCAGGTCACCATCACATCAAATGTGTCGATGTAGGCATTTTATAACAACTAACTAAAAACAAAATAAGCAACCATTTTACTTTGAAAGGCAAAGCAATAAAGCATACTCATCATTTGTCTTCCCTTCCTCCGGGCCCCAGACAGCGTTGTGTAGTTATCGGGAAAGTCACTCACAGGAAGTGCAAGGTGAGCACTTAGCCACGCGTCAGGGATTCCTGAGTGTTCTTCCAACACACAGAGAGCCGCACGTCCCACAGAGGCTTAGAGACGTGACCGGGGCCAGGATCCCAGGCACCTGCCTACCTCCTGCGACCTGGGGCTCCTCCGAGGGGTGCGCACGCGTGAAGAAACCAAGACCCCAGGGATGCCGGAGTCTATGGTATGTTTCAGGTTCACAGTTTGGCTTGACTCAGCTCTATCACCACTTCTCGGTTATTTCTACTTGAGGGATGCTTTGGAAGTTGTTAAGAGAAAATGCTCCATGGCGAGATTTCTCTTTCTGTTGGCGAATATACTTTAGATCAGCATTCCCGAGAAGCCACCAGGTCAAATGCGGATACACGTGGATCAACAACACACAGTCTGTAGTCAGTCCCCTGGCCCCCACCCACCCAATGTGGGACCCACGGCCACCCAGCCCCAGGCAACTTCTCGATGCTTCTCCCTGGTGTCAGCACAGCCAGCCCCAGGGAGGCTATGGATGCTCCGCCCTGCGTGTCTGCACACGCGCAGCCGTCCATGGTGTTGTCTTGAGCCTGCTCCCTTGGCTTCCACCGGGACCCACTTGTGTTTCAGGGCACCTCTCTGTGGGGTCACCTCCCTGAAGGTTTTGCAAAGTGCTGGCTAAGGGTTCTATTCCCTGTCCCTCGGCCTTCAAGTCTTTAACCTGCTGGACCTTATAGAGCATCCGTGGTTTTCCCATTCATTTGTTTGAACAGTCGGTGCATGCTTGTTGTGTCGTGAAAAAGAAGTACAGAAATGACACAATCGTAAGAAGCCAGGTGTCTTGCCGCATCTGTGACCCATGGATTGGCTGGAGCTTGTCAGTAGCTGTGCCCGCTGGCCTTACCTGGGCTGTACAACTCCACAGCACACACAGAGGGCTGCTCCATGGCCACTCAGCGTCCACAGAAAACACACCATTCCAGGAGAGAGTTCTCTTCCTTCCTGGGAGCGTGCGGTCTCCCAGGCCGTGGCTGTGTCGCCGGTCCTGTTCATAGCTGTGGACAAGGTCAGTGCACGGGCAGACCCAGCTCGCCCACTCACCAGCCAGCTAACGGACGTTCCTGTTGGTTCTGACTTTTAGAACTCACTGCACACACCACAATACTCTTGTTCAGGTTTCCTTAGATAATAGTGACTTTCATATTTCTACATATATTTGATGTTTCCAAAATAAAGACCAAAATAAAGACATTGTGATGTCATAAGACTCTCCAAAAGGGACCAACAGCTGAGATTCTTCCAGTCTCTTTTAAAATATTTATTTATTTATTTAAAAGGCAGAGACACAGAGAAAGAAAGAAAGAAAGAGAGAGAGAGGTCTTCCATCCACTGGTTCACTCCCCGAATGGCTGCAATGGCCAGTGCTGGGCCAGGTCTAAGCCAGGAGCCAGGAGCTTCTACTGGGCCTCTCACATGGGTGCAGGGGCCCACAGATTTGGGTCATCTTCTACTGCTTTCCCAGAAGCATTAGCAGGGAGCTGGGTTGGAAGTGGAGCAGCTGGGACTTGAACCAGCACCCATATGGGATGCCGGCACGGCAGGCAGGGGCCTAGCCTTCTGTGCCACAGCGCTGGCCCCCATGCCCAGTCTCTTGTGAAGGCATCCTCTTCCAGGCTCCGAAATCCATACTGCTGATCATTGTGCCCCTAAGATGTTCCTAAATGGAACGGATTGAATGAAAACAGGTTTCCATCTTTGGCTTAATTTGAATTTCTGATACAACGGGGTTCAGCCTTTATTCCTGTGTCCACGATTTCAAATGTCTTTCCCATGAGAATTAACTTCCCTCAAACCTTGATTTCTTTGTAGTTTTCTTCCCAATGCATACAACCCCAGTGATGCTAATGCTTGTCTTTGTTTCTGTCACTTTTGGCATTTTTAAGGGTGTGTCCAGATAGGCCCATCTTTCCTTAATGTGTTTTCAGAAGCTCCTCGCTTCCCATCACACACAGGTCTCCCAAAGGATTCCTGATTTTCTCATGTATTTCTAAAGAGCTTTTCTACTTGATCGAAGTATGGATTTATTTTGTTTTCTTTTACATGAATGGTTAATTACGCCAGCATCATTTCTTAAGCATCACAAATCCCCTCCTGAATCAAATACTCATTTGTCAAAGACCATTTCTGTTCACACTTATAGACATTGTTAGATTGTCACCCTAAAGCCTTACTCCTTTTTCTGTTAGTGGCTTTACGCACATTTTAAAATAGATTAGGGCAAATGCTTGCTCACTACTTCGATATTTAGAATTAGATTACCTATCCTAAGAGATTTACTTCCCACATCGTCCCCGTTAGAGTAGGCGAGGCAAGCAGGAACCAAGTAACCTTGGGGCTGATGTCACGGTGCCCAGGGTTGGCCAGCACTGGCGATGTCAGCATCCTGTACAGGAAGCGGTTGGAGTCCAACCCAGCGCCCTGCTCGTGGCCTGGGAGAGCAGCAGAACACGGCCCCCGTGATTGGTTTGCCACTCTTGTGGGAGACCTGGATGGTTCTTGGCTCCTGGGCCAGCCCCAACTGTTAGCCATCTGGGGAGTGAACCAGCAGATGGAAGATTCTCTCTCTCTCTCTCTCTCTCTCTCTCTCTCTCTCTCTCTCTCTCTCCCTTTCTCTGCCTTTCAAATAGAAACAATAGATCTTTAAAAAGGGCACACCAGCAACCCTGAAGTTTTAATGCTTAGCTACCGGTGGGAGTTTCTCCTGCCCTTGAAGATTCTGCCAGGGTGGACGGGTGCAGCTGGCCTGGCAGTGGCCGCCCAGGGGCCCAGAGCCCCCAGACCGCGGCGCCATCATTTCCGAGTGCCGTCTCCAGTTCTCCTTGGCACGGGACACAGGAGCAGGAGAACGCAGTCCCTCGGCCAGGAGGAGTCAGGGCGGAGCGCGTGTGGAAATCGGGGGCGTGGGCCTCTCTCCGCACGCCCGGGCTCTAACCCACTTCACTGTGCTCACAGGAAAGTTCTCTTCTGATGGCAGCTGCAGCACGTGTGCGGGCGATGAGGGGACGATTAGTATTTTTATGGCTGAAAAGTTTTCTTCCAGGTAGAATATTTGAGTTGCATGTCTATCTGACCTGTTGTATGTGCAGTAAATCTATAGTATAGACCTTTTATTTTTCTTAGCAAGCTTTTTCCTGAATATTTCACAGTTCTTGTTACTTTGGGAAGTAATTAAAAATCATCTTCTAATTAATATTGAAAATAAAGAGGAAAATGTGGTTTTGTATATTTAGCTTGTATCTAGCCACATTACCAAATTTTACTATAAATTCTACTGATCGTTTATTAACTTTTTTTCTGAGCTAAAGTTAATGCATTTCTTACTCCGAGGTGCATAGACTGTTTTATATGTATTGTTATATTACCTAGATATATTTTGGATACTGGTCTTTCTTTTCTATTAAAAATATCTCCAAGACAACCACGGTGGAAAGTCTTAGGCTCGTGTCTACTTTGCGGTCTCTTTCCAAGCCCGTCTCAAGGTTTCCTGACCCCTCCCCTGCCTTCTCTCTCACTGCCACAGGCCATGGCTTCTTTGCAGCCTAAATGTCACCTCCCTTTCACAGGTCCCCTCCGACTGCCCCCAGAGGTGCACTCCACACAGAAGCCCAGTAACAACCCCACTGTCGCTGAAGCAACCCCTGGCCGATGTTGCCTGGCCGTGCTAGTCCTCATTCCTGGCCCCTCCTGACCCAGCACCCCCTGAGCGTTCCCAATCCAAAAATCTGAACTCTGAAACGCTTTAGCACCCCAAAGTCACACACCTGGACTTATGTGACAGATGTTCGCCGACACACAGGTGCACTAAAAAGAGCGTGCAAACCTCCTCCGTCCCTGTGCACAGGTACCAGTGGGGCATAAATCAATTTCACGTTGTGACTTGGGGCCGGTCCCCAAGAGGCTTCCTCAGGTACACGCAAACATTCCAAAACCTAAAAGGTTCGGAAATGTGAAAAACTTCTGGCCCGAGCATGTCACATGAGTGACAGTCGGCCAGGGCTTGTTTGACGTCCTGGTCCCTGCGTGCAGGCCTGGAGCCCCCTCAGCTTGTCAGCCGGGCGGGCGCACCTGCTCAGAGAGGACCCTCCTGCCGCAGGCTCCCTGCTTGCATCCTTCGACCTCGCGCTGACCTTGCTCCTGCAGGAACACAAGCTGGGCTTCTCAGGCAGCGTCACCACAGCGGCCGCTCGTGTCCTTGTCCCCGCCGACAACGGCAGTGACTAGGAGAGCGCGGGATGTCACACCGGACTCCGCCCTGATGGTCTGAACCCTTGCCTGCTATGTGGAGAGGTCCAGAAACTGCCCACATGGGAGAGATGGCGAGAGCCGGGTTGAAGGTCACAGAGTGGAACGTGCGAGAGGCTCCGCAGAAAGGGAGCCAGGCCAGTGGGGAGATCCCGCCCCCCACCGCCACTCGGGTAGAATCACCAGGCGTTTCTAGTTTGCACAGCTCTCCTCTGTGGGTGAACAGCTGATCTGTCTTTGTTTGAAGTTGTGCTGTTCTGTTCATTATGCATCTGTCTGCTAATTTTATTTTTAAAACATCACATGAAAATAGTTATCGTTCTGTTCTGGGACCTCCTTAAATTTGGCAGGCAGAGCCAGTGCCTCGCACGTCTCAACTCAGTCCCAGCCCCAGGCCTGTCCCACGATACCAAGAACCATTTAAAACAGCGACTGATCTGCACAGAACGTCCGGTGTCTGCTTGCCTCCAGCCTGGGTTTTACCCACAGCGTTTGCGCGTTAGCGTTACATCAGTGAGCAGGGAGGAGCAGGGGGGAACGGCTGTACCAGGCTGCTGTTCTCGGGCCCAGGCTGTGGCGGATCTTTGAAATGAGCAGTGCACTTCCTGACGTGTCTCTTCTCAGCTGCGCTTGGAATCCGGCCTCGGCAGCCACAGCACCGTGGCGCGGTGACTGCAAGGCGTGGGTGCTCCCTGCGGAGAGGGGTACGGAGGCACCCGGCCTGGGCCCCCTCCTGGAGTCGGTCTCGCCTGGCGTGGCTGGGAGCCCTAGAGAAAGGGGCTGAACACACTTCTTGTGCAGTGAACGTCTCCGGAAAGATGCAAGAGTTCACATGGGGCAGACTTAGGACAGCATAGGTCTTTTTTTTAAGATTTATTTATTTATTTGAAAGTCAGTGCTACACAGAGAGAGGAGAGGCAGAGAGAGAGAGAGAGAGGTCTTCCATCCACTGGTTCACTTCCCAAATGGCTGCAACAGCTGGAGCTGGGCGTGAGCGTAGCTCATTATCTTCTCATCTCAGTGTGGCCCACGCTTCAGCAATTTAATCACAGAGATTAAAACTCCAATGGGCTAGAAGCAGGCAAAGGTGTCACGCCAGCTACTGGGACCCCCAAGGTTCCTATGACCCAATTTCCCCTTTCCTGAGGACCTTGTGAGTTGTTAGCAAACAGCTGTCCGGGTTCCACTGTGAGTATTTCAAAGCATTTCCCCCAGCAGTGTAAGTGTGTGTGTGTGTGTGTCTGTGCCTGTGCACGTCGTATTTAATCCGTGTTTTGCGGGAGGATTTATTAACATATATATATAACAGCTTGGGAAACACCGTTGTTAGGACCCGAGTGGACTTCGCCCCCAGGCCCTGAGCTGTTTAACCCCCACGTCTTACAGGCTGATGAGTTAGTGCAGTGGTGCTGGGCTGGGTGGGGCTCTGACCCAACTGCAGGGTCTGCCTGGGGGGCCCTGGGGAGCTGTCTGGCCTGCCCTGGGTTGCTGGGGGGGGCGTGGTCTAGGAGAGACCAGGGAGGAGGTGGAGGTATTTGCTGCCTGCCTCTGCTTCCTGGCTCGCTCCAGGCCCGGCCTCCGACGCCCGAACCGATGAGGATGGCCGGGCCTAGGCTGCGCGTTTCCGAGTCGTGGACCGGAGAACAGCGCCCTCCACCCTGAGGAGGCCTCTGGGGGGTTCTGGTTCAAGCTACCAGGGCTGCGCTTCCAGCTCCACCACGGAGAAGCCCGCACAGCCGCAGGGCAGCAACAGTCCACACGGGAAAGGATTCACGTCTTCCACTGGGCATCTTTCCTGCAGAGCGTGAACGCTGCCGGTGCGCACGGTGGCCCCTCGGCTCACACTGGCAGTGAGTGGGTGGGTGTGCACGTGCGTGAGTGTGCCCAAGTTCCTCCCGGGGGACACGGGTTATTTATGAGGAGCTGGGGTGGACATTCGGCCTCGTGGTTGAGGGTCCGTTGCGGTGCCCACATCCCACGGCAGAGCGGCCGGGCTCACGGCCCCATCCAGCTCCTGTCTCCTGCTCAGGAGGTCAGCGGAGAGGCTGTTTGAGGTGGAACACGGTTCGGCAGGAATGAGTGCGGAGCGGTGCTTCAGGCTCCCTGGTCTGAGGCGCCCTCCTCCAGGGCCAGCAGGGTGGGGCATGAGGGGGCGTGGCCATGGCCAGTGTCACTGGGTGTGGCTGCCGGCGTGCGGAGCCTGGGACGTCCACACCACTGGCCTTGGGCCTCTCCACACCTCATTCAGCTTTAAAGAGGTTCCAGTAAACTCTGCCACTGAGGCATTTTGCTGCAATTTTTTTTTTGACAGGCAGAGTGGACAGTGAGAGTGAGAGAGACAGAGAGAGAAAGGTCTTCCTTTGCCGTTGGTTCACCCTCCAATGGCCGCTGCGGCTGGCACACCGCACTGATCCGAAGCCAGGAGCCAGGTGCTTCTCCTGGTCTCCCATGGGGTGCAGGGCCCAAGCACTTGGGCCATCCTCCACTGCACTCCCGGGCCACAGCAGAGAGCTGGCCTGGAAGAGGGGCAACCGGGACAGAATCCGGTGCCCTGACCGGGACTAGAACCCGGTGTGCCGGTGCCGCAAGGCGGAGGATTAGCCTAGTGAGCCGCAGCGCCGGCCTGCAATTGTTTTTCAAACACCCAAATGACTGCTCCAAATGTCCACGGTGAGCGCAGTATCTCGGCTGTTAGGACAAGCAGGGGCACGTGGCTCCTCTGAGGGCCCACCCCACTGCCAGAGAAGCGGCACCCAAGCCGGCCGGAGCCCAGGTCGGCCACCCCAGCTGGATTATATGAGGAGGCAGGAGCTGTGGCTGCAAGGGCGAGCGGCGGGTGGCCGGAGCACGGCTGAGTCGGCACGCCCGCCCCCTCGGGGCTGCCGTCCCAGGGTGTGCACAGGGTGGGAGGAAGGCGTCACACTGAGCTCAAGCGGGGCTCCCAGCACCTCCCACGCAGGCGCCGCCCACGCAGCTCTGCGCCTCGCTCCCTCCCAGCCAGGACCTCTGGCTTTTCCCCAGAGGAGGGCCATCACGCGGACATGGGCAGGTGGCTCCAGCGGGCGGCGCTGGTGGGCCCCAGCAGTCTCGGGACCCCCACGCGCTGTGCAGGTGCCCGAAGTCCCTGTCCTCTGCCACCCGTGTCCCCACAGGTTCCCGTGTCTCACGAGCCCAGCGACTTCCCTCACGCACGCTCTTCCCCTGACTCACTCCAAGCCCAAGCAATCCCTCTTCCGATTAAGTCTTCCCAGCCAGGGTGTAACGCACACGGTGTTTGAACAGTTAATGCCATCAATTAAATTAAAAATATGCCATCATTGGGAACAGGCCTGACAGTTATTTAAATACTCTGGTAGAAATTGTGGTTTTTATAATATTTACTTAAAACAGAAGCTTGGACTATTAACTTTTGCCTATAGAATAACTCAGAAACAACGAACTTGCAGGGCCAGCATTGTGGGATAAGCTGCCTACGATGCCGGCATCCCATACCATGCAGGTTCCAGTCCTGGCTGCTCGGCGTCCAATCCAGCTCCCTGCTAATGCACCTGGGAAAGCAGCAGAAGATGACCCAAGTGCCTGGGCCCCTGCACCCACATGGGAGACCCAGATGAGGCTCCTGGCTTCATCCTGGCCCAGCCTTTGCCGTTGAGGCCATATGGGGAGTGAACCAACGGATGGAAGCTCTCCCTCCCTCCCTGTCTCTGTAATCCTGCCTTTCAAGTCAATAAAATAAATCTTTAAAACACAACTCACCGTTGTGACCGGAGACAGACGCAGGAGTTCAGCACAACGAAGTCCACAGGGAGTGGAGTGGCCTGTGGCTGTGGCTTCTGACCTTGGACATGGCTGTGGAGTGTAGCCACTGTCTCCACGCCACGCACGGTGCACACGCGACGTGCACTTGCCCTGGCTGCGCTGGGACATCCCCGGAGCTCTCGCTACGGCCGATGACACAGGGGAGGAGACTGCCTATCTGCTGCTGACACTGTGAGCGTGCGTATTTTGGGCACTTCCTTCTTGTAAAGTGTGCCAAACAGCACAGCCTCATCCCAACGCTCGCCTGTTTTCCCAGCACAATTCCAGCGTCTTCCAGAACATTCTGCAGGCGTCTGGCCGCACTCCTCCAGGATAGCCTCTTGGCTCCTTACTGTTGGGGATTCAGGGGGCCTCTGTGGGGTTCGGCAGCCTCCCACCTCCTGCTCCTGGGGTCATCATTGGAAGGGGCCGCCTGTGTGCACCCCACACCCTGAGCCCAGTGTGCCTGGTGGGAAGCCACAGCGGCCCTGCAGGATTTTCCCTGTGGCTCCGGGGAGCCCCCGCTCTGGCCGTACAAAGTTGGGGGCTTAGTCTACTAAGTCTTCCCCTGCAGCTATGTCAGGTCAGTACTACGAGCATTACGCAAATTACAACCCCAGGGGAAGCTGGGAGGAGAGGCAACGTCAATCCTCCCCAGCCTCGGGTCTGGGAAAGAAAGAGAAAGGCTTGCTTCTACCACTGTCTACAGACGCCTTTTCTGTCTCAGGTCCCCGGGCCTGGTCATTGAAATTGCAAATGATCGCGGCTCTCCGTCAAACAACCTCCCAGCCTGCTAGGCGGTGAGCCGAGCTCTGAGGAGCGGCCCTGCTGGACTCCATCCTTGATTCACGGCGACCTCGGGCCCTGCACGCTTCTAGCCCCTTGTGGGTCGACCCCACTGGGCCTGCACCCAGGCAGCAGCCAGGAGGGGCCAGCTCAGGTTCACTGCGCAGTGGGGCACCCACGGGCCTCGTGCCCCTCCTGCAGCTCCCTGGGGTTCTGTAACCAACCAGTGGGGGCCGGGGGGTACTGCCCTTTATTCTCTCCAGGTTCTGGAGGCCAAGGGCAGGGGGAGCGCCGCCCAGGGACGCAGTGCACGATCCTTCCTTGTTGCTCGTGGGCCTCCGGGGGGCTGCAGACACAGCCTTCGGGCTCTGCCCGGCTTCGCTGGCGCCCTGTGTGTGCACACCATGTCCCGCGCTCACACAGCCCTCTCATCAGCATGGCAGTCGCCGGGTGAGGCCCCCAGAGCCAGCAGGACCTCAGGTGACTTACTGCACCTGCAGCAGCTCTTTGAAAGACCCGCGTTCACCGCTCCAAGGGGCGAAGGGGCAGGAACTGCGGGCAGCGCGGGGATTCGGAGTCTGTTGCCGTGGGGAATGGAATGGGCACCACCAGACGGTGGTAACCTGGAAAACGCCGTCCGCCCACCAGCTAGCAGGCTGGAGGCCGACCAGGCCCCGGCTGTTAGATGCTGTCTTTTCTCCTCTCCGCCGTTTTTAAAGTCGTGTTTCCCCTATAAAATACTTAGAGGACAAGCATTACTTTTTTTTTTTTTTTTTTTTGGAGAACACAGATGGGGAGAGAAAGAAGGGAGAAGGTGTTTGGGACCCTTGGGACCCAGGTTTACGGAGCTTTGCTTCTCTGGTCCATCCAGCCTCCATCCAAGACACTCACTCTCCCCACACAGGACTCCTTCGCCTAACAAGCAGCTCCAGGCGGGGCGCCCGAAATGTTACAAATCCCTGCCACCCAGAAACAAAACACGAGGGCACACGCAGGTGGCATTAGAAGCCAGCACCAAAGAACAGTTGAGCAAATAAAACTTAGAGTCAGAGCAGGGGGAGGCGATCCGTGTGTCCCCCACCAGAAGTGGAAGGCAGCACGGTGGCGGTGGTGGTGGTGGGGAGGGGGCAGACGGGGAGCTGTAGAATGGCCTGGGAGCTTGGGGGGAGGAACAAAGACTGGCAGGAACCCTGGCCCCCGGCTGGGCGTGTGAGCTCCAGGGAGGACCCCAAGCCCCTGGCACTGGAATAACACAGGCGTCCGGACGCTCAGAAGAGGGCGAGTTGTAACAGGAGGGGAAAGCCGCCATGCCTGGCCACCGCAGGGTGAAGGCGACCAACAGGTGGGTTACGGAGCCACGCGGTGGCCAGGGATGCCGGGACTCCGGGCTTGTGCTGCGGCCCAGCAGCCCCGCGGACTTCCACCACTTCGTACCCTGTGCAGGGAGGTGGGGACTTGGGCGTCGGGTGGGGACTCGGGGGGTCGGAGGGGGTTTTCTTCCTGACGCTGGCTTCCGCACGGGGATGGACTCCAGACCTTCCTCCTCTCAGGGCCTCGTGTCTTCAGCTAGAGCGCTCTCTTCCCGGGTCTCCCTAGCAGGAATGGGCTTTTCGCTTCTTGGGGCAGCTCTGCATTTTCCTGACCGAGGACTCGGTGTGCCCACGCGTGCCCGCTGGCCTGGCCTCCTTCCCCCAACGCCCCCACCCCACCCCTCCCTCCCTCCCTCCCTCCCTTCGATCGTCGCCCGCTGGCTTTGTCCCGTTGCCTGGAACGGGGTCCTCCTGGCCGTGCTCCCGCCCTGACTACGCCCTCCCTGAGCTGAGTTCCACTTGCATCTTGAGCAAATCCCTAAGTCCCTGAGGTCGCCCGAGCCGGCGCCTGGCAGTGCCTTCCGAGGTGTGCGGCCGCGAAGTTCAGTTAAGGTGCGTGGCTGGCTTAGACCGCTCCTCGGCGTGCTGTCGCACCTGCTGTCCTGCGCACCTGAGCGCAGGAGACCAGAGTCCTCCGCGGGGTGGGAATGCGTGCTGGTGCTCTTCCTCAGAGCCAGCGCCGGTTAAGTCCAGGTGTCAGTGTGACCGGGCCCCGGGGCCCAGGCGTGTGGTTCAGCATCACTTCCAGTGCATCTGAGCGTGCGCCTGCTGATGAGAACAGGAGGTAGACTGAGCAAGAGGCAGCCTTCCTGGCAGCCACTACAGCCTGAGCTACAGCCCGAGCTACAGTCCGAGCTACAGCCTGAGCCACAGCCCAAGCTACAGCCCAAGCAACAACCTGAGCCACAGCCCGAGCTACAGCCCGAGCTACAGCTCGAGCAACAACCCGAGCCACAGTCCCAGCTACAGCCCAAGCTACAGCCTGAGCTACAGCCCAAGCAACAACCTGAGCTACAGCCCGAGCTACAACCCGAGCTACAGCCTGAGCTACAGCCCGAGCAACAACCCGAGCTACAGCCTGAGCTATAGCCTGAGCTACAGCCTGAGCTACAACCTGAGCTACAGCCCAAGCAACAACCTGAGCTACAGCCTGAGCTAGAGCCCGAGCAACAACCTGAGCTACAACCCGAGCTACAGCCCGAGCCGGGGAAAGAATGGCTACAGGGGAACTTACTCCCTCTGGACTAAAAGGAGGTAGATTCTACTAAAAACAGTAGGAAACGGAGTCACATGAGAACAAATCGTGTTTCAGATGTTGAGTGCGCGTTGCTGGGTGTAGCATCACCCTGCAATCCCTGTACCCAGAGTGGAGTGACCAAATTCCGTCACCCAACAGCTCCGTCTCCTTAAACGGGTTTCAGATTTCCCCACTAATGTGTAACAAGTGCACGGATTTCTGGGGTCCAGTGCAGCATTGCAATGCACGTGTGCAGTGTGTGCTGACCAACGGGGGCCGTCGGCGGCGTTGCTGGACGCTGGGGCCTGCGCGCTTGGGCCTTCTCGTCCACTTATCAGAAGGCAGAGCAGGCCCCTGCGTGCGGTGGGACACCGAGCTGCTTCTCCCGGCAGCAGTGACTGGGGGCCGACCACCACCCCCCCCCCACCACCCACCTCCCTCCCCTCCTTTCCACCACCCACCTCCCTCCCCTCCCCACCATCCAACCTCCCTCCCCTCCTTTCCACCACCCACCTCCCTCCCCTCCCCACCATCCAACCTCCCTCCCCCTTCTCACCACCCCTCCCCCCTCCCACCACCCACCTCCCTCCCCTCCTTTCCACCACCCGCCTCCCTCCCCTCCCCACCACCCACCTCCCTCCCCTCCCCACCATCCAACCTCCCTCCCCCTTCTCACCACCCCTCCCCTCCCTCCCACCACCCACCTCCCTCCCCTCCCCACCACCCACCTCCCTCCCTCTCCTTCCCCACCATCCAACTTCCCTCCCCCTTCTCACCATCCCTCCCCCTCCCACCACCCACCTCCCTCCCTCTCCTTCCCCACCACCCACCTCCCCCCATCCAACCTCCCTCTCCCCCTCCCCCCTCCACCACCCCGCCTCCCTTCCCCTTCCTCCCCAGATCCAGCACTCGCTAGTCCATGTTCAGATCACTCTGTTAGAGCTCCTACAAGGGAGAGAGAACCTGTGATGTTTGTCTTTCTGAGCTTGATTTGCTTCGCTTGGCGTGATGTCCTCCGGTTCTGCCTGTTCAGCTGGGTGCGGTGGGATATGGCACTTCCTGGATGGCCGAGTGATGTCCCGTGTGTGTCTGCCCTGTGTTCTCTGTGTGCTCCTCTGTCGCCAGGTGTGTGGGCTGCTCTGAAGTCGCCGCCGTGAGCGTGGGAGCACAGACGTCGCTCTGATGTGCTGTCTTCGCTTCCCGTGTGTGCTCTCCGGAGCGGGAGGCTGGGTTGTGTGGGAGGTCCACGGGAGCCTGAGGGAAGTTCGTGAGAGATGTGTACTGTGAAACAAGTGCGCGTGGATTGACAATTTCTTCACCAAAATACTGAATCCCGGCTTCCACGTTTGAGATGCTCTGTGTGTTCAGTGTTTTAAGGACAGCGCATCCTTGCCCAGGACTGGGCTGATCCACACCCCCACCCGGAGCGGATGACAATGCCCTCTGCCCACGTCAGCCCCAGCATTTACATTTTTATAATACGAACCCTAACTGCGGGGAGATGGTATCTCATTGCGGTTTGTATTTGCATTTCCCTGATGGCTAACGATGTTGAGCACTTTTTAGAAATTTGCTGGATATATTAATTTCTGCTTTTGAGAAATGTCTCTTCCTATCCTTCGCCCGTCTTTAACTGGGTTATTTGTTTTTTGTTATTGAGCTTATGGAGTTCTGCGTGTAGTCCAGATATCAGCCCCTTTGTCAGACGAATAGCTCGCAAGCTGCTTGCCGTGCTCCGTGGCTGTGTCTCCACGCTGATGACTGTTGCCGTGCAGAGTTTGTTCCCTTTGCTCTAATCCCGCGTGTCCAGTTGAGCCTCAGTGCCCAGCAGTCCATGGCTTCATGCAGACGGTGAGCGGTGCTGCCCGGGGCGGCCCCTGTGTTCACACCTCTACCTCGGGTTCCAGCCCCACATTCAGATCTCTGATTCACTTTCAGGTTTTTTCTAAAGTATTTATTTATTTTAAAGGTAGTTACAGAGATAAAGAGAGACAGAGAGAGAGAGAGAGAGAGAAAGAGAGAGGGATGGGAGAGAGAGAGAGAGAGGTCTTCCATCTGCTGGCTCACTCCCCAGATGGCCTCAATGGCCCTGGCTGGGCCAGGCCAGGAGCTTCACCCAGGTCTCCCACGTGGGTACAGAACCCCAAGCACTGTGTCCATTCTCCACTGTTTCCCCAGGTGCATTAGCAGGGAGCCGGATGGGAAGTGGAGCAGCTGAGACTCGAACCGGCGCCCACGTGGGATGCTGGTGTGTGAGGCGGCTTAACCCACTCTGCCACAGCGCTGCCTCCCTGAGTTCGTTTCTGCGTGGGGGGCGGGGGCCCTTGTCTCAGTCTCCCAAATATTCAGGCTTCCGGAACAGCTCATTGATGACACCATCCCCCCGTGTACGTTTTCTACGTCTTTGTCACAGATCAGTCGGCTAGAGACGCACGGATTCGTTTCCTGGCCGCCCATTTGTTCTGTCTGCTGTCTAAGCCGCCCCTCGGTCGGTCTTACAACGGCCACGGTGCTGCCTCCAGCTGTGTTCGCTCTCTCAGGATTCCTTCGTCTGCTCAGGGTCCTTTGCGCTTCCCCATGAATTCAGGGTTGGTTTTTCTCGTTCTGCGAAGAATATCATTAGTAGTTTGATGAGGATTGCATTGGATCTGTAACTGCTGTGGGTACCATGGACATTGTATTATTTTTTCCAATCCACGAACATGAGAGATTGTTCCACTTTTTTGTGTCATCAATTCTTTCATCCGTGTTTTTTTTTAGATTTCATTAAAGGAAATCTCACAATGAAATGGAGGAGAACCTCCCTGATCTTGGGGAAGACACGGGACATTAGTACAGGAGGCCGAACTTTCCACAAGATCCACAGTGCAGCATCTCGTCGTCAAGCTGACGAAAGCACAAACCAAGACCTCTAAAAATGGCAAGCAGAGGCACCAAGTCACCTGCAGGCATCGCCCACTGGGGTAACGCAGGTTTCCGGCAGAAAGCGCACAGGCCAGGGGAGAACGGAGGGCTCTGTCCGCAGTTCTGAAAGACAAAAAAGGAACCCTGCCCGCCAGTACCGTGCCCAGCGAAGCTCCCATCCTGATGACAGCGAAGTCTGAAGATGTTGCAAGGCAAGGAAAAGCCGCGGGAAGCAGTGGCCAGCGGATGCAGCCCCACTCCGGATAGGAGCGACGGCGGCCGTCGGGAACGCCCAGGGAGGGCCCGGGTCGAGGCGCAGCCGGCTATGCAGCCACCCGAGGGGTCCCAGGTGGAGTCCCAACTGCTCCGCTTCCCACCCAGCTCCCTGGTCAAGTGCCTGGGGCAGCAGCAGCAGGTGGCCCCGTGCGTGGGCCCCGCCACCTGGGTGAGGGGCCCGGATGCCGCTCCAGGCTCCTGAATTCAGCCTGGCCCAGCCCTGGCCAGCGAGGACACTGGGGAGGGAACCAGCAGATTTCTGTCTCGCATTCTCTCTCTGTCACTCTGCCCTTCAAATAAATAATAAAACACATCTTTTCTTAAAGTGTATGGAGGTACAAAACCCCATAGAATATCCGACGTGATGATGAGCAGGAAAGCGTGAATAGAATAGAAAAAAATAGAAAAAGAATCAAACCACATCGACACAGACAACGACAAATCACAAAGATGAGCGGAGAACAAGGGGCATTCACACAACAAGAACAAAGGCAGCAGCGTTACAAGGACACGTCGATACTTATCCACAACGAGCCCGGGTATACACAGCCTGAATTAACCGGAAAAAGGGCAGAGCTGAGCGAAGGAATCGAAGAACAAGACCCAGTGGTCGTCTGCTGCCCGCCAGACACGCAGGTGAGCAGGGAAGACACACAGGCTGCAACGAGGGAAAGATGCCACGCAAGCAGAGGCCACGCGTGGACCGGTGCAGCCACGTTCGCACCACACAAAGCGACTTGACGGCGAACTCTGTCCAAAGCGACAAAGGAGTTCGGTCTGCCGTGATAAAGGAATTGGGACGGGCGTCTGGCACCAGGATCAAGACACTGCTTGGTGCTCCGGCACTCCTATCAGAGAGCCTGGGCTCGGGTCTCAGCCCCATGTCCGACCCCAGCTTCCCACCAGCGCAGACCCTGGGGGGCAGCAGGCTTGGCTCAGAGCTGAGCGGCTGCCACCTGCTATGCCACAAGGCCAGCCCTCAGCAGCATTTTTCACGCATTTATTTTATGTATGTGAAAGGCAGAGCGACAGATAGAGAGAGGGGACAGAGACGGAGAGAGATTGAGATTGTCTGTCTGCTGGCTCACCCCCAACATGTCTGCAAGGCCCAGGGTGATGGCAGGCGGAAGCCAGGGGCCCGGGATCCAGTCTGGGCTCCCCGTGGGGGCAGGAGCACCAGGATCTGTGCCGTCTTCCGCTGCCTTCTCCGGCGCATGGCAGAGAGCAGGATGGGAAGTGGAGCAGCCGGGGCTCAACTCTGCACTTGGATGTGGGACGAGGGCGGCCCTGTGCTATAGCACTGCCCCACAAATAACATTTTAGGTAAGGAAATTCTCTCCTTGTTCTTTGGAAAACCTCTACTAAACAATACAATTATGAACTAACCTCAAAACTAAAATGTGCGTACTGGCCTCTGACACTCGTGGAGGTTAGAAGTCTCGTCTCGTAGCGCCCGCGCTGTGGCACACCGGTTAAGCCGCAGCCTGCCACAGCGGCATCTCGTATAGACACCAGTTCAAGCCCCAGCTGCGCCACTTCCGATCCAGCTCCTTGCTAAAGTACCTGGGAAAGCAGCAGAAGACGGCCCAGTGCCCGGGCCTCTGCATGCACGTGGGAGACACATGGAGTTCAGGATCCTGGCTTCAGCCTGGCCCAGCCCTGGCCGTGATGGCCATGTGGGGAGTGAGCCAGCAGATGGAAGATCTCTCTGTCTCTGTCTCTCCCTCTATCTCTGTCACTCTGCCTGTCAAATAAATAAATAAACCCTTAAAACAAACAACAACAACAACACAACGAAGCCTCACTTCTGGCAAGTTGATTTCATTGGGACAAGAAGCCAAGCAGCGATGGAACATTTGATAGTCACTCAAAACAGGGCTGCCAATCATACCCTCGAAGATGGCCTGCGGACCCTGCACCGTAGAACAGGAAGTGAGCCACCGGGAAGTGCTGCCGCGACGTCCCCATCGGGTCAGGGCCACTGTCCTGGGTCCTTGCCTGGCGTCCACCTGCCTTTCCCATCTCGGCCTGTGGTCAGCCTGGGCTCAGAGCTGTTCTCCCACCCCACCCCTCCTGCAGGCAGCCCAGCCGGGCAGGGCGTTGCTGGTGGAGACCCAGGACGTGACTGCTTCTTTTCCTACAGTAGTTCAGCAAAACAAGATGTTTGGCTTCAATCTCAGAGATTCCTTAGTTTGCTTGTCGTTGACGCAAATGCAAGCCATCGGAGAGAAACCGATCCTGATACAGAAGAACTCCGTCGTCCTGTTCGGCAGTAAGTAGAGGTGAAGCAAGAAAAACAAAAGACATTTGCTGTTGGAAGCCCGCTGCCCCCATGTCCCACCGAGCCCCGGCATGGAGGTGCACGCGGCGTTGAGCTTGGCAGCCAGGCAGGTCGGCGGAGGAGCCAGACGGCGCGGCACCTGCCCGCACAGCCGGCGGGGTCCCCTGGCTGCAGGCGGCAGAGTGGAGAGGACAGTTTTTCCAGCTGTGGCAGAAGACAGAGAGTCTTCCAGGTGTGGCGCCTCCGTGCCAGACGGCAGGTGCACACGCTCGCTCTGCCAGGACAGCGGCTGCACCGCTGGCTGATGTACTGGGGGTTTGGGGCAAGACAGGCGAAGTCTGACCTGGTTGTGCCAAAGAGACGTGCTGGGCAGTTCCCTCGTGTTCTAGCACAGGCATCTGAATGTGACCCGGCCGGGTCGCGGCGATGCTTCCGGGCCAGCTCCTCCAGGGCAGCGCCTTCTGCCCGAGCTGCCTTGGGAAGCGAAGAGGGGAACACAAAGAGCCGGCCTGGCGCCGTCAGAAACGAGTCTGAATGAGCCGCTGTCACTGTTGCGCTCATCCTCGCGGCGTCAGGCAGCGAGGCCGTCGTGCCAAATGCCACCTCGGGAAGAGCCGGTTTTAGTATCAGGGAATCAGATGTTCTGGCAACGCAGCGCTGCCGAGGGGGAGACTCATCCTTCAGGGCGAGATGCAGAGAGAAACGAGGCCCAGGCCGCGAGCAGCATGGCCGAGTTCCAAGCCCTCTGGCTCTCACGTCCCTGAACACCCCCCCCCCCGCCCCCGACTCCTGCACTTCGTCCCTGCCTGCACCGGATCCATAGCGGCTGATGATGCACGCACAGGCTCCATTCCGGAAACCCAAGTCTGCGGCCCGGGTGCAGGGCCGCCCTGTCCCGTACCCAGCACGGGCCAGTGCCAGGAGCAGTGATTTCAAAATGAGAGGCAGCGGGTACGTTTGGGTTTCATGTGCCTAATCGCTCCTGCTAAGCCGAGAACAACTCGCACCGCTTCATCAGGAGGGAGTTGTGATTTATGCACACCCACCGCTGAGCGTGCCGGTGCCACACGCAGCAAGGACGTTAAACCGGGAGCAGCCAGGGGTGGCCCTGTGGGTCTCGGGAGCAGCCAGGGGTGGCCCTGTGGGTCTCGGGAGCAGCCAGGGGTGGCCCTGTGCATCTCCATGTGTGCTATTCACAAGGCTTCCTTCTTTTGTGAGCTGGGTGTTGTCACAGAAATGGATAAAATAAGCCTGTCTGATAAGTGCTTTCTCATACCCTATATCTCATTTTCATATTTTTAAAATTTGAGTTTGACAATTTCCATAAAAACCAATGAAAAATTATTCACCCAAAACGTTCAAAATGACCCCACGATGTTTACTTTCTAAAGCAAATGTTGTTGATCTCACATCTGTCTCCCCCCCGCCCCCGCCCCGGTAAATGTGTATCTTTATCTCGAGTCTGTACCTAACAGCCGTATCTTTGTAACCTTCCCTTCCTGTAGTCGGTTAAAAATTCTCAGGAGCTGCTCGGGACCATTCCGTCCCCAGAAGCACCTGTCTCTTTGCTCATGACAGCCATCGAGATCAAAACACGCTCGTGTGTGCCTTTTCCAAGGTTTCGGCAGAGTAGGAAGAGGCGCCTAATGGAAGTCACTGTTTGCTCAGCTAAGACAAATAACTCAGGGGCGTCTCGGTGCCTGGACAGGGCGCCTCCTGAACACGCGCAGATAAAACCCAGCGTGGGCGGTGGGCTGAGGACCACAGCAGGATGCTATGCAAATAAGTCATCAGCTCCCGCGGGGCCCGCGCCCAGCCCCGGCCCCGCACAGATCTGCGTGTTGCCGGACAACAGCCGTGGCTGGGTCGCAGCCTGGCTGCCCAGCCTGCAGCGGTCCCCCCACGCTCAGAAGCCCCTCGTCCAGTCAGGAGAGGGGGCTTCCGCTGCATAGACCTCCTCCTGCTCACACCTGTTACCCAGCGGGTCGGTGTCGCCCCATCCTGAGAGGGTTCAAAGAAGCAAGCTCTCAAACCCAGGAGTCCCTGGAAGGCAGATGGGGACCACAGGAGGGGCTGTGGCCCCGATAAGCTGAGGAAGCCTGCGCCACACCCAACCTAGGTGACACCACGAGCCCTGGACGTGAGTGCTCCGGCCTCCACAGTGGACAGTGGGGGGCGGGAGGCCTCCCCGGGGCCCCTGAGCACAAAATCCCAGTGCCGAGAGCGCCCCCAGGGCCAGAGCTCAGGGTCTCCGGTCACACACACAGGGTCGGGGCGACCAGGGTGCAGTGTCACCCGGGGTGGGGGTCCACACCGACCCACAGGCATTGTCCTAACCAACGGAGCCCAGGACACACCCTTCCCTCGGACACCCCACTGGCTCTTGTCCGTGTTTAGTCTTCTGCCCCAAATCCTGGGCATTCACACGCAAATGTGTGCACGTGCGTACATGTAAGCACACATGTGTTCATTGTATATGCACACATGCGTGTTATGTGTTGGCGTGGAGGCAGTGTACATGTGCATGTATGTGTGTGCACGTGCACACATGTGAGTGCCTGTACGCATGTGAGAGCATGTAGACACTGGAGCTGGTGCTTACTATGACCCAAGAACGATCCTGGGATCTCAGATGGGGGCGAGAGAGGAGAAACAAGAAGGAAACAGGCAGGTGCTCACTCCCTCCCGTTCCACGCGAGTGTGGAAGACAGGTGGCCGGCTGGCCGCCCCGTCGGCAGGGCACACGGTCAGCCCGGACAAGTCCTTGGCAGTGGAGGCCTCCCCCCGTTCGGGGACCCCACACTGAAAATGTGGACCCACTACACACGTGCCCCGCCTCTCCCGCATGGAACCGCGCGTGCTAAATTTGGAACAGCCTCCAGAGAGTCAAAGGCAGCTTTGACATTTTTGTCTTAATTGTCTCATTTCTACTAAGTTGTTTAAAATATTACACTCAAACACCGAACGCCGGCGCTCAGGGACTGAGCTACACTGACAGCGATAGAAATGAGATTGTCCTTTCGGGGAGTCTAATTATTGAGGATTAAATACTCTGCTTCTTTCTAAAAATACTGAGCCGGATTCAGAGAGGTTCCGGGACACGGCAACACGGCTGACAGCCAAGTGGAGGCTCCGCGGTTTTCTTCAAGGTGTGCTCTCGTTACAGAGCAGGCGGCTTGGCTCGGCCAGGACCAAGCAGCCGGGAACAATGGTCGGCATACCTCAGCAGAAGCTAAGGAAAGCCGAATCTTCTATGGAGTCGCGAATCAATAGAGTTTAGCCAGTCTTATGCTAATGCACTGCACAGAGTTCTTTATCCATCTCCTGGGGGCTGAGAAAATTAAAACGCAGCCCTGCCCCCCAGGGCAGGGTCAGCACTTTGCTGGTGGGTTCGCTCTCATGTCCCCTTTCAGACCGGGCCGCGGCGGCACGAGGCCTGAGCGCTCGGCTGCGCGGTATCGATTTCAGGACGTATTTGTTCTCGTCTGTTCTGGGAGTGCTGGATGCCCGTCGCAGGGGCCCCGTAATTGGATTCAGCGTGGTTTGTGTTAACTAATTAGGAGTGTTCCCGTTCCGTGCTCGCCTCTTTCTGTCCGCTCAGCTATTTTAATCCTCTTTAGTTTTGTGAGGCTAGAAGGTAAGGTCGTTATTTTCTCTTTAAATATTCGACGATGCCTGCCAGCCAGACCGGGGTGACTGGGGCGGGGAAGGCACCACTGGCCGGGGCTGCACCACCAGGCACAGCCTACAGGCTTCCCTGTGAGGCTCCCTGCCCTGCCTGTCAGCAGCACACACACGCATGCACACGCATGACCACACACACATGGACACACAAGGACATGTGCACACATACACATGATCACACACATGGACATGCACACACATGGACATGGAAGAACACGCATGCACATGCACACACTTGATCGTGCACACAGAACACACCTGAGCACATGTGTGATCACATGTGGCCACACACAAGAATACACGTGGTCACACATGGACATGCACACACATGGGCACATGGTCCTGTGTGAGCGCGCACACACAATCACACACACGGCACCTGCTCACCTCAGGCACATACACACACACACGGCACCTGCTCACCTCAGGCACACACACACACACACGGAGCCTGCTCACCTCAGGCACACACATACACACACACACACGGAGCCTGCTCACCTCAGGCACACACACATACACACACACACACGGAGCCTGCTCACCTCAGGCACACACACACACACGGAGCCTGCTCACCTCAGGCACACACACACACACATGGCGCCTGCTCACCTCAGGCACACACACACACACACAGAGCCTGCTCACCTCAGGCACACACACACACAGAGCTTGCTCACCTCAGGCACACACACACAGCACCTGCTCACCTCAGGCACACACACACACACGGAGCCTGCTCACCTCAGGCACACACACACACACACATGGCTCCTGCTCACCTCAGGCACACACACACACATGGCGCCTGCTCACTTCAGGCACACACACACACACAGAGCCTGCTCACCTCAGGCACACACACACAGCACCTGCTCACCTCAGGCACACACACACACACGGAGCCTGCTCACCTCAGGCACACACACACACGGAGCCTGCTCACCTCAGGCACACACACACACACGGCACCTGCTCACCTCAGGCACACACACACACACGGCACCTGCTCACCTCAGGCACACACACATACACACACACGGCACCTGCTCACCTCAGGCACACACACACACGGAGCCTGCTCACCTCAGGCACACACACACACGGAGCCTGCTCACCTCAGGCACACACACACACACACGGCACCTGCTCACCTCAGGCACACACACACACACACATGGAGCCTGCTCACCTCAGGCACACACACACACACGGCACCTGCTCACCTCAGGCACACACACACACACACATGGCGCCTGCTCACCTCAGGCACACACACACACACATGGCGCCTGCTCACCTCAGGCACACACACACACACACGGCACCTGCTCACCTCAGGCACACACACATACACACACACAGAGCCTGCTCACCTCAGGCACACACACACAGCACCTGCTCACCTCAGGCACACACACACACACGGAGCCTGCTCACCTCAGGCACACACACACACACGGAGCCTGCTCACCTCAGGCACACACACACACGGCACCTGCTCACCTCAGGCACACACACACACACGGCACCTGCTCACCTCAGGCACACACACATACACACACACACGGCACCTGCTCACCTCAGGCACACACACACACGGAGCCTGCTCACCTCAGGCACACACACACACACGGAGCCTGCTCACCTCAGGCACACACACACACGGAGCCTGCTCACCTCAGGCACACACACACACGGCACCTGCTCACCTCAGGCACACACACATACACACACACATGGAGCCTGCTCACCTCAGGCACACACACACACAGAGCCTGCTCACCTCAGGCACACACACACAGCACCTGCTCACCTCAGGCACAAACACACACACAGAGCCTGCTGGCTGCAAGCCTGTGCTGGCTTGCAGAGGATCCGGTGTCGGTGCAGCCTCACCTCACCACGACCACCGAGGGCTCCGGGGCCTGGGCTTTGCAGAGGCCTTGGCTCCGGGGGACTCGGAAACCCCGCCAGCTCAGCACCACCTTTGTGCTGAGTCACCAGGCCCCGAGCTTCTTTTGAAACCCATGAAAGCCCTGAGCTTGGGCCCACTCGACGGGGAGGGCAGGACGGGGGGCACGCTGAGACACGGTCAGTGATGAGACGACGGCCATTGCGGGGCAGGACGGGCTGTGGAGGCCCTGGCGGTGGGGGAGGCGGGACAAGCTTGAACAAGAGCGCGGTGGCTCCTGTCAGCCAGCGGCCAGCACCATTCAGTTCCATCTCAGTGTCTGTGTGTGTGCATGTGTGTGTGTGAGTACACACGTGCCTGTGTGTGCATGTGTCTGTGTATGTGTGTGGGCGCACATGTGTGTCTCTGTATGTATCTCTGTGTGTGTGAGTACACATGTGTGTCTCTGTGTGTATCTCTGTGTGTGAGTACACATGTGTCTGTGTATGTGTGTGGGTACACATGTGTGTCTCTGTATGTATCTCTGTGTGTGTGAGTACACACGTGCCTGTGTGTGCATGTGTCTGTGTATGTGTGTGGGTCAACATGTGTCTGTGTATGTGTGTACACATGTGTGTCTCTGTGTGTCTCTGTGTCTCTGTGAGTATACATGTCTGTGCATATGTGTGTGAGTACACGTGTGTGTATATGTGTTCATGCATGTGTGCATGTGTCTGTGAGTCCACAGGTGTGTCTCTGTGTATCTCTGTGAGTATACATGTGTGTGCGTGTGTGTGTGAGTACACGTGTGCCTGTGTGTGCATGTGTCTGTGTATGTGTGTGCACACATGTGTGTCTCTGTGAGTATACATGTCTGTGCGTATGTGTGTGAGTACACATGTGTGTATATGTGTTCATGCATGTGTGCATGTGTCTGTGAGTCCACAGGTGTGTCTCTGTGTATCTCTGTGAGTATACATGTGTGTGCGTGTGTGTGTGAGTACACGTGTGCCTGTGTGCGCATGTGTCTGTGTATGTGTGTGGGTACACATGTGTCTGTGTATGTGTGTGCACACATGTGTGTCTGTGAGTATACATGTCTGTGCGTATGTGTGTGAGTACACATGTGTGTATATGTGTTCATGCATGTGTGCATGTGTCTGTGAGTCCACAGGTGTGTCTCTGTGTGTATCTCTGTGAGTCCACAGGTGTGTCTCTGTGTGTATCTCTGTGAGTATACATGTGTGTGCGTATGTGTGTGAGTACACGTGTGTGCTCAGGTACACATATGTGTGCACACATGTGTGTGGTGCTAGCTACAGTAAACCCTCGAGCTGCTCCTCTTTGTCCCATGCACCTGTGAGCCAGGGTCCTGCCAGTCCTCCCTCTCCCCGCACAGGCACAGGAAACGCTTGTGGGAGGTCAGCTGCCGGGCCCGGTGCTCAGACCAAGGGGGACAAACTGCTGGGACGCTGGTGCTGCCCTCTGCCAGGTGTGCAAACATCTTTACGACAGCTCAACACAGTGTGCAGAAAAGGCTTGCTCAGGGCTTGTGGCTGAGAGGGTAAAGCTGCTGCTGGCATCCCATATGGGTGCCGGTTCTAGTCCCGGCTGCTCCACTTCTGATCCAGCTCTCTGTTGTGGCCTGGGAAAGCAGTAGAGGATGGCCAGGTTCATGGCGCCCTACACCCATGTGGGAGACCCAGAGGAAGCTCCTGGCTCCAGGCCCAGTCCTGGTCATTGCAGCCCCTTGGGGAGTGAAGCAGGTCATGGAAGATCTCTTTCCCTCTCTCCTTCTCTCTCTTGCCCTCTCTCTCCTCCTCCCTCTGTCTCTGTGTGTGTGTGTCTCTTCTTCTGTAACTCTTTCAAATTAATAAATGTTCAAAGATAAATGCATGAAATAAGATGCTGGTGGTGTGTAGCAGAGACGTGGTGGCGGCAGGAGAGGCCTCGTTAGCGTTTGTCTTAGTCGCTTGTGGCTATGGCAAAATCCCTCAGACTGCTTGGATAACCCTGAGCAGCAGAAACCACTTCTTGGGGTCCTGGAGGCCGGAAAGCCCAAGGTCACGGTGCCAGTGGGTTCGGTGTCTGGTTCTGTCTGTCTGTGTCTCACTGCTCGGAGCTGCCCGGGAAGGGAGACGGCGTGAGGTGTGTTTTGGTGTGGCGCAGCAGCTCATCACCCAGATTGGGCAGCCCCTGCGTTCAGGTGCCTGCTGAGGCTGCCGGGACCACGAGGTGAGCCGGGAAGCGGGGCTGCAGTGACCCGAGGCCCTCCCACCGGGCGCACCACCCACGCGTCCTAGCTGGACCCAGTCTCCAACCTTCATCCATTCACCGTCATCGCTGAACAGTGGCCTGAGACCGTGGGGACTAGGCCTTGCGCACACAGGGAGGGCTGCGCCCGTGGCTTGTGCTGCCCATGGCTTAGGCTGTGGTCCTGCTCACAAGCACGGAGCCCTGGAGACGCGGCACAGGCATCCCCTGCTGCTGTGTCGGGACCGAGCTTTGCAGGGACGCGAGCACCAAATCCCCGCGGGGCCTTGCAGCTGCTCAAGGGTCTGGTCCTTCCCCTTATCCGACGTCCCCTGCTCTTCCCTCTACCATCCGGAGAATGTAACGCGGTCTGTATGCAGAGGACTCCCCACCAGAAGTCAAGGTTCCAGTTGATTCGATCAATTCACAGCACAGCCCCGTAATAAAAGACCGAGGGCGGGGGCTGCAGGCAGGACGCTGCTGGTGCCGCCCTCATCATATAGGAGTGCCCGGGTTCGAGAAGCAGCTCCACTTCCGCTTCCAGCTCCCTGCTGGGGTGCACCCCAGGAGGCAGCAGGGGAGGGCTCAAGGGGCGGGGTCCCTGCCTCCCACATGGGAGACCCGGATGGAGTCCTCAGCCCCCGCCCGGCCAGGGTATTTGTGGAGTGAACTTGCAGATGGGAGGGAATCTCTTCCTCTGTCTCTTCCTACTCTCTGCCTGTTAACTAAATAGAGTAAGTTCTGTAAAACTTCAAAACAAAGACAGACACCGGAGAACAGAAGGCGGAGGCAATGCGTGGGAAGTCCAGGCTGTGGAGGCGTTTCCCTCCGTCCCCACGCAGCCGGGCCGGCCGCTGAGCTGTGTCCCCAGCCGTCCCAACCTCCTGTCACTTACCTCTGCCTCTGGGAAGGAAACAGCACGCGGCAGAGCCCCTCTCTCCTCCCCCGTGCGCAGGGTTGAAGACTGCAGGTGGTGAGTGCACCTGCCGCGAGTAGAGTGAGGGGGACACGGACGGCTCCTCTGTATCCTGGAGCCTCCCCCAAACCCCTCCCCTCCTCCACGTCCTCGGAGACCCACAGGCCTCCCCGCAGCGCCAGGTGCCCCCGTCTCCACCTCCTGCCAGGAATCTGGCTTCGTGTCGCCCTCCTTGTCCGGGGGCCTCCCTGTCTCTGCTGCCCCACGTCTTCCTTCCCGCGTGATGGACAAGGGAGCCCACGCTGACAACTGGGACAACGCTCGGGCCCTGTCCTCAGGAAGCTCCAGACTCAAGGGCGGGCGGGGCCCTGGAAACGCATCCTCAGAACTCAGCTGAGCCAGCGACGCCCACAGGGGCAGGCACCCTGTGAATGCTTCGGTCCAGACTGCCTGGCTCTCGGGGTCAGCCAGCTCTTTCTGTCCGGGTCCACGTGGCTCTCAGAGGCGTGGGGGATGCTGGGGGCTCTGCTGACCACACGAGGGCTGCAGGAAATTGGAGGCATCCCGCCATCCACTTCCTGCCTTGTCCCCCGGCCGCAGGGAGAGCAAACATCCCACCTCCGGCTGACCACCACCAGCAGGAGACACAGGTTCCCTGTCTCCGAGGATCCGCAGCCCCCGGGGGTCTTCTCTGCACCTGCCACACACTCAGCCTGGAGCAGTGCCCAGGGCTCCGCCCAGCACCTCCCAGCCTGGCCCCTCCCCCTTTGCCTATACCTGTTGGTTTGGGCTGGTAAATACACCAAAGCTCAAGCAATTAAAGAAGCCTTGTCTTCCACAGTTGTCACCCCTGTCGGAAATTTCAAAAGCCTACTTGGAAGCCAAGAGCCGAGGGCGCGAGCATTTTGCTTGTCAGCATCGTCTTCCCCGGAAGCCGTGAGCTTGAACGGCCGCAACCTCGTGCCTCCGTGTCAGAGGGAAGACGGCCAAGGAGGAGGTGAACTGCGACGTGTGAGTGCCTGGGCCGATGATGCACGTGTCCCTCGCTCCACCTACAGAGTCCAGCTGGTCCCTGAAGCCCGAGCCTCCGGGACGCGCCCACACGTGGGCAAGCCCATTTGCCGGGGCCAGTTTCACTGTCGTTCACTCCGAGCGGGGTGATGAAGCCACCACCCCGAGAGGAAGGCAGTGATGCGCGGGAGCTGCAGGATCCAGACGCAGGGCACCGCTGCGGAGTGCACGCGGCTGGCGCTCGGCGTCCCTGTGCCCAGGGCTCACCGCACTCCAGTTTTGCTTCTTTCTGCTCGCATTCGCCACCATTTTACATACATTTGTACTTGTAAACAAATACATTTAAATACATTTGGGCTCATCACTATCCAGCATTCAAACTGTGGCAAGAAGGGGAGCTACAGCCAAGGAAAACACCTGTGGGGCCGCCTAGAGCTTAACCCCGGGACAGCGCCCACCCCCGAGCAAGGGCAGGCGCGCTGTGACACAGGTGTCCCCCATGCTCAGGCACCAACGTCTGACAAGGACACCGGTGCCACCCTGCGGCGCAGAGGGAGAATCCTGCACGCCTCCCCGACCCTCGCCTGTGCCGCGGCGTCCACCTTCCCCGTGGGGTATCGTCCAGCCACACACTCGCTGCTTCTGTGTTCTGTGGGTGCTCAGCCCACGTGTTCCTGACAAGACACCCTGTGGCCATCGGGCAATGAACTGAAGTGTGGTTGTGCAGTTCAGGTTCCGGCGAGCCCCCCTCCTGGACCACCAATCCCACAACCACGGCACTGCTCAGGGCTGGGCTGTGGCGGGCGGAGCTGGGCGGAGTCCTGTGTCCAGGTGCAGAGCCACATTGGCCCCTCTCGTAACGTGGTCGAGGCAGAACCTCACCCCTGAGAGTCGGCCACACATTGGCACCCCTTCTTTCCATATTTTTCTTCAAGTTCTCTTTATTTTCTTTCTATTTGAAAGGCAAAGACACAACATCGAGGGAGGGAGATCTCCCAGCCGCTGGTTCCATCTCCAAAAGCCCTCAGCAGCCAGGTGTGTGCCAAGCTACAGCCAGGGGTCTGCCCCCCTCTGTCTCTCCCCCGTGGGTGGGGGGCATCCAAGTCCTGGGGCCACCGTCTGTGCCTCTGTTAGCAGGAAGCTGGGTTAGAAGCAGAGGATCCTGGACTCACACCAGGCACTGGGCAGCCCCAGCAGCGGTGTCTTGCATCATGACCCCCTTCCCTGTCTCAGGACCCCTTCTGCTCTCGGTTACTTTGACGAGTGTATCACCTGCTGTTGCTAGTGAGCGGTGACCGCAGCACAGTGGCTGGGAAGAACGTGTTCATGGTTCAGTTTCCAGGACCCAGGAGTCAGGGCACCGGGCCTCTGCTCAGGTCCCACCTGCACGCAGCCAAGTGGCGGCCACAGGGGGTCCTCGTCAGAGACCCCTCCCCGCAGCGGGACAGCGGGTCCCAGCTCCCCAGCTCCAGGACGGGATTCTCTGTCCTGCAGCCGAAGGAGTGGCCAGCCTTGGTGTCCTGGGTCCGCTTGGCATCTGTGTACCGCAGTCGTCCATCTCTGCCATCTTTTCCGAGTCTCTGAGTCCCGGCATCTGTGGGGGGCCTCCCCTCGCAGGGTCGGCTAACCCAGAGGCACAGGGCTGGCCCTGTGCCTTCAGCAGCAGACCGAGAGGCCCCGAGCCCCTGCACCACTCACACCCTCATCAAACACCCACACGCCAGCCGTTACTGCCCCTGCCCTAGACTGGCCCAGGGCCCCTGCACCCTGGGGCCACCCGAATCAAACCAGCTCAGCCCACGTGCTCTGCCCTGACACACCCTTCCTTCCTGAGGGACTTACATTTTCATGGCTAAGCATCAGAGACAGAGACAGAGATCTTCCATGGGCTGGTTCTCTCCTTAAATGTCCATGGCAGCCAGAGTGGGGCCAGGCCACAGACAGGAGCCCAGAACCCAGTGTGGGTCTCCCACGTGAGTGGGAGGGGCCCAGGTACTTGCACCATCCTCGGGTTCCTCCCATGGTGTGCACAGTAGGCAGCTAGAGTTAGGAGCCGGAGCCAGGACTGAAAGCCAGGTGCTCTGACAAGGGACGCGGGTGTTCCAAGTGGCCTTGCAACCTCAATGCCAAGTGCTCATCCTCTGTTCTTTCCAGAAATGTGAACAGGGGCTGGCATCGTGGCACGGCCAGCTAAACTACGGCTTCTGACCCGAGTGCCTGTCAGCGTCCCGGCTGCTCCACTTCCCATCCAGCTCCACTTCTGATGCAGCTGGCACCGCCGCGGAAGATGGCCAAGTGCTCGGGCCCCTGCCCCCGCATGGGAGACCAAGATGGAGCTCCTGGCTCACGGCTTCAGCCTGGCGCAGGCCTGGCTGTTGTGGCCATTTGGGGGTTAAACCAGTGGATGGAAAAGCTCTCTCTCTAACCTGTCTCTGTCACTCTGCCTTTCAAACAAATAAAATACATCTTTGTTTTTTTTTTTTTTTAAAGAAATGTCGAGAATAAAAGTCTCCTTTCGATGGCCTAGCCTCTCTGCCATCCCAGTCTAAGTCGAGTTCCGCAAGGACTCCTGCCTCTTCATAACCGGCATCAGGCAGGCGCAGCTGCAGACCGGGGCTGCTGGGAGACACATTCCCCCGTGTGGGTGTCCCCGATGGAGGGAGCGGCCCCAGCTCCTCTGCCACAACGGGTCAGGAGCACTGTGAGCTATCCCCACCGGACCGAGAGCCACCTCCGGGTCTGTCTGCCCAAGAGTGCTTCATTCGGAAGACTGGGGGAATGGAGCCGAAACACTGAGCGGCCTGATCCAGGCACCTGCCGGGCCAGCGCCACGGCGCCTCTGCTCACAGCGTCGTCCGCAGGAGCTGGGCGGTCTGTGGCTCCCGGCTGGTGAGGCAGACAGAGGCCGCGGGCACGCACGCAGGCTCCCCGGGACGTGTCCAGGGCAGTGCCGTGCCTGCCGCGGTGGGTGTTCCCTTTGATTGGTAGACGAAGGGTCTGAGTCAGCAGAAAACGCGTGTTGTGTCAACAGGTGACGGGCCCGTCTGAGTGCATCCCTGACATATACGGCTCAACCGGTGATCTATTTCTTTTAGTTGGTGTCTATTTTCCTGTGAATGATTTATCTGTCTCAGAAGGAACTGTGTCAACCGCCACGCGTGGTATATTAATTCCAGGGTGTTATGCAAACATTTCCTCGGTGACACACCTTATTCCGTCTTTACCTGCTCTTTCTGGCAACATTGTATCCTTTCGATGTGTGAACGAAGCAGCTTTCCTGAGCGAGCTGCCTCCCTGGGGAGGGGAGGGGAACACAGGGCACTATGGGAGTTTCGCCTAAAAGCTTGGTTATCAACTCTCACAGGGGAGTGGCTAACACACTAGTGATGCCCCTCTGAGCATTCCAGAACACAGCGTCATTTCATTAGCTGAAGTTGGGTTGCATCTTTTTCTGTAGATACAAAGATCGCATTATTATGATATGGAAGGAAGTGTCAACTACTTAGAAATAGTCCCATGTTGTAACATGTGGCTTCCTGGGGTCACAGGGGCTGCTCCGACTGTTCATCCTTCCCGGAGGGAGCAATGGGAGGGGATGTGGACGTGAGGTTCATAGGGCGCGGGGCTCTCCTACCCCAGGGAGACATGGGGCCCACAGGGGCAGGGCTCCCCACCCCAGGGAGATGTGGGACTCACAGGGTACAGGGCTCCCCACCCCTGGGAGACACAGGGCCCACAGGGGCAGGGCTCCCCCACCCAGGGAGACACAGGGCCCACAGGGGCAGGGCTCACCCATCCCAGGGAGATGTGGGGCTCACAGGGTACAGGGCTCACCACCCAGGGAGACTCCCTTGTGCGTTTTCCTGACCCACCCCCCAAATGCCACAATCACATTGGTGTGCATCACTCCAGAACCATCACTATTCCCTGGAGTCGCACCCAGGCAGGGTGAGACCTGGAACGTTCACTGTGCCCCAGGCAGAGTGTGATCTGGAACTGTTAATCCCAGGCAGGGTGTGATCTGGAACCGCCACCCTCCACAGGTAGCCCCTGATTTGGTGGGATTAATTAACTATCACAGGACTTCTAAGCTGTCCAAGCCCTAGCACTAACGCCGGCCTCACCACTGAGGGGCTGACAGGCTTCCCACGACCCAGCGTTGTGTAACACAGCATAGCATGACCAGCAGCACAGCACAACACGGCAGAGCACAGCACAGCTCCTAACCCCGGAGCAGTGCCGGGCCTGGCCCCATCACGCCGCACAGGGCAGTGCCTGCTCCCAAACCGTCGCTCTACAGACGAGGGCAGCGCCTGGGCTAGGGCTGGAGCAGCCTCAGTGCTGCTGGTCAGCCACATCGTGCCTTTGTGCTTGTGTGTGTGTGTGTGTGGGGGGTGTGGGTGTGTATGGATGTGTGTATGTGTGTATGTGTGTGTGGGGTGTGGGTGTGTATGTGTGTGTGTGTATCTGTGTGTATGTGTATATGTGTATGTGTGTATATGTGTGTGGGGTGTGTGTGTATGTGTGTGTGGGGTGTGGGTGTGTATGTGTGTGTATATGTATGTGTGTGTGGGGTGTGGGTGTATATGTGTATGTGTGTGCATATGTTTGTGTGTATGTGTATATCTGTGTGCATGTGTATGTATGTGTGTGTATGTTGTGTGTATGTGAGTGTGTAACTGTGTGTGTGCGTATATGTGTGTGTATGTTGTGTGTATGTGTGTATGTGAGTGTGTAACTGTGTATGTGTGTGCGTATATGTGTGTATGTGTGTATGTTGTGTATCTGTGTGCATGTGTGTATGTGAGTGTGTGTATGTGTGTACGCTGTGTGTGTATCTGTGTGTATGTGTATGTATGTGCGTATGTGTATATGTGTATGTGTGTGCTATGTGTGTGTCTGTGTGTATGTATGTGTGTATGTGAGTGTGTGTATGTGTGTGTGTTTGTGTGTATGTGTGTATCTCTGTGTGTATGTGAGTGTATCTGTGTGTATGTGTGTGTATGTGAGTGTGTGTCTGTGTGTATGTGTGTGCGCATGTGTGTGTGTAACTGAGGTCTAATACGCATCAGGTATGCTCTGCTCCATTTTAAATGTCCCCTTTGATCCGGTTTCATAGCCGGATCTCACGACACAGAACCTAGCATCAGCCTGGAAAGCTCTATGTTCCTTCCCAGTCAGTTCTACTCGCTGTAGAAGTGGCCACGTGTCTGATGTCACCGCGTGTCTGATGTCACCGCGTGTCTGACGTCACCGCATGTCTGATGTCACCGCGTGTCTGACGTCACCGCGTGTCTGACGTCACCGCGTGTCTGATGTCACCGTGTGTCTGATGTCACCGCGTGTCTGATGTCACCGCGTGTCTGATGTCACCGCTTGTCTGACGTCACTGGTGGGTCTTGCTTGTTCTAGAGAGCTCCACGTACATGGAGTCGGGACAGCCTCTTGTGTTTGGTTTCTTTCGCTGAGCGCAGAGGTTGGGCTCCCACCCAGGCCACCTCGCTGTCCCCTCTGGCTCTCACGGTGGAGTGGACCACGGCCGGTGTCTCCACGCTCCGTGGGATGTTTCCTCCAGTAATAACTCTTACAGACAAAGGCGCTGTGAACAGATTCCTGTAGAAATGATTTTATTTCCATTGCACAAATCCTTAGAAATGAAACTGGGGTCACAGGACCGACGTGTGCCTGATCTTTTCCATTTTATCTGAAAGGCAGAGGGATGGAGGAGGGAGGGAATAAGAAAGAGAGCGCTTTAGTCCTCCATCTTCCTCCGCACCACTGTGCCAAACATCTGCCCGTGTCTCTAACATTTGAAGAAGCTGCCAGAGAGGTTTTGAACTTGCTTTCATATTTTCCACTCCCATCAACAGTCCTTACCGTCTTCACGTTTGGTGGCGTCTAATCAACGAGAACAGGTCTAACCACCCCCGCGGATGCACAGCCGTCCCCCACGGTGGCTTCACGTGGCATCCCCGGGAACCAGGCGCGCACTTGTTCGTTTGCTCTGTTCGTGTCTTTCCTGGTAGGGTCCATGTTCAAGGTTGGTTTACTTTGATTGGATGGCTTTGTCTGGAGCTTACAGGGATTCCTTATTCTGAACGCAAGCACCTCACCGCTGACACTTCCCCCGTCTGAGACTTTTTCATCGCAATTGTGGGGGTTTTGTAGTTGTTATGGGGCAGTTTTACATCCGATGGATTTTAATTTGTCGTTATCTTATCGTGGGACTGAAGCTCATGTTAAGCTTTCTGGGCACTATTTGCCCGCCCCAAAGTTGAAATGGAATCCTTCTGTGTCCTTCTCGGGGATTTATTTATTTTTATATTTAGATCCAGGCTCTGTCTGAAGTCGGCTTTTATGTCTAGTGTGGGGTCGGAGTAGTTTTCTCTTTGCAAATGGTTTTTTAGTTTTCCCACCACCATTTGTTGGGGAAATTTTCCTTTTTCCGCTGGGTAGCTTTGTTGTGATTCGTTTGATCTGGGAACATGAGTGTGTCGCTGGATTCCCTGTGTTGTTTCACTGGTGCATTTTAATTCAATTTTATTATCACACTTTCTTAATTATTGCACTTTTATAGTAAGTCTTGATTTATGTAGATTATGTCCTTCAATTCTTTCCATCTTTGAAGTTTCTGTGTGTGAATTTGTGTGTGGGTGATTAGCATTTTGGTCCTTTTTCTTTCCAAATCATCTTGTTAATTTCTAGCCAAAAAATCTGTTCCGAGTTTTGTTATAATTGCATTGACAAACATCAGTTCAGGAAGGAGTGGTACGTCAACAAGAACGAGTCTCTCCTGCTGTGATGTGTATGGTTTGTTCCCACCAAGTCCTGGAGGAGCTGTGTCCCCCAGAGCCTGGCCCATGGCACCAGGAGGGGGGACACTTAATCCAGGGTGGTGATTATTTTATTTTTTAAATATTTATTTTATTTATTTGAGGTCCCTATGCCTTGCCTCTCAGGGCCGTAAGTCAAAATAAACCTCTTTTCTCATGGAGTAGCCTCCCGTGGGCGTTCTGTTGGAGAAATTAGAAGCCGACTGCTACACCGCCCTAAACATCTTCTCGCTGCTCTCAGCCGTGGTTTACAGAGCCCGGCTCCGGCTCCTGGCTGGTGCTGGTCGACGAGATGACACCATAGCACGCTCGCAAGTGAGACTAGCGTTTTAGATGCATTGTCTAATTATTTAAATATATAGACGTACAATTCCTTACCATGGGATACTGCGGCACCGTCACACTCACGGTGAGGTGTGGAATCTTCCCGGAGCCTCCTCAGGATTCGCAGCTACACAGCTGTGGGACCTGCGGATCCATCCAGCTTCATCCGGCTCCAGTGCGGATGCTTGCTCTTTTCCTGGAGTGGTTAGAGCCTCCCCATCAATGGTGCATAAGCGCGTGGAGAGTAGACGGACGGGCTTTTCCCAACCCCGGGGGGAAGCGCCGAATCTCTCGCCGTTACGTGAGCTGGGCGTCTCGGGCAGGCGGCCTCTCACGCGAGGAAGGCTTCTGCTCCCACGTCCTTCTGTAGATTGGCAAATATCTTTTCTTTTTTAGATGCTTACGACAGCTTTATTTGTAATGGCCAATGAACTGGAAACAGCTCCGCTGGCTCTCAACCGCCAAGCGATCAGACTGTGGTAAACCACAAGGCGGCCCCTGCTCTGCAACGCGAAGGAACACGCGACGGACACGTTCTGCACCCATTAACACGGTTGCACAGAACATGCCATGGGCACGTTCTGCACTGTTAACATGGTTGCATGGAACACACTATGGACATGTTCTGCACTTGTTAACACGGTCGCACGGAACATGTGATAGACATGTTCTGCACTTGTTAACACGGTTGCATGGTTTTCCCGACAGGCTGTAGCCTGGCATATTACACTGACCACCTTTTGGGCATTTTACAATCTTCATCTTGATGATAAACCCAGTTTGATGGTGAAAGATTTTTCTTTGCAGACACCGTGGAGTTCAGCTTGTGGCACTGCTAGAGGGACTTTGGAGCTAAGTTGTTTATGTTGTTGCCAAGACCCGTGTGTTGGGCTCTTGAAGTGAGTGGACGTGTTCTCTCCTCCCCACCTCCTGGAAGTCGGCCGGGATTGGGAGTCTTTTCCCAGATAGTTGTGAGAAGCGCAGGCGCCCAGGCTCGCAGGGATCACCGTTTCCTCTGTGGTCACATTGTCAGCTCACGGTTCAGCATACTGAACAGAGATAGGCCATTCTGGTTTTTAATTTCTTGTTGGATTTTTGATTTAACAGCTCCATCTTCCGCTGCTTGCATGCTGTGTACCCCTTTATCTTGGGTGTCAGTACGCCCCCCCCCCCCCGATGTTCCCCCTCTCGTTTTTGTTGTGAGTTCGTGTTTTCTGTTTTTTTCCTTGCTCAATACTGCTAGAGACTTGTCATTGCACCTACACTTCTGAAGAAGCAAGTTCCAGCTGTTTCGAAGTTCTCCACTGGTTTTTTGCCGCTGTTCTTCAATGTCATCCCCAGGGGCCCCAACACTGCCTCTTCTCCTTGTTTGGGACTCATTTCCTTTTTCTTTTTCGCTCTCTACATGCTTAAAACAGAAGAGGCAGAAGTTGACTTTAAACCACTCTTCTAATACGGGCATTTAAACCTGTGATTGTCCCTCTGAGACAGAACCAGCTGCATTCGCACAATTGAATGTAATTATGCAGCTGAAGCATTTTCTTATTTCTCATGGTTTCCGCCTCGATCCAGGGGCTATTGTCCTTTCAAATATGTAGTCTCCTCTAAAGAGGTTTTCCTAGAGCTCTGGTCGCCGCTGCTCTGTGTTGGTTCTGCCCTCTGCAGAGGCGGGCTCTGTGCAGCCTCACCAAGCATTTGGCTTGGGCAGGTGCATGGCCCCGTGGCCGCACCAGGAGGGATTCCCCACGTCTGGTGGGTGCCACGTTCCATGACAGCAGGGCGGGGTGGTGGACGCAGATCCCTCTCAGGACGGTGGAGAGTCTCACTTTGTGAGTGCCGCTGCAATCCTTTACCTCTTATCATGTGCACAGCTAACGGAGGCTTTGTACAGGCTGAGCAGCCCAGCTTGGTGATGACGCCGGTGACAGCAGGCTGGGTGCCTGGAGGAATGCAGGAGATGAGGCCGTGGAGGGAGAGCCTGCCCCGGGGCGAGGGCTGCTTCTGCCCTGACAGACTGGTCTGGGGTCGGTAATTATTTTTTCTTAAAGGGACAGATGGTGAATATTTTAGGCTTTGTGGGCCAGGAGGCACCGGGAGGCTAATTCCACAGGCACTCAGGTAACACCTGTGAAAAACCGTCTTCCATCGCAGGCTGTGGCAGAACAGGCGTGGCCGCGGTGTGTCTGCTCCTGCCGCGTGTCTGGAACACGGGGGAGGAGGGACGGCATCGGTGGCAATGCGGGGCGAGTTCCTGGGTCGGATTCAGGTGAAGTCAGTGGCACAGCCTCGCAGACGGGCTCCTTGGAGGCTTCACCGGCAACGGCCGCCAGGAACCTCAAAGGGGCGAATGCCGCGCCCCCTCCAAATCCGTGTATCAAACCTGAATTGCTCATGTGACAGTGGCAGGAGATGAGGTCATGAGGGCAGAGCACCTAGGGAATGGGACCAGGGCCCTGGAACACGAGACTGCTGGTGCCTCGGGCCCCATCCACCGCACCACGTGTGGACACGGGGCTCCTGCATGGCACCACGTGTGGACACGGGGCTCCTGCATGTGCACCGTGTGTGTACATGGGGCTCCAGCATGTGCACCACATGTGGACACGGGGCTCCTGCATGTGTGCCATGTGTGGACACGGGGCTCCCGCATGTGTACCACGTGTGGACACGGGGCTCCCACATGTGTGCCATGTGTGGGCACGGGGCTCCCGCATGTGTACCACGAGTGGACATGGGGCTCCCGCATGGACCACATGTGGACACAGGGCTCCCACACGTGCACCACATGTGGACACGGGACTCCCGCATGGCACCACGTGTGGACATGGGGCTCCCACATGTGCACCGTGAGTGGACACGGGGCTCCAGCATGTGTACCACGTGTGGACACGGGGCTCCCGCATGTGCACCACGTGTGGACACAGGACTCCCGCATGTGCACCACGTGTGGACACAGGACTCCCGCATGGCACCACGTGTGGACACGGGGCTCCTGCATGGCACCACGTGTGGACATGGGGCTCCCACATGTGCACCGTGAGTGGACACGGGGCTCCAGCATGTGTACCACGTGTGGACACAGGACTCCCGCATGGCACCACGTGTGGACACGGGGCTCCCACACGTGTACCACATGTGGACATGGGGCTCCTGCATGGCACCACATGTGGACACGGGGCTCCTGTATGGCATCACGTGTGGACACGGGACTCCTGCATGGCACTGCGTGTGGACACAGGGCTCCCACATGTGTACCACATGTGGACACGGGGCTCCCGCATGTGCACCACGTGTGGACACGGGACTCCTGCATGGCACCGCGTGTGGACACGGGGCTCCCACACGTGCACCATATGTGGACACGGGGCTCCTGTATGGCACCATGTGTGGACACAGGACTCCTGCATGGCACTGTGTGTGGACACGGGGCTCCCGCATGGACCACATGTAGACATGGAGCTCCCACACGTGCACCACATGTGGACACGGGGCTCTTGCATGGCACCACGTGTGGACACGGAGCTCCTGCATGTGCACCGTGAGTGGACACGGGGCTCCAGCATGTGTACCACGTGTGGACATGGGGCTCCCACATGTGTACCACGTGTGGACACGGGGCTCCCACATGTGTACCATGTGTGGACATGGGGCTCCCACATGTGTGCTATGTGTGGGCACGGGGCTCCTGCATGTATACCACGTGTGGACATGGGGCTCCCACATGTGTACCACGTGTGGACATGGGGCTCCCACATGTGTACCATGTGTGGACATGGGGCTCCCACATGTGTGCTATGTGTGGGCACGGGGCTCCTGCATGTGTACTGCTAGTGGACATGGGGCTCCTGCCGTGCACCACAAATGGGCATGGGGCTCCCACAGTGCACCATGTGTGGACACGGGGCTCCCACAGGGCACCACGTGTGGACATGGGCTCCCACAGTGTACCACGTGTGGACATGGGCTCCCACAGTGCACCACATGTGGACATGGGGCTCCCGCATGCTGAACACCCCCCAGTGCGGTGCCAGCCTGGACAGGAGGCCCGGCCCTCACCACGGGTGCTTGGGTCTTACACTCCCCAGGCCCCAGGACTGTGAAAACGGAATTCCTGCTCCTTACCATTGGCCCGGCCTCAGGTGGCCCGGTGCTGCAGCCGGCTGGGCCAGGACCCCCCAGCCTGGAGACAGAATGGCCTTGTGGTGCAGAGGGTCTCGTGCCCCCAAGCACTCTAGGAAAGTCTGGACCCGCCCATTTTCAAACTACAGCTCTCACGTTCACTCTTCGTAATCTAAAAATGGAAACTCCCGTGACCCACTGCATCTTGGAAAATCTACAAATCCTTGCCTCTTACTTCCAGCAGAACATCCAATGCTGCAAAAGCTACGACGCAATGCGTCACTCACAGCAAAGCTACTACGGCGTCATCCCCGGCGGTGACCGGCGGGTCCTCGCGAGCAGGGCGGAGCCGGCCACCGCTCCCATGTCTGTGTCTTCCTTGGGGCCTTAGGCTTGGGTGCAGCCGTCGCGGTGCACAAAGCCTGAAGCCCAACTTGCTTCTGTACTCGTGGTGACCCCGGCTTTCTGAGTAAGGGATCCAGTGACATCACTCTCTGACCGCCGTGATCTTTAACCTGAGTTGATCTAAACCAGACCCCTCCGGAGTGATATCATCAGGGCAAATCCCCCAAGGGAGCCCCGGTCCCTCCAGGATCAGCCGTGTCGGTGTCAGGTTACTGGGAATGACTTCACCCATCGTGTTTCTCCTGTGGGCAGCGCAGACCATGGCAAAGCCGGGGGAGGGCCCTGGGTGGCTGGTGTTGTTTTTAGTAATAACACTCCGGATCAAACCAGAACTCTAATTACGCACATGCGTGGACTCATTTCAGTGAGGTGGGTTTGCTTTCCGGTGGATTTTAACTCTTCCAGTCACAATTCTCCCCCCGTCTGGTGCCTGTGCAGAGAGAAGTTTGCCTGTTCTCACAGTACGGGGAGGGTGGAGTACCAGGTCTGTAGGAATGGGCTCCCAGCTCCAGGAGCGAATTATGAAAGGAACCTGCAAACAACACGCGATGCACCGACACCCGTGCCCGCCAGCAGGGAGCCTCGGGGCCCGGTGTCCCCACGTTCACCGCGGCTGGATCTCGGGCAGCCTCCTGCTCCGGGGCTGCCTCCTTGCTGGTTTTCGGGCTTCCCCTGTGTAGCTACGGAGCCCACGCTGGACACTGTGTATTGGTATTGTGTAAACACTCACACAGGCGCAGTGCTGCTCCATCGCCCTCCCTGCTCTCTGGGAGTGCGTTGCAGAGAGATGCGCATGGTTCCCTTGGTCTGACCAAGACGCAGTTTTCATTGTCTTCCTGCTCTTGGACCTGGCCCGTTCACACCTGTGTCTCCGATACTCCAGCAAGCGCTTCAAAGCAGAGATGTGGCTCGGCCAGAAGATGGTGCGCTATACCTGAGTGCACGGGGTTAGTCCTTCTCTGAAGGTCAGTGTTAACTCGTGGCGGTTTACCGCTCCCATCTCTGCACAGCTACTGGGTAGCTAAGACACTGACCGCGTGGACGAGAGCCGGCACCATCCTGTGTGAGCAGAAATGAATGCTCGCGCTCATGGGTGGTCTCGGCTTGCTGTGTAGACGGCTTGCCCAGTCCACCTCATCCCTGCACCTGACTCGCCTGCACAGAGACTGCACAGCAGGAGGAGGGGGCAGCCCAGGCCAGGGCCTGGAGGGCACCACAGGCGTCTCCGCCCCACCTGCTCCTTTACCCACTGGTGTGGGCTTGGTCCAGGCCCACCCCCAGGGGCCTGTGCTGTGCTGGGGACGGGGTGCGGCTGAGCAGACCCCTATACCAGGCATGGGGGGCGCTCACTCGCTGGGTGCTTCCCATGGAAGCAGCCGCGGCAGCATTTGTGGGTGCCGGGGGCCACGCCCGTGTCTGTCGGCGTCTGGGGAGACGAGGTGGCCGCAGGTTCTTCAACCCCGGGCGCTCCCCTCGTGCCTCCTCCAGGGGCTACACTTGGGGCTCAGCGGTTGCGAGCCGTCCAGCGGTCACTGCGTGGCCCTGTCTTGATGACCCGGCAGAGCGGGGTGAGGACAGCAGGGTCGTGTGTGTCTTGGAGGCCCCGCCACGTACCTGCAGCTCAGCCATGTTCACGCGAGCGCCCTGTGTCAGAGCCGGCAGGTGCCAGCACGTACAGCGGCGTACTGGGAGGCACTGAATGGCTAACGTGTGATCTACGCGGCCAGCAGAAGGAACCCCGGAACCCCAGTGTCGCCGTCCTGGAAGCAAATCGAACGTCAGATATGGACGCTACCATTTGACAAGTGCATGGGGGGAACCGAGGCCGGGGGGGGGGGCGGGGGGCTGCGTTTTGCCCTGTGTGCAGGAAGCCTCAGGACGTGGCGTCAGCCCGGCCCTCAGCGGCTCTTTGAAGTTTCCAGAGTGAGAAGCAAAGAACATCCATCTTGAAAGCGCGCTGAGTGCCCCGGCTGCCCTGGGTTAGGGAAGGAATGCGCGCTCACTTGAAACCTGACCTCGCGGTCCCTAAAAGCCGGGGCCGAGGCGGGCGAGGCGTGACCCTGTACATTCGGACAGCTGCTAGACACTGCCGGGAGCAAATTACTACAGCGCTGGAGGCTTCCCGATGAGGGGAGCGAGGGGCACCTCGTCAGGCCCCGTGGGTCCGCGCCCACCTGGAGCCCGGTGTGGGAGGCGGAGCCCCTGGGGGCTGGGGCCTCACTGGGGGACACTGCCGGCATGGGAGGACCACCTGGGCGACAGCCACCCCTGGCACGTGCACCTGGCGCTGTCCCAGAGAGCCTCGCGCTACAAGAAACGAGAGCTCAAGGGAGCTCTGGGGCCCTGCGCAGCTCGTGCCGGAGCTGCCTCAGCCGGGGCGCGTCAGGTGGGGGCCACGGAGGACCACACAGGGACATTGGACGGTCACACACCAGAAGGTGGCTTTCCCCAGGGGGTGGGCGTGCAAACTCGAGGTAGACCCAGTCACGTTTACCAGGAACGCCAGGAAAAGGATGGCAGCCCTGGTGCCCCCGACCGGCCCTGTCCCGCCGTGCCCAGTGCAGGGGGAGCTTGTACTGCCAGGGCCACAGGTACCACGTGTCTCCTTCCTCACCCCCTGCTGGGGCCACAGGTACCACGTGTCTCCCTCCTCATCCCCTGCCAGGACTGCGGGTACCCCATGTCTGCTTCCTCCCCTGTTGGGGCTGTGGGTACCCTGTGTCTCCCTCCTCCCCTGCTGGGGCCACAGGTACCACGTGTCTCCCTCCTCATCCCCTGGGGTGACGTGTACCCCATGTCAGCTTCCTCCTACCCTGCCAGGACTGCGGGTACCCCATGTCTGCTTCCTCCCCTGTTGGGGCTGTGGGTACCCTGTGTCTCCCTCCTCCCCTGCTGGGGCCACAGGTACCACGTGTCTCCCTCCTCATCCCTGGGGTGACGTGTACCCCATGTCAGCTTCCTCCTACCCTGCCAGGGCCGCCGGTACCCTGTGTTTCTTCCTCCCCTGTCTCCTCCTCCTCCCCTGCTGGGGCCACAGGTACGCCGTGTCTCCTTCCTCACCCCTGCTGGGGCTGCGGGTACCCTGTGTCTCCCTCCTCGCCCGCTGGGGCCATGGGTATCATGTGTCTCCCTCCTCATCCCCTGGGGTGATGTGTATCCCATGTCTGTCTCCTCCTCCCCTGCCAGGACTGCGGGTACCCCATGTCTGCTTCCTCCCCTGTTGGGGCTGTGGGTACCCTGTGTCTCCCTCCTCCCCTGCTGGGGCCACAGGTACCACGGGTCTCCCTCCTCATCCCCTGGGGTGATGTGTACCCCATGTCAGCTTCCTCCTACCCTGCCAGGGCTGCGGGTACCCCGTGTCTGCTTCCTCCCCTGTTGGGGCTGTGGGTACCCTGTGTCTCCCTCCTCCCCTGCTGGGGCCACAGGTACCACGTGTCTCCCTCCTCATCCCCTGGGGTGACGTGTACCCCATGTCAGCTTCCTCCTACCCTGCCAGGACTGCGGGTGCCCCATGTCTCCTTCCTCACCCCCTGCTGGGGTTGCAGGTAACCTGTGTCTCCCTCCTCCCCTGCTGGGGCCATGGGTATCATGTGTCTCCCTCCTCATCCCCTGGGGTGATGTGTATCCCATGTCTGTCTCCTCCTCCCCTGCCAGGGCTGCGAGGACCCCGTGTCTGCCTCCTCCCCTCTGCAGGCCTTCCCTCAAGAGAGGACAGGATCCCCGCTGTCAGACGAACCTCGCTCCCAGAACTGCCTCCAGGTTCCCCAGGTGTGAGAACATGGGCTTCCCCAGCCAAGCCCCCACCCCTGACCACCACCATTTCCCTGGCTGGGAGAGGGACCTGCTCCCCGACACCCGCTGTGTGCCCTTGAACGTCCTACCGGGGGCGGCCCATTCAGACATCAGAGCATTGAAACCACCGTGCCACGGAACGCCCCCCCCCCAGCTCTGGAAGCTTAGAGAGGGCTCCACCTCCAGGGGTGCTGTGGACTCAGCCCCGAGCAAGGCCTGCCTGGCCCCCTGCAGAGAGAAGCCCTCCGTGCACGTGCACTTGGGAGCCTGGTGGAATCTCCCAGAGCCCCCGCCCCCGACACCCAGGCCCCAAAACCCTCGCTCTGGCTTGCGCATGGGGAGGGGTTCACAGGTGTGGGCCCTGCCGAGATGCTGCTGAGAATGAAGACCTGGGGCTGCTGTGCCCCGTCCCCCCAGGGCAGACTCGGCCCGCGCTGCCACCCCTGGCGTCGCTGCCTCCAGGCCAGGGCCCTGTCCTGACCGCCATCCTCCCTGCCCGGCCCTGGCCGGGCAGAGGCCTTTACCCCCCAGCGCCCTGAGCTGCTGCAACTGCCCGGTGCCCCCTCCCATGGGGGAGCAGCTGAGGGGTCTGCGTGGGGCACCCATGGTGGTGAGGGGGAGGAGGGGTCAGGACTTCCACGGCCACTGCCTGTCCTCACTTTGTCCAAGCCCTGGGCCACTGGCCCTCTGTGGGCCTGGGGCGCAGCTGTGCCCACGACAAGGAACTGCAGTGTAAGAGCTCCCCAAGTAATCCAGGCTCACGAAAGAGACAGGTTCACAAAAGAGCAGCAGACACACACGCACACACAGAGGCACACCCACACGCGTATGTGCACCCCCCACACCACACACATGCACACACAGAGGCACACGTGTGCACACATGTGCACACCGTACGCTGCACATAGCACATGCATGTTCATACAAGGCACACATGCGTGCACACTGTACACACGGTACACACTGTGCAGACATGCATGTACACCTGTACATATACGTGTGCACACACGAATTGCCAACTGTAGGCTAAATCTCAATATTTATTTTTTAAATATTTATTTATTTGAAAGTTACAGCTACAGAGAGAGAGGGAGAGAGACCTTCATTGGCTGGCTCACCCCCCAGATGACTGAAATGGCCAGGTCTGGGCCAGGCTGAAGCCAGGAGCCAGGAGCCTCTTCCGGATCTCCCACGTGGGTGCAGGGGCCCAAGCACTCAGGCCATTCTCCACTGTCTTTTCCAGGCCATCAGCAGGGAGCTGGGTCAGAAGTGGAGCAGCCGGGACATGAGCAGGTGCCCACGTGGGATGTGGCATGGCAGGCGGTGGCTTCACCCACTGAAGACCCAGGCCATGGTCGTAGATAGCGTGTGCAAGCCGCTGGCAGCTCCCCGTGGGCTGCAGAGGCTCTGATCGGTGCCAGCCCCTTGCCTCCCCCTGAGCCTGGCACAGGACCTGGGCATGCTCTGAGGCGACCAAGGACTTGGAGCAGGAGTCTTCACAATACCGCAGGGCGCAGTGTGCAGTGGGACACGCCCGGCAGAGTGGCCTGGTGGTGGAAGGACACAGTCCCTGCGCTCACCGGGCTTGGCCAGCTGCAGAGGTGCAGGAGCTCTTAGGGCATCCCCGGCACGGCAGAGGTGTCAACACCGAGGCCACACCGGGGCCCGTGCATGGGAGAGGAACATCACACTGGGAGAAACAGCAAGAACAGTAGATGGGCGAGGCCCAGCCAGGAGGAGAGCCTGGCCCCGTGTCTCACCCCCGGCCCCCAGGCCTTTGCAGCTTCCTGCTGAACGCTGGGAGCCGCCCGCGGGGGGACCTGCCCTCAGCCTGGCTCAGCCCTGGCTTCTGCAGTGTCTGGGGAGTGGACGGGTGGATGGGAGATTCCCAGCTCTCGGTCTTTCTCTCTGTTGCTCTTTCAAGTAGATAGGAATGAATAAATACATACTAAAACATTTTAGCAGAATCCACACTTAGGGCTATTAACATGTGTCACTGATGCATGAAAAACACAAACGTGATCCCTCACATCTTCCTTCATCTCAGTAGAAACTGATTGAAATGCAATGACGAAACCTCCATCCATAAATGTGTATTTACTGTCTTCTGCATAAGAATGGGTGTGTGTGTGTGTGTGTGTGGACACAGGCTGCTGGGAGGTTTTCTAACCCGGCGACCTAGTCCTGTCCCGAGGATTCCTATGGAAACCCTGCGCGCCCGCCAATTACCGTTCCGACCCTGTTAGCATAACGATAGCCCACTCCCCGGCACCGCGCTTATCCGCAATCTCCCAGCGGTCTGCGAGCTTGTTAATAACCATCGCAGAGAGCCCGCAGTGAGCTCACCTGTGCCGACGGGATCAGCCCCACTCCAGCCTCGAGAGCTCACAAGTGCTCCTTGGCCTCCCCCACCCCAGCATCAACTCCTGCTGGGTTCCTTCCTGTACCATCATCACCCACATGGGAGCAGGCACACATGCAGGCACATGTGTGTACACATAGCTGTACACACGCACGCTCTCACATGCACACACACGTGTGTGCACACATGTACACATACACATTTACACACATGTGTGGATATATGCATACACACACGCACACATGCATGCTCTCACACACACATACAGGACACACATTCACATGCGTGTATAACTATACATGCATTTGCACACATACATGTACACACGTGCATTTACACCTGCACACATGCAGGCACACATGTGCACATATACACGTGGGAGTGTACGCATGTGTGCACACAGGCTTGCACACATGAAGATACATGGGCATGCACACACATATCCACACATATGTAGGAATGCACATGTGTGAGCACATGCATGCACACATATGGGCAAACACATTCATACACATTCTTTTCACGCCTCTTCTCTCTGGCCCTGAGTGAAGCACGCTGCCTTCCAGATTTTTCCGAGCCCAGTGAGGCAGCGCTCGCCGTACACCCCGAGGCTCTGGTGTCCCCCTCAGGGTTCCTCCTCCCTCCTCTGCCGCAGCTCTGCACACAGCAGCTGACACGTGGCCACCGCACGCCGCGGCTGCCAGGGCGTGGAGCCGCCCACGTGCGACGGCAAAGGAGCGTCGGAGTGACTGAGCCCAGGCCGGACTCCCGCTCCCTTGGAGCTTTGTCAGCAGCTCGGGGCGGGGCGGGCGTTCCCTCCGGCCACGTGAAGAGGTGCAGGGAACTTGCAGACCTCTGGGATGCGGCTGCCCTGCCCCCGGAGTGGCAGGCGGGGCTGCTCCCCGGAGTGACAGTTCCTCCAATCAGCGTCACCTTGTGGATGTCCAACTGAAAGAACTGTTTGAGACAAACGACAGACGATGTCCCCAGACTTGAGAGTCAGAAGGAAGAGCTGGGCGTGGCGCTGGGAGGGAGAGCGACGGCTGTCCCGGGCCTGGCTTGCCTCAGAGCCGGTGTTCCGTGCCCAGCCAACACGTCAAGCCCAGGCCCAGTCTGCAAGGCTGCGACAGATTCTCCCGGGGCCACAGGCACCACCCCGGGGGGCGGGCGCAGTTCTCCCACTGCCTGCGGACACGGCCAGCTGTGGCCTTCCAGCTCCACCCATAAAGTCCTCGCCCACCGGCGCCAGGCCAGACCATGCTCTGCACCTCAAGCCCGTGCTGTGCCCACTGAGAAGCAAGAGCTCAGACAGGTGAAGTGAAGCCAGGCTGTGGGGCCACAGTGCGGGCAGGCGGGGTCACAGCGGTCACCAGGCGGCACCCCGCACACAGCGCCTGGCCACGACCCACGGCTCCAGCGGCCGCTCAGCGCCGCTGTGCAAACAGCTCCAGCTCGGCTGTAAGACTGTCTGAACGCCACCAAAGGGCTCTGATTTCCTGAGGCCTTGCTTCATTCCATGACCCTTTGTTAGGAAAACGAGAGGCTCCCAGCCACGTCTCTGTGGGCGCAGCGCCGCCTCCCACGACGCCGGGGAGAGCCATGCACACCCAGGAACACGGGCCCGGGCCGCGGGGACCTCGCCTTCTCTGACAGCTGGAGCCAGGGGGCCTGTGCGGATGAGGCGCGCTAGCGCGGTGCAGCCTGGCTCACCACAAATGCAGCAGGGAGCTGGGCTGGGGGAGCCGTCCTGGGGCAGAGTGGTGCCCAGGCAGCGGGAGGCAGGCGAAGGCGGGGGGAGCGCCCACGGGGCCTGCATGTGCAGGACGTGTGGGCCAGCAGTGCAGTGGTGACACGGCTGGTCCCCTACCTCACAGGGCTTCCCAAGGCCACCAGGAGGGGACATCGACCCCACACCATCCCTTTGTCTGCGTCTGGGCTCCTGCTGTGTGCCAAGATCGCCATCTCTGTACTTCTACTTGCGCCACTCCCTCCTGTGTGCAGCAACATGTGCAAACACACGAGCACACACATGTACACAAAGCACACATGTACACATCATGTGAGCACACATGCGTGCGCAGGCACGGACACACGTGCACGGGTACACATGTGTACACACATGCACATACCATGTGAGCATGCATGCGTACACATGCATGGGCACACACAGACTTGGTTTGGAGATTCCTTTTGGACAGTGGCGTCTGCCGCTGAGGGGCCGACACGGCTGCAGCGGTGGACAGCGCCTTCGTGGCCGCTGGAGGCTCTGTGGCAGGAGCTGGCGCAGCCTTGAGGCTCCACGTCCTCCTTGGCCGCGAGGGCCTTTGACTGACGGGTGGCGCTCCCCTGCGCCCTCGCCGGCTGTGACGCGCGGGCTGCTTTTTGGCAGAAGAACCCAAGCACTGGGGTCCTGGAGCTCTGTGCAGGCTCACTGTAAAGTGGGCGCCTCCCACCCGCCCACCTCCACCCTGCAGGCCCACGGGGCAGGCAAGGTGATGGGGGAGGGGCAGGAGAGCCTGAGGCTCCACACCCCCTGGACCGGCAGTTCTCTTCCTGCTCCAGCATTGGGGAGAGGACCCACCCCTTTCCTAGGGAGACTGCCGGCCGGCTCCACAGCGCAAGGACAGCTGGCTGTGGCAGGACAGACGGGCCAGGACGAAGGTCGGGGGAGGGTGACCCACTGGGACAACACCCTGGGTAGAGCTGGGAGGAGCAGCATGGGCAGTGGACGAAAATGAGGGCAAGCAGAGCGAGAGAGCTGGGACAAGTGCAGCGTGTCTGTCCCCAAGCAGCGGCCCCTGCCCCACGGGACTGAGCTGGCCTGCAGGAGGCGACAGCGGCGGCGGCGGCCTGCACAGCAGTGGCGCCGGGCAGCATGGTTCAGACAGAGGCTGTGCAGGGCAGGCGCCCACTCTCCAGAGAGCACGGCGCCTTCAGCCGTGGGGACAGAGCCACGGCGGTGGCACAGAGCGGCTGCGTGCGCTGCAGGGGCCCCTGGCTGCGCTCAGTGGGAAGGGCTCACCTGGCCTGGAGTCTGTGCACAGCCTGCATGAGCTTAGAAGGCCAGGGAGGAAGAAGGGAGTGGAGCCGGCCTCGGTGGCTGGGACGTCACTGCACTGTTCTGGGCGTCACTCCATGGCGGGCACCGTGCAGGGAGTGCCCATCCCATCAGCCCATGCCGGGAGGAGCGAACAGGGGGCACAGGAGGAGGGGCAGGGCCAGGCTCCCACGCAGCCAGGACCCCGCCTTCCTGCGACCCCAAGGACTCCGTGGCCCCGCAGGATGTGCAGGGCAGCAGATCAGTACTCTCAGTCACCACTGGAAATAAAGTGCGATATCTAAAAGGCAAGCCAGAAAGGCCGGGAGCCTGCATGAGCTACCCCAGGCTGAGAACCTGAAGCCCCACATTCCAGGTCTCCAGGGCCCAGCGGGGGAATGTGGCCAGACAGGTTCGTCCCCCAGCCCCAGCTTCCCAAATGACATCTTGGGAGCCCAGCTTAGGTGCCAGAGGGAGCCCAGGCTTCTACAATTAAACAGGATTACTGAGGGAGAGGCGCTGGAAATCGCGGGCAAGCGCCCCGCTAATCTGCTTCGACGGGACGTGGCTCCCTGAACGAGCTCCCTGGCTAACTCGCTCAGTGCGTGTTTGTGGCTCCTTGCTCGCTCGAGTGTCTCTCCCGCAGGAGCTGCAGTCCGAACCTGTCCTCCTGTCTGACCAGGTCCCTGAGGTCCCGTGTGTCTCAGGTGGCCCCAGGCTCCCCGTGCTGGCTGCCCTGCGGGCGCTGACACACTGCAAAGTGCTGCGCATGGCGGCCCTCGCTCGGTCACCTGAGTGAAGGGGACTTTGAGCTCTGTCACCCAGGGTGCTCTGGCTTCCGCCTGTGAGGCCCCTGGACACGGCTCCCAGCATCCTTCCTGCTGGCCAAGCAGCCCCGCCCGACAGCAACGCGTGTTCCAAGCCAGAAATGGCGACTCCACACCCAGGGAGAGCGGAGAAAAGAAGTGACCGCACCCTAAGACCAGGCTGGCTGCCGATTAGCACTTTTCTTTTACTTTTCATTTTTTTTTTAAGATTTACTTAATTATTTATAGACAGAGAAAGGTCTTCCGTCTGCTGGTTCACTCCTCAAATGGCTGCAACAGCCAGAGCTGAGCTAATCCGAAGCCAGGAGCCAGGAGCTTCTTCCGGGTCTCCCATGGGGGTGCAGGGGCACAAGCACTTGAGCCATCTTCTACTGCTTTCCCAGGCCATAGCAGAGATCAGAAGAGGAGCAGCTGGGACTCGAACCAGTGCCCACGTAGGAAGACGTTGCCACAGCTGGAAGCTTAGCCCACTACACCACAGCACCAGTGCTCCACACCAGACTTTTTTCTTTGTAAAGATTTATTTATTTGAAAGGCACAGTTACAGAAAAAGAGAGAGAGAGAAAGGCCTTCCATCTGCTGGTTCACTCCCCAAATGGTTGCAATGTCCGGAGCTGGGCCAATCTGAAGCCAGGAGCCAGGAGCTTCTTCCATGTCTCCCACGTGAGACTTGGGCCATCTTCTACCACTTTCCCAGGCCATGGCAGGGAGCTGGGTTAGAAGTGGAGCAGCCGGGACTCCAATCAATGCCCATGGAGGATGCTGGCTTTAACCACAAGGCCACAGCATCTGCCCCTGGCGAGCACCTTTAAATCGTGGTGACTCTGGCTGTCGGCTTCATCGCTGCCCCGAGTGCCCCGTGAGTGCCACGAGTTCAGGTTGTGGCAGGCTACTGTCTCAATCCTGAAGTCTATTTACCTGGGAGAGAGCCAACACCCTCCATGCACTGGCTCACTCCCCTGACTCCCCCAGGGGCCAGGGCTGGGCCCAGGCCGAAGTGAGGAGAGCAGTCGGGGTCTCCCCGTGGGTGGCAGGAGCAGGTAGCTGGACTCACAGCGGAGCCAGGACTGGGATGTGGGTGCTGGGTTCGCGCTTCTTCCTTCTTAGTGCAGGAGTTCATGCAGTCAGCCCCTCGTGGGGGAGTCGCGTGCACCTGCTCCATCGGCTCCAAGAGACAGTTGCAGCAAATGCCGAACCCTGGCCGCCGGCTCCCGGCTGCTACTCAGCGGGGATTTGCTCCGCGCTCCGAATCCTGAGGTTTGCTCCGACACAACCCCGAGGCTGGTGGAATGGAATGAATGACCTTTGGGCCCAACGTCCACTTAAACACTTGACGTCAGCATTCTCGGGGCACAGCTGTCTTTGCCTCACTTCTGAGGCCGTCGGTCTGCATTCCCAGGGCTCCGGTGTGATTGGCGGCAGGCAGGGCAGTGCCATAGCCGGACCATACTCCGAACCCCTGGGAGATCGCCGACGTCCCCAGGGTCAGCTGGGCTCTGTTTGTAGACCCTAAAGGGCAGCGTTTCTCGTGTGGCCAAGGCGTGGCCATCGGTCCCCACAGAGCAGGGGTGGCAGCCATCAGCACACAGCGGACACAGCCTGCACAGGGCCACTGTCAGTGAGCACGCACTTGTCCCCACAGCAGGCTCCGCACGCCCCACTACTCGCCCCGTCACACGTGAATTGGAAACATATGGCTTGTTTTAACACTTTCTAAAAAATAATATTTATTTATTTGAAAAGCAGAGTTACAGAGAGAGAGAAGGAATGATCTTCCCTCCGCTGGTTCACTCCCCAATTGGCCACATCGGCCGGAGCTGTGCCCATCTGAAGCCAGGAGTCAGGAGCTTCTTCCGGGTCTCCCACACGGGTGCAGGGGCCCAAGGACTTGGACCATCTTCTCCTGCTTTCCCAGGCCACAGCAGAGAGCTGGGTCAGAAGAGGAGAAGCCGGGATTCGAACCGGTGCCCATATGGGATGCCAGCACTGCAGGCGGTGGCTTTACCCGCTATGCCACAGTGCTGGCCCCACCGAATGCATTCTTTATGGGAGACTCTTCAATCCCCACCTTGAAGGTTTCCCTACGGGTTTGCATTGGGAAAGAAGTCCGTACTTTTACTCTGAAGGTGCAGCCTCGTGGCCTGGCAGAGCAGGTTTATGTTTGACCGATCAGCGTTAAAGGGGAGCTTGGCCTGCTGGAGCCCCTTGTCTCGCACGGTCGCACACGGGCACCCCCGTGTGTGTGATCACACGTGCCTTTGCCATGATCCTGTGAACCAGAAGGGTGAGGCCTGTGCGTGGGGCGGCGGCGGCCGGGGGGCTGGGAGAACGTTCCACAGAGCCCATCTCCCCTCTCTCGCATCCAAGGAACAAGCAGAGCCATCGGGGGTACTTTCCGTAAATGCGTTCCGTATGTGGCCGGAACCGTCTCGCCCGCTCCCCGGAACCGTCAGGTCCACTGACTGACAGCCGGGCACCGGCCCTGTCCGGGAGTGCCGGGGCCCGGGGAAGCCCCCGCCCCCGCATGGCGCATGATGAATCTCTCCTGTAATGTGGAGCTGCAGGCGGAGCTCAGCACGACGGAGAACTTCCAACGTGCGTGCGTTAGCTCCTCACGGCTCGCTCCCATCTGGCAACCATCTTGCAGACAGATCAAAAGGCTTCCAGCCGCGGCACGTCCATCCTCATGGTTCTCTCCTGTGAGATGGGTGGGTGGTAGTGATCGGGGGTCTGGGAAGGATCCCCAGCCTGGCTGTGGGGAGGGGAAACAGGGTTCCCGTGGCCCCTGGGGGCCCCTGCAGGAGCCCCACACAGCATGTCCCTGATCTCAGCGCCTGCGTCGAGGCAGGGTGTCCGTCTCTCCATGCCGCCCCCCTGAAACTCGCCCTGGTGCACCTGCACAACCATGGAGGCCTCAGTGGCACGGCCGGCCAGGCTCCCTGCAAGACGCACAGGGGGCTGCTGACCAGCCCCCGGCCTGGGTCCCCTGTGCAGTGGTCCTAAGTCCACGGCAAAGTGCACGCACCAGTGGGGGTCAGAAGTGTGTTATCTCGGGCACCGCATGTTGGGGTGTTCCACACATACCGTACTTCCTTAGAGATGTGTCCTGGCATTTAAGCGTGATCTACAGTGCACACGTGATTGAGACTCACTGATGGCTGGAGCAAGGCGTGCTCCGAGAGGCCCCCTCCTCGCCATGCCCTCCGCTGGGTGGGTGAGGTCGCCCCAGAGGCTGTGGAGCCCTGTGCTCAAAGGCAAAAGTGTCTGCCCCCCAGCCTGGCTCCCCCAGGCCTCTGCAGAAGCCGGGCTGAGCACAGCACACGTGTGGCACATGGCACCATGGGGGTCCAGGACACGAGCTGACGGACAACATGACTGCTAGTTTCTTTAAAGATTTAATTTTTTTATTTGAAAGCTAGAGTTACAGAGAGAGGAGGGGAGAGAGAGACAGAGAAAGAGAGAGAGGGATCTTCCATTTGCTGGTTATTCTCCCCAAAGCTGTGGCTGGACCAGGCTGAAGCCAGGAGCTTCTTCCAGGTCTCCCACGTGGGTGCAGGGGCCCAAGCACTTGGGCCATCCTCCACTGCTTTCCCAGGCCACAGCAGAGAGCTGGATCAGAAGTGGAGCAGTCGGGACTTGAACCAGCGCCCATACAGGATACCGGCGCTGCAGGTGGTGGCTTTCCCTGCTACGCCGCAGAGCCAGCCCCAAAGTGGCCATGTTGCGGCACAGATGATCCCAGAGGGGCATTGACAGCTGCCCCACTTCTGCCCATTTTGGGAGATGGCGGTTACCAGATTCCCTTCGCTGTGGCTATTCCACACACCTTGAAAGCTCCCTCCCTTTACGAACCATGGAGGAGCTGTACTACGCAATCCTTTTTCTTGTTCCTATGATAAGTGGGAGGAGATTCCTTGTCGCTAACTGTGTTTAAACGCTGTCCTCTGTGTGCACCACGGTGGAGTGGGAGTGTCTCATCTGCTGGAGGAGGTGCTTGGCGGGGAAGGGACTGTGTCCACCACGAGGCCAGTGCCTCTGGAGGATCTGGCCGAAAGGCTGCGCCGACGCCGTGCGGGGCAGCTGGGGAGCCCGGGAGTCCTCGATGCCAGGGCAAAGCCCAAGATTAGAGCATCACGCTCAGTTGTTCCAGGTCTCTTCTTGCCAGCCCATGTTCACACGTCACGCTGAAGGCGTGCTTCCTTCTGGCTGTGCGGCTGCCACAGCGGGTTGTGGGAGACAGGGCCGAGTCGCCGGGCCAGGAGCACGGAGGGGAACCTGGACTTGCCAGTGCCGAGCGCCGCTGGGTGTGGTGCGCCCGTGCCCGAGATGGCTGCAGGCTGCAGGGCGGGGACCTGGCAGCCCCTGCACAGTTGGGTGCTGGCAGGGGGAGACCTGAGAGACCCTCCCCGTGCTGCGTGGACAGGGCCTGGCCACAGTGCTGGTCCCCACGGGGTGGACAGACTTCCATTAGTCACACTCCTGTGACACCAACAAGGACGGCGCTCACTGTCTCCCACCTGAGCCTTTCCCTCATTCCCCACCTGTAGACACGGCGTGCAGGAGCCCCACCCCTGCACTAGCCAGCCCCATCCTCCCACCCCACTCCACGGAGGGACGCGGGATCAGGGGGTTGAGCCCAGGGAGACACACGGCTGGGTCAACATGCCGGGGACGACGCCACCCCACAGGTGCATCGGTTCGAGTCCCGGCTGCCTAGCTCCCTGCTGTGGCCTGGGGAAGCAGTGGAGGATGATGGCTCCAGTGCCTGAATCCCTGCACCCGCGTGGGAGACCTGGCTGGGGTTCTGGGCTGCTGGCTTCAGTGTGGCCAAGCCCGGCGCCATTGTAGGCTTTTGGGGAGTGAACCAGCAGGTAGAAGATCTCTCTCTCTCTCTTTCTCTCTCCTTTTCTTTCTCTGTCATGCTCCATTTCAAATCAATAAAGAGCGAAGTGACAGAGAGATGGGACCTCTGAGGCCGGGGACAGGCCGTGTGGGGGTGGCGAGGCCCGAGGAGCCACAGGGGTTCTGCTGTGTCCATGTGGCCGGGGACGGGCCGTGTGGGGGTGGCGAGGCCCGAGGAGCCACAGGGGTTCTGCTGTGTCCATGTGGCCGGGGACGGGCCATGTGGGGGTGGCGAGGCCAGAGGAGCCACAGGGGTTCTGCTGTGTCCACGTGTCTGAGCCCAGGCCAGCCTGTGGCTGCAGAGAGCCCTCTAGACCAGCCCCACAGGGCAGGGTCTCCCGCTGGACAGCTGCAGGGGAGACGCAAGCAAAGCTGCGAGGGGCACCGGGGCCCCCGGGGAGACCCCGTCCTCCGGCGAGCAGGGCCCAGCCCGACGGCGCTCCTCGCCTGCCTGAAATAACTTCTGACAGCCGCGTGCCCTCGCCTGTCTACACGCTGACACCTAAAACTTCCCCATCACAGCTCAGTGTGTGGTTTTGGGTGAATCGCAAATGCTAGCGTCTTGAGATAGAATTGTCGCATCTTTCTGAGGGATGCGAGCCCACAGGCCCCTCTGCCGTGGGATGCAGCCCCGTCCGTTCTCGACGCAGCTCCAACCACAGACAGGACCTTGCACGGGAGCCTGCCCATGCCTCCCCTACAGGGCTCGGTCTCCCTCAACAGCTTGAACACTGCCGTCTCCCTCTCCTTGGCCTCCTGAATCCACTGCACTCGATTCTGCTCACCACCAGCCTCTTACCGGTCACCCATCATTCGTCTTCACACTGAAGCACACACATGGTAACGGAAGTTCATGTTCTCTTGATTTTGTGTCAATGGATTTAGTTTCACTAGGAAGCCTGTTCAAACCTAGCAGGACAGTAAGCACATTTAACATTTAGGAAAAATGCAACGCCCTGAGAGGGAGTCCCCTGCAGTCACTGTTCACGGTGACATGACTCACTGCTGTAGGAAGCATGGGTCCCTGGCCAGCGCCGCGGCTCACTAGGCTAATCCTCCACCTGTGGCGCCGGCACCCCAGGTTCTAGTCCCGGTCAGGGCACCGGATTCTGTCCTGGTTGCCCCTCTTCCAGCCCAGCTCTCTGCTGTGGCCTGGGAGTACAGTGGAGGATGGCCCAGGTCCTTGGGCCCTGCACCCCATGGGAGACCAGGATAAGCACCTGGCTCCTGGCTTCGGATCAGCGTGGTGCGCCGGCTGCAGCGGCCATTGGGGGGTGAACCAACAGAAAAGGAAGACCTTTCTCTCTCTCTCTCTCACTGTCCACTCTGCCTGTCAAAAAAAAAAAAAAAAAAAAAAGGAAAAAGGTCAGTGAAGCATGGGTCCCATTTATTCCCCGAGAGCACACGCAAGCAGATGGGAGCAGAATGACGTCAGCGAGCGCTCGCGTGGCCACGGGACGCCCAGGTCCCTGCTGGCAGTGCAGGACTGGATGCTGGAAGACAAGCACAGGACAGGCCCAGTGGCCCCTTGGCCTGGGGGCCCTGTCTTGGGCGTCCTGAGTCTCCCAGAGGAGCACAGGGCCTGGGGTGCCAGGCAGCGGAGGGCCTCGGAGCTGGGGTCCCAGGAGGGGACGGTGTCAAATCCGCCCGTGCTGCACCTGCTGGGGCCTCAGCTTGGTCCTGCGTGGGGGTGCAGGGCCCGGGCTCCAGGCTCCCCGGGACGCCTCCCACATGTGGCTTTGCAGAGGGTTTGGGGCAGGCTCCGCGCACGCTCTGAAGGAGGTTTGGGCCGTGTCGGCATTTGGAGCAGAAACTCTCCATGAGGTGACATTGCTCAAATGACAGCCACTGATGTGTCACCGTGGTGACGCCCAGGGCAAAGCCATCCCTTCCGCATGGCCAAGGAGGGAAGCAGCGTCGGGATTCCCTCTCAGCCACGCAAAGAAACCAGAGTGGAAGTGAGCGGTGGACGCCCGGCACACCAGGAGCCTCTTGCTACGCACACGCGTGTCGGGAGCTGCGTGGGCCACAATGCGGGCTCGGGACCCGGGACTCGGCGACCCTGGTTCTGCAGCTCACGCACACTCTTGATACCTTCCCGCGGGGTGGAAACAGGAGTGGCTTCCTCAGGGCCTGCTTCCTGCTGGAGTCACCGTGAGGAGGTGCCCCCAGTGTCCGCCCGCGGGGACGCCGGGGCCCTGGGAGCCCTGTGTGAGCAGCAGGCTGACCAGGTCCCGGCACACATGGGCCCTGCAGCCCCGGAGCTCGGGCCAAGCGGCTCAAGGACGCCCTGTGCCCCGCAGGCCAAGTGTGTCGGGGGAGGAACACGGCCCACAGCCTGGACACCTCCGGTTCCGGAGTTACGGAGAGAGCTTCCACCTGCTGCTTCACTCCCCAGGGGGCTGTGACAGCTGGGGCTGGGCCAGGCTGAAGCCGGGAGCCAGGAGTTTCACCCAGGTCTCCCTCGGGGTGCAGGGGCCCAAGCACTGGGCCATCTTGCACTGCTTTCCCAGGCATGTTAGCAGGGAGCTGGGTTGGAAGTGGAGATGTTGTGCGTGAGCGAGTGCAGAGAGGAGCACCACACAATGATAAATTGGGACGTCCTTTATTCCTTTATTGCCGGCCATGGAGAGCGGCTCACGCCCTAAAGAACTCTCCACCCCGAAGCTCGGAGCAACAGGGTTTATAAAGGCGAAAACCACAGGAGGGGAGAGGATACGGGCTACGAGGGTCAAGCTGACCTAAGGCCTCTGTGAAACCAGTATCAGCTGCAATCTTGACAACAGATTCCGACCGTGACATCAACCCAGGCGCGGCCTGTCTGAAGCTCGAGCGATCAGCTAGGGAGTTTCTAAGCTCTGCCAGGTGGGACGCGGTGGGTTCTCGGCTCCTGGTTTCAGACCAGAGTCTCACGGCGGGGGAGCTCTCTCCAGATGGAGCCTCAGGTGCTCTAGATGGGAGTCCCTGCTGTCCAGGTGTCACCTCACAGAGCAGCCAGGACTCGAACCGGGGCCCATGTGGGATGCCGGAGCCGGAGGCAGCGGCCTGGCCTGCGGTGAGGACCCCCAAGTTCACGGGTATAGAGGAGGTGCAGGGAGTTGGCTGTGCCTTCCTCCTGGCCGCGCCGGGCCGGGGTCTCACAGAGCCACACGGAGCAGCGCGTGCCGGGGCCACAGGCGCCAGCGCCCCGCGCAGACCTCTCAAGCATCCTCCTGCCTGGGACGACTTCCCACATGTCCCTCACTTCTCAAGCCTGTGAGCTTGCCGGGGTTCTCGGTGTGGGAGGAAGGCACGGCGGTGGGCGCCGGCTCCTCACATCCCAGGCCCCTTCTCCTGTTCAGGTGGCTCAGAAATTCTAGTTCAGAAATTCCCTGTGCTTGCCAGGTCAGCGAGACAAACAGAACCCGCGTCCCGGCCCCCCGCGTGAGGGCGGGGCAGTGCAACCCTGGTGCCCACCGCAAGGGTTCCTCCCTCTGGGAGGTGGGCTCCGCTGGGCCCCGCCCGCTCAGTCTCAAACCTCCTGGTGGAGAAGGGTCCAAGCTGGCTCACAGTGGATGGGTGAGCCCAGCGCCCACAGGGAGGCGTCCTCTGGGTCCAGTGCTTGCGTGGGGCTGCAGCCCCTGCCCTGGGACTCAGCCAGTGCCTCCTACTTCCGGCCGACTCCTGATCGGGCTGGACTTGGCTGAACGTTCCCGACAGCCGCTGGGCGCAGGCCGGGCTTCGCCCAGCATCTCGGGGAGGTGTGAATGAGGCCTGAGTGTTAAAAGCGTGGATGCTGGTACCGGTGATGTTTTAAACAGCTGCAGATGGTGGAGGCCGGGCCGTAATTGACAGCAGCGTCAGCCCCAGAAAGGGACTTGACAGGCCTGGGCGCACGATGATTAATTACCGCGCTGTCTCCCGGCATTCCAATTTCCTCCCGCGCAGCGCGGAGCTCACGGGGAAATCTGCGGCTCTCATCCCACCGCACTGCACAGGAAACGTCTCTCCACCGCCGACCCACGGCTGGGAGCGCCCTCGGGCCCGGGAGGCTGGGGCCCCAGGGGCGCCCGTCCTGGGTCACCGGCCGACCCTGACCTCACTCCACCTCCAAATGGCAGAACTGTGGGAGAGGCGGCGGCTTTGGGGTGGCAGCACGGGGACACCTTGCTGTCGACCGTTCGTGTCACGATCGTCCTTGTGCCGGAGTCGTGGGGTGCCTCCGAAAGGCCCTGGAGAAGGGGTGTCGTTGAACCGCAGGTGCCTTCCAACCGCTTCTGCTCCGAGGGGCGGGCTCTGGCCCAGCAGTGAGGACCCTGCATCGGGGAGCCTGGGTGCAGCCCCCGGGACGCAGACCCCGGGCGGCAGGGGCGGAGTTGGTTCTTGGCACCATGTGGGCAGGAGACCTAGACTGAGACCCTGACTCCCAGCTTCTGCTCGGCCCAGCCCTGATGGACGTGTGTTCGGGGCCCAGCCCTGATGGACGTGTGTTCGGGGCCCAGCCCTGATGGACGTGTGTTCGGGGCCCAGCCCTGATGGACGTGTGTTCGGGGCCCAGCCCTGATGGACGTGTGTTCGGGGCCCAGCCCTGATGGAGTGTGTTCGGGGCCCAGCCCTGATGGACGTGTGTTCGGGGCCCAGCCCTGATGGACGTGTGTTCGGGGCCCAGCCCTGATGGACGTGTGTTCGGGGCCCAGCCCTGATGGACGTGTGTTCGGGGCCCAGCCCTGATGGACGTGTGTTCGGGGCCCAGCCCTGATGGACGTGTGTTCGGGGCCCAGCCCTGATGGATGTGTGTTCGGGGAAGTGAACCAAGGGAGGGGAGCGCTCTCGCGCGCGCTCTCTCTCTCTCCCCCTCTGCATGCATTTCACATAAACAAAATTTTAAAAACCTTTTGCACCAGAAAAGCTCACCTGCTAACTCCATTTTCCTCTGCCCAGTGGCGCCTGGGCTCGTGTGCATGCTGCTTTCTGTCCTGCCCCACGGGCTTTCTCTCCTTGGCCCCAGGGAGGGGGCTCCTCGGCGGGCCTGTGGCCATCACAGAGCGTGGGGCAGGACACCCAGCAGGTCCTCCCTGCGCCAGCGGTCGGTGGTTGCTGTCGCGGTCAGCACAGCAGCCTTGTGGGAGGGACCTTGTGATGACCTTGACCTTGTCCCTGAGGCAGGGGCTCTCGACAGCTTCCCAGCTCTCCCGAGTCTGCCGTCCTGACCGGCCGTTGTCCCCAGCTTTCCGCACAGCTGTGGAGTCTCCCGGGCCCCAGTGTCCGGGGCAGTGGAGTTGCCAGCAGGAGCTGGGTGTGCTCGGCGGGCAGGTGAGGGCCCCGGCACAGGAGCGGTGCTGCCCCAGCTGCTGGGGTTGTGTGTGGAGCGCGCACTGCTCCCTGGACAGCCCCCTGGAAGCCAGGGCTCCTTTGCAAAACAGCCGGGACTGGGGGCGGCCGGCAACCAATCCACCCATGGACGGTGACTACAAGGCGGCTGCTGGGGGACCACACTGGTGCCCACCCAGGAAGGGAACCCCTGCGCCTCTAGCCCCTGAGTGCCCACGGCCAGTCCCTCCTCTTCCTCGTTCCTCTGCGCCAGGCAGCGTCCCCGATCCCACGCACCTGCACTGCTCCTGGCTCCCGGCTTTCTTCGGTTTCTCGCTGCCCGGCCAAGCAGGGCAATCGTCACGCAGGTGCCTTGACCCTCCCAGGGGCCCCCGTGGAGTGCGAGCTCCAGAGGACCGGCATCCACGGGACACCCCGGCCTGGCCGATCCTGGCTTTCTCCACTGGGACCACCACCTCTGAAGACCAGACCCTCTCAAACAGGCACCTGCAGGCCAGCCTCCGCGTTGGTTTGTGGGTGCTCTCACCCCAGGCACCTGTGCAGGAGTCACTGAGAGTCGCCCGCACGGCTGCCTGTCTGGCCTCTCCCGGCACTGCCGGCGAGCTGCAGTAGCACAGGCACACACTGCCTGGATGGAGGTGAGACAGCAGCACGGTGCTCGCAAGGCCTTCTTAGCACCAAGGGTGGGGGGCCGGCGCTGTGGGGTAGCAGGTAAAGCCGCTCCCTGCAGTATCAGTGCCCCATATGGATTCCAGTTCTAGTCCCGGCTGTTCCACTTCTGATCCAGCTCTCCGCTGTGGCCTGGGAAAGCAGTGGAAGATGGCCCAAGTGCTTGGGCCCCTGCACCCACGTGGGATATCTAGATGAAGCTCCTGGCTCCTGGCTCTGACCTGGCCCAGCCCTGGCCGTTGTGGCCACTTGGGGAGTGAACCGGCAGATGGCGATCCCTTTCTTTCCTCTCTCTCTGTAATTCTGACAGTCAAATAAATAAATAAACATTTTTTAAAACTGGTGGATGGGAGAGAGGCCCAGGACATCCGGACTTTCACAGAAGGGGCAAACCGTCCTCTCCCAGTCCTTCCACGGGGCCCAGAACGGCCAGCCAAGGCAGGCGAGAGAGGACAGGGCCAAACAGCAGACCACAGTGAAGCAGGTCGGCCGCCCTCCCCCGGAGCCCTGTAGATTCTCAGCCAGCCCTGCCCTGCCGGCCGTCGCTGCTGGGGACCCCGGGGGGAGGCGGGGGGCAGGGTCGGGGGCCCTGCAGGAACGGGGGCTCCCTGGCACTCAGGCACACTCCCCGCTGCGACTCCACTTCCTCGGCAGCAGCTGCACCGTAATGCGAAGTGACACGTCCACCCGGGAACACGGCGGGGCCGGCGAGCTCGCCCGCTTCCGTCTAGACTGTCGGCACACGGGGGAGTCTCCGCTCCTATTATTTCGAGGAAACACTCCGTCAGGAAGAAAGCCTTTTTTAATCAAATCCTAACGTCCAATTCTCCATGGCGCTTTGGTTCTGAGCGGCCAGGGTCCTGTTTCCTCTCTCCGACAATTAGCATCCGCGCCTTCACAGCCGTGGCCAGGAGCGGCCCAAGGCTGCAGGCCAGCCTGGGGCCTTGCACGGGGCCTCCCCCACCAGGAATGCGGGATCGCGGTTTGGAAGCCTCCCACAGCACTGGGCGGGAGGAGGCCCGAGCCCGGCTGTCGCTGGTGCACCCTCAGCCCGAGAGCATTTGCACGGAGCCCCGTGGTTCTGCCTCTGTGCCGCGTCCGCAGCTTGGTTCTCCTTCCCCAGGCAAAGCCCTGCACGGAATGCTGAGCTCATGGGTTGCAGACACTGTGCCAGGGGCCGGGCTGCTTCCTGCCCGCCCGGTCAGCAGTGGCAACGCTCAGGGCGGAGGCTCAGGCAGTAGCAGTGTGGACAGGGGAGGGACGCGAGGGCAGAGCAGCGAACTTGGGTCTCCTCTTTGCGGGAATGCACGGGACCCCGGGGCGTCGGCCCCCACGTGGGGCTCCTTCACCGCAGGGCCTGTGGCCCCGCACAGCCCCGCTCTGTGCCGGGGACAACCCCACGGCGTGCGGGCAGCGGAGTGGCAGGCTGAGCATGTTCGGCATTGCGTGGGGACTGGGAAAGCCCAGGTTTATGCTCCTGAAAGTCTGTGGGACTGAGTTCAAACTAGGAGGGAAAGACCGCGTCTGCACAGCCGACAGTCGAGGAGTTCGTGCCCTGCACAGACCAAGGAGGAACAGGAACAGGGTGTGGCTCAGCGAGACAGAGCGCGGTGGCCACGCACGCGTGGCCAGATCTCGGCTGTGAGAGTGTGGACAGTGCCCTCCCCCAGGCTGCTGCAGGTCTCAGAAGGGCCCGGCTCCAGAAACGCGCAGAACCTGGGCGGGTGCAGATCCGCACTCTGAGTTGGCAACAGTTTTGCAAATCCTCAAAGACTCAGCGACAACTCCCCTGCTATTGGCTCCCCCCAGGCGTCACTGGACCGACCCGGGAAGTCCTTACCAAAGGAGGATCACTGGACCGGCCCGGGAAGTCCTAACCAAAGGAGGATCACTGGACCGGCTGGGGAAGTCCTAACCAAAGGAGGATCACTGGACCGGCTGGGGAAGTCCTAACCAAAGGAGGGTCACTGGACCGGCTGGGGAAGTCCTAACCAAAGGAGGGTCACTGGACTGACCGGGGAAGTCCTTACCAAAGGAGGGTCACTGGACCGGCTGGGGAAGTCCTAACCAAAGGAGGGTCACTGGACTGACCGGGGAAGTCCTTACCAAAGGAGGATCACTGGACCGGCCGGGGAAGTCCTAACCAAAGGAAGATCACTGGACCGGCCCGGGAAGTCCTAACCAAAGGAGGATCACTGGACTGACCGGGGAAGTCCTAACCAAAGGAGGATCACTGGACTGACCGGGGAAGTCCTTACCAAAGGAGGGTCACTGGACTGACCGGGGAAGTCCTTACCAAAGGAGGGTCACTGGACTGACCGGGGAAGTCCTTACCAAAGGAGGGTCACTGGACTGACCGGGGAAGTCCTAACCAAAGGAGGATCACTGGACTGACCGGGGAAGTCCTTACCAAAGGAGGGTCACTGGACCGGCCGGGGAAGTCCTAACCAAAGGAGGATCCCTTCAGCTATTTTCCTGACAGTGACAAATCAGAGAAAGCTCAGATGCGCAAAACTAGGATTCGGCTTAAAGGAAGTGTTAGGACTACAGCTCGGTCGTTAAAAGTAGAACTGAAGACCGCTACTGACGTGGAGACAGGTGCATGGTGGCTTGTTGAATTAAGAGCCCCCGACTCTCAGGATCCCATGTGGGTCGAGTGAGACAGGAGACCCGCAGGTCACGGAGCCAGGGTGTTCCTGTTCTGTGCTTCTGCGTCTGCAGGTGATATGATGCACATTGATCCCTTCCACGGTCAGAAGCTTCGTGGGGAGTGGGTGTCCTGCCTGTGGCCAGGAGACCCCACGGGGCCGTGACCTCCGCATCGTGGGGGACACAGCGGCTTCTGCAGAGAGCTGTTTGCAGTAGAGCTCTGGGATTTCCTGCCTCCCTTGCCAGGTGCCCGAGAAGCCGGCAGCCTGCAGCTCTGGCCTGCAGATCCGGCTGCACGTGGACCGGACCGCTTTCCCCCAGCGCTCCTGGTTCTGTCTTCCCCTCTGCAGTACAGGACGCGGGATGCATTTTACCTCCCCCTTAACGAATCCTAACAGATTCTAGTCGATGGCGGTAAATCTCTTTAGACTGGTCCATTCTTAAAAAAAGAAAGAAAGAAAGAAAACCACCCAATGTTTCTCTACACAGCTGCAATTTTTCATTTCCCTTTTGAAAAATGTCCTCTTCGCAAACGTTCCGGCGGCCAGTGTTTCTAAGCTCCATGAGGGCGGCAGGTGTAAAATGCTCCCTGGCGCCAACGCACCCGGTGCTCTCCAGGAGCCGGCTTCTGTGGGGCTCATCCTGTGGACGACGGTGTTGGGGCGGATCAGAATCCGTTTTCCAGCACGGAACGGGAGACGCGTCCAGGACGCCGAGCTGCAGTCAGAGGGCCCTCCCTGGCGGGGGCTGGACAGTGCTTCCCCAAAACTCCGCTGCTGCTGCTCTGAGCCCAGCCCCTCGGAACCCGGCCTCGTGTGCAGCGGGGTTTTGCAAAGGAGGTCAAGTTCAGGGGAGGCCGTTACCCTCAGCCCCCCCTCCCCCCCCCCCCCGTCTACTCAGGCTGATGGGCCCGGGAGAAGGGGAGGTACAAACACCCAAGGAGGCGCCAGGGACACACACAGGGGGAAGGGGAGGACAAAGAGGCGACAGGCGCTCTAGGATGGGGGTGGGAGCAAGCCAGGCGTCCCAAGAGGGTGGCCCAGGGTCTGGAGTGGCCGGGGGCATTGACCTTTGGCCTTTGCTTGGCAGAATTAAGAGCCTGAGCCAAAGCAAGGGACTGGTGGACACGGGCACAGGCAGACGCTGCCGATGGGCAGAGAAAGGCCAGGTGAGCAGGCCCGTCCCGCCCTGCGGCCAAGTCCACTGGGGAAGGGAGGGAGCCAGGCCACGCTCTCCCTGTCCTTCCAGTATCTGAGTGTAACCATCACCGACAGAAGACAAACCAAACCCACACACGAAGCAAAACGAACCCACACCCAGCACCCAGCCAGGACCCAGCCCCTCCCCCCAGGCAATTGGCAGAGCTTTGCCCGGGGGTCAGAGACCCCGAGACTTGGCGGGGGAGCCCAGGTGTGTGCATCGGAGGCAGGAGAGCGAGCTTCGGAAAGGCAGGGGACAAGTTAACCTGCACGGGCAACGAGCGTGGCCTCTCCGCCCCTTCCAGTGAAGGAGTGAAGGGAAAGAGAGGGTCCCCCGTCTCGCACAGCCTTGGCCCGGGGGGCACCGACTGCACCTGGAGAACCCGGCTCAGAAGCAGCAGGAAGATGTGTTGCCTGGCAGGGGCGGGGCATGCCGCTGACTCCGCCCAGGAGGCCAGCGCACCTGCAGCCTCCCCCCACCCTTCACGTGTGAATTCTTACACTGAATTCTTCTCCACAGCTGACCTTGTCTGATGTCCTGCAGGAACAACGAGAAAATCTGCAAGACTCACCCAGGAGCCTCGTCCCTCCTGGGGCCACGGCTGGGGCCCTGCTGAGAGGTCTCCCTGGGGGCAGCTGGACCACCCTGGGGCGCCCACCTGCTGGGGGCCCCCCCGACTGGTCCCCAGACACCCTAAGTCGCGACGGGCCCGTGGCTGCACTTAGGCTAGAGCTAAGACCAGGAGGGATCCTAACTGTCTCACCTGTAGGAAACCGAGTGTCAGCATTGCTGAGCCCCGTGCGTTACAGCGTCCACTAATCCCATGGCTGGAGCAGAGAGGGTGAAACAGGCCGTCCCCAAGGCGCTGTGACCGCAGGTTCTCCGGGCAGAGCTCCGTCTGCGAGGGACAACCATTTCCTCACACTCCAAGCTCGCTGTGTGTGTTTGCTTTTGTGTTTTTGCTTGTTTGTTAGGTGGGTCTAAGGGTTTCGTTCTTTGGCTTTTTGGTTTGGTTTGGTTTGTTGTGGTTTTTTGGTCTATCAAGGACTCCACCAAACCAGCTGGAAATGTGGCAATGACACTGCTCATCCGGGCCATTTGAGTCACATCCAACAGCAGATGCGTGGCTTTGCCTCCTGCCGGCCAGTCCCTCAGCTCCCCAGAGCAGCCAGCATGACCCAAGTGCCCGGATGTGGTCCACGCCCACAGCCTTCCCGTGCTTAGCCAGCAGCGCTGAGCTCTGCCCATGTGCACCAGCCCGGAGTCCTGGGGAGCCCTTCAGTCCCGTGGCACTGGTGACCGGTCTCAGCTCCCCCGGCTCCCTCCCCTCCTGCAGATGGGGGTGGGGCTGAAGGTACCCACCCACCCTCTTGTGCCCTTGCAACGCCACAGCCCGCAGCTGTGGGGGTGCCAGCAAGAGCCCCCCCCCTCTGGCTTCCACTCAGGGTGATGAGCAGCTCAGGATTTGCTTCTGTAGTCTGGTGCCCGTCACTCAAGGAACACAGGGCTTTAGAAATCCAGTGGAGGAAGGCCCCCGATCCAGCACACAACTCCACCCCGCACCCATCCTGGGTTCACCCCCACCTCACCCTGCGTGTGTGGCAACCAAGCTGCCCTGGGGCCACGGCACCACCTAGCGGGAAGGTTGGGTACTGCAAGCCTCAATGCTCTCAACTGCACCTCCCCCACTGCCACTCACGGGGGAGTGTTCTAGCACTTTCTGTCACTAACAATGCAGGCCCACTAGCTCTGCACCCACCAGCGTCCTTGCCTGCTGTCTTCGGTCTCCCACCCACCCCAGGGCTAGGCACTGAATTTCCTTCTTTCTCTCCCACCTTCAATCTCTAAGAAAAGACATTTCTAGCAACAGCACCCCCTAGAGGCGAGGGCCTCCCCTGGAGGGCGTTGTAGAGGCTGAACTACAGAGTGGGCGTGAGGAGCAGGGAGGGCGCCCTGCGCAGCCCAGCGGCGAGAGGTGTGGGCACCGTCAGCCCCGGGGGTCCCACGTCAATCATCGCCTCCGAACCTCTGACCTCAGCTCAGACGATGTGAACACCACGGAGTTCAATGTCCAGAAGGATCCCAGAGTTTCTGACCATTTTCCCTAATTTAATTTTTATTACTTACAGACATAAAGAGTTTAGAAACTGTATTTTTAAAGTGATACTCAATTCCAGCTTTTGCTGTTTCTGTTTTCTTTATTATATCCTCCTTCTTTAAAAGGTTTATTTATTTATTTATTTGAAGTCAGAGAGGGGAGAGGAAGAGAGAGAGAGAGAGTCTTCTCTCTGCTGGTTCACTCCCCGAACGGCCACAGTAACTGGGGCTGGGCCAGGCCGAAGCCAGGGGCCCGGAACTCTATCCAGGTCTCCCATAGGGTGCAGGGCCCGAGCCCCTGAGCCACCTACCACTGCCTTCCCGGGGCATGAACAGGGATCTGGATGGGAAGTGGAGCAGCCGGGACTTGAAGCGGCAACCGTATGGGATGCCGGCACCACAGGCAGCAGTTTACTCACTGGGCCACAATGCCAGCCTCCTCTGCTCCATTTCCAGAGCTCCCTTGTGGGTACAAGTCCCAGCAAGAGGGAAGCGTTATTTTCCATCATCCACACAAACCCTCGCTGTTTCCTGATGGCTGAGGAAGGGGACCTTGGCAAGGAGGCTCACTGCTCCCCCGGCACCTGCCGAGCACCCCGGCTGCACTGCCAGGGAGGAGCCTGCGTGGGCGGGGCATCCCTGCTCTGACCACGCCCTGCAACCAGAGCTGGGAGGCAGTGGCCCTCTGCAGTGGGTTGGAAACACCGCGGGCTCTTCATGGACATGGAGATGCCGCCATGTACCCAAGGCCCCGGGACACATGGGCCTTGGGGCAAGTGTCTTGCAGCCGGGTAACAAGAGCAAAGTTTCCATCTGTGGCATCTCCTACCCAAAGCCCCCTGTGCTGGGTGCTGGGTGCCGGGTGCCAGGTGCCAGCACAGTGCAGGCTGAGAGGTCAGACCAGAAAGCACCAGCGCGGGAGTACAAGACGAAGTGGGCGCTGGGAGCCCCTCCCACAGACCCTGAGCGTCCACTGCAGACCCTGGACAGCCAAGTCCACCGGCCACCGACCGCTTTCACCTGGTTCCTGCTGTAGCCGCGCTGTGCTCCAGGGAGCTGCAGCGCGGGGCCTGGGAACAGGTGGCGGACGCAGGGAGAGAAGACAGAAGCAGGGCCCAGGCTGGGGTGCTGAGGAGTGGGGGGCAGGGGGAGAAGGGCTCAGTCACAGAACCGAGGGCACCTGAGGAGAGGCTGGCCCTGGGACGGAGACGCGGAGAGGCAGCTGGCTGTAACCCTGGGCGGCACAGGGGTGAAGCCAGCTCCCGGGAGAGGCCGTGCTCGCTGGAAAGCCGGAAGACTCGGGAAGACTGGGGACACGGCCCTGCGGCTGGGTGGTGGGACACGGGCGGGGGAGTTCACCTCCGGCCAGCAGGGGGAGGGAGGACACTGGAGCAGGACACAGGACACAGGAGGTCTGGAGGTTGGGGAGCCAGCACGGGCAGGGCGGAAAGTGTCCCTCTGCCCCACTCCCTGGCCACCCGTGCTGGGGACACCCATCTGATGAGGCACAGGCCATCAGGAAGGGGACGTGGTGGTGACGGCCGGGGCCAGCTCATCCCGCCCCTGGGGAGAGGATCTCTCTGGCCGTCTAGGAAGATCCCATCTGGAGATGGGGTGCTAAGGAGTCATTGCTGGCCACTGGCTTGGACTGGGGGCAGCAACGCCCACTGCCCGTGCGCTTTCTACAGATAAAGGAACCATTCAGAAAGTTCCGTCCATGGACGCTTTATGCTCAACGCTGCAGGGCAGTCAAAAAACCCAGGTTCCTGATCTGCTGCTCAGACTGGGCCACACCCTCCCAGGCCAGGCTGTGCGAGGAGTCTCCAGAGAAAGAATCTAGTAGGGTGCAGGCAGGTGCACGTGTGTGCATGTGTGCATGTCTCCTGTGTGCACGCAGCATGTGTATGTGTGTATATTTGGTGTGTGCGTGTGTGCACACATATGTGTTCATGTGTGTGCACACATGTGTTGTATGTGCATGTGGTATGTGTGTGCATGTGTCCTGTCTGCATGTGCCATGTGTATGTCTGTGCCGTGTGTGTCCTGTGTGCATGTGCTGTGTGTTGTGCGTGCCGTGTGTATTTGGTGTGCACATTATGTGTGCATGTATGTGTGTTCATGCGTGTATGTATATGTGTATCGTGTGTGCATGTGTGTTGTGTGTATCATGTGTGCATTGTGTGTGCATGTGGTATCTGCGTGTGCATATGCGTATCCTGTGTGTGTGTTCTGTGTGCATGTCTGCATATGTGTGTGTGAGTGCATGTGTGTGCGGAAAAACAAAAGGGTGGGGTGAGTGAGGAACTCTTGTAAAGAGCTGGCTCCTGGCGGGGGTGTACCCAGGGCAGGCGGCAGGTGGGCAGGGAAGGACTCTGCAGCTGGAGCCTGAAGGGGCTCGGGCTGTAGCCTGGGGAGGCGCCCATGCTACGGGGGAGGCACCCATGCTGCTGGGGAGGCGCCTGAGATCCTGGGGAGGCGCCTGAGATCCTGGGGAGCAGGCCCCTGTGATCCTGGGGAGGCGCCTGTGATCCTGGGGAGGCCCCTGTGATCCTGGAGAGGCACCTGTGCTGCTGGGGAGGCCCCTGTGATACTGAGGAGGAGGCCCCTGTGATCCTGGGGAGGCCTCTGTGATCCTGGGGAGGCCCCTGTGATCCTGGGAGGCCCCTGTGATCCTGGGGAGGCCTCTGTGATCCTGGGGAGGCGCCTGTGATCCTGGGGAGGCGCCTGTGATCCTGGGGAGGAGGCCCCTGTGATCCTGAGGAGGCGCCTGTGATCCTGGGGAGGAGGCCCCTGTGATCCTGAGGAGGCGCCTGTGATCCTGGGAGGCCCCTGTGATCCTAGGGAGGCCTCTGTGATCCTGGGGAGGCGCCTGTGATCCTGGGGAGGCGTCTGTGATCCTGGGAGGCCCTGTGATCCTGGGGAGGCGCCTGTGATCCTGGGGAGGAGGCCCCTGTGATCCTGGGGAGGCGCCTGTGATCCTGGGGAGGAGGCCCCTGTGATCCTGAGGAGGCGCCTGTGATCCTGGGAGGCCCCTGTGATCCTAGGGAGGCCTCTGTGATCCTGGGGAGGCCCCTGTGATCCTGGGGAGGCCTCTGTGATCCTGGGGAGGTGCCTGTGATCCTGGGGAGGCCTCTGTGATTCCTGGGAGGCCCCTGTGATCCTGTTGAGGCCCCTGTGATCCTGGGGAGGCGTCTGTGATCTTGGGGAGGCCCCTGTGATCCTGGGGAGGCGCCTGTGATCCTGGGAGGCCCCTGTGATCCTGGGGAGGCCCCTGTGATCCTGGGGAGGCATCTGTGATCCTGGGGAGGCCTCTGTGATCCTGGGGAGGCGCTTGTGATCCCGGGGAGGCCCCTGTGATCCTGGCGAGGCGTCTGTGATCCTGGGGAGGCCCCTGTTATCCTGGGGAGGCGTCTGTGATCCTGGGGAGGTGCCTGTTATCCTGGGGAGTCCCCTGTGATCCTGGGGAGGCGTCTGTGATCCTGGGGTGGCCGCTGTGATCCTGGGAGGCGCCTGTGATCCTGGGGAGCCCGCTGTGATCTTGGGAGGCCCCTGTGATCCTGGGAGGCCCCTGTGATCCTGGGGAGGCATCTGTGATCCTGGGGAGGTGCCTGTGATCCTGGGGAGGCCCCTGTGATCCTGGGGAGACCCCTGTGATCCTGGGAGGCCCATGTGATCCTGGGGAGGCATCTGTGATCCTGGGGAGGTGCCTGTGATCCTGGGGAGGCGTCTGTGATCCGGGGGAGGCACCTGTGATCCTGGGGAGGCCTCTGTTTTCCTGGGGAGGCCCCTGTGATCCTGGGGAGGAGGCCCCTGTGATCCTGGGGAGGTGCCTGTGATCCTGGGGAGGCCCCTGTGATCCTGGGGAGGCGTCTGTGATCCTGGGGAGGCGCCTGTCATCCTGGGGAGGCGTCTGTGATCCTGGGGACGCCCCTGTGATCCTGGGGAGGCCTCTGTTTTCCTGGGGAGGCCCCTGTGATCCTGGGGAGGAGGCCCCTGTGATCCTGGGGAGGTGCCTGTGATCCTGGGGAGGCCCCTGTGATCCTGGGGAGGCGTCTGTGATCCTGGGGAGGCGCCTGTCATCCTGGGGAGGCGTCTGTGATCCTGGGGACGCCCCTGTGATCCTGGGGAGGCCCCTGTGATCCTGTTGAGGCACCTGTGATCCTGGGGAGGCCCCTGTGATCCTGGGGAGGCCCCTGTGATCCTGTTGAGGCCCCTGTGATCCTGGGGAGGCGTCTGTGATCCTGAGGAGGCGTCCGTGCTGCTGGGGAGGCCTCAGACACAGCTCCCAGGCCTCCACCAAGGAGCGGGGGCCCACCCCGCCCACCCCCACGCCGAGGGCCATCTGCTTGGCTCAGTGTCTTCTGACTTGCCATTGACCACATTTCAGAAGTAGCCACCACCAGATCACAGTGCCACGCCAGGGTGACATAAAAACCAACTGCCTTGGGGGGTCCACGCCTCGCATCCGTGGACAGCAGGGTGAGCACAGGCCGCCATGTGCCTGTCCACCTCCACGGCTCCCACACACCTCCCTCCATCACCCGCCAGCCCTGACTTCCCAGACAAGGACGCTGCCACCGAGCAGGGTTAAGGACCACCCAGGACCCGGCACAAGGGAGAGGCAGGGCTGGGCTGCTCTGTGCTGTCTGACCCCAGGTCTGCGTGCAGGCTGTGGGGTGGGCACACGTGGGAAAGTCGCTCTCAGACAGGCGCAGGCACAGGGCTGCCTTTCCACGCGGGGCCGGTGTCTGGTTTGTATCCCAGGCTGCACCCCGAGGCTGTGGGTGCACGTTATCCCCTCCCATGTCTGCAGAGCCTGGAAGATGGTTTACAACACAGAGGAAGCCGTAACTCAGGTGCGTATCGACAAGCCGAGCCGTATATACTGCTCCCCGGGAAGACAGACACGTCCTGCCGAGCATCACTTACATAACGGCGTCTCCACAGACTTACAAATCTAAGTGGACTTCAGCCGTGGCCGGTGACTGGCAGGCACGCACACTGTGCGCCACCAACTTCCTCGGCCACACAACAATTGCTTTGCTCTTTCTGATTCCCTGATGGGTGTCAGAGCTGCAGACAGAATCAGCCACACTGGGGGACTGCCAGGGCCGGAGCCGGGCCAGCAAAGCTGAGCCCTGATGAACCCCGTGGCCCCCGGTGTGGCTAAGGCCCTCAGACTGCCCACCCCAAGGGCACAGGGTCGCAGCCCCGGTCTGGCTCCTTCTGATTTGAGAGGGAGCACAACGCGGTGTGATCCTATCAGACATGAACCCATCAGCTCCGAATCCTGTTGGAAAACAGCCGCGTAGGATGAGAATCCGGCTGCAGGAGCAAGTTACAAGTGCGGGAGGGGCTAGAGGGGCCAAGGCTGCTCGCCGTTTGTGCATTTTGAGCTTCAGCTCGGGAAGCGCGTGTAGCAAGCACCAGCTGAGTCTTTCATAGAACACAGCTCTCCTGGTTAGAGACCGCGGGCAGCGGGCGGGACTGCACGGCCAAGGCCAAGGCTGCCTTCCAGGGGCCGGCAGCGCACGGGCCGAGGGATGGGGCTTTGACCTGCACACGCTGCAGGTGTTGATGTGCTGCGAACACCTGCTGATGTTTCCTGCAGTGTGCGTTCCTTTGGTGGTGGCCGCAGTGACCGCCATCCCCTCTTCACCGTCCGTGTCCCAGGAGGGCCCGCGGCCACCCTCCCCGCACAGTGCCCGTCTGCTCAGGATTCCACGCACATACTCACACCGTACACACATGCATCCGACCCACACTGTGTCCTTTGTTTCACAGAAATTTGGTCTCACATTACAAATGCTTATCTCTGTTTTGCTTTGATTTAATAATAATACTTAAAATGGTTTTGATTTATTTTTTCAAAGAGCAAAGAAGCAGAGGTAGATAAATTCAGATAAAGAGATCTCCCACAGGATGGTCCACTCCTCAAATGCCCTCAGTAGCCAGAGGCGGGCCAGGCAGCGGCAGGAGCAGAGAACTCAGTCCTGCTCTCCTGTGTCACTGGCAGGGAGCTGACCACTGGAGCCACTGGACGGAGGAAGGAAGAGGAAGAGGAGGGAGGGAGAGGGAGGGGCAGAGCGATCCCGTTGGCTTTAGGGCAGATAAGCGTATGCAGACTGAGGTTATAACGTCTGGGAATATGAATCTTATGGAGGCAAATATTTAGAAAAGCATTGACCGCGGGATCTTGTAGACTCTAATGCACACGTAGCTCCAGAGGAGCAAGACGGAAGATGCAAGTGTTTCCACGAATTTGGTTGTTGGATTCTGCGTTTGGAGGTAGAGAATGACCTTTGGGGGAGGGGACAATCGGCCCATTTGCAGGCAGAATAAGCGGAAGCTGAGTTAATAAATGTGAGAGCAGAGATCAACATAAAACCATAAAATAATAGAAAAAAACAATGACAGCGGGAGTTGGCTCTTCAAAAAGATCCAAATGGAGAAACATTTAGCCAGAGGGGTTGAAAATGAAATGAAGTTCAAGTGTTAGACTCAGAGGTGAAAGGGGAGCTCACAAACAGTTTTATGGAAATAGAAAGTTCTGCAGGGTAATACCACGGACAATCTGCAGCAATAAATTGGGTAACCTGGATAAAATGCACAACTCCTCGAAACACATGTCCTGCTGGAAACGGAAACCTGGACAGACCCGCACGTCGTAGCAAAGAGACTGCCTCCGCACAGGCCCTCCCTGCCTGCCAAGACGTGGGGCAGACGGCTTCAAAGGGCGTCTGGCAAACATCGGAAGCAGAACTAACAACTATTCCCCCACAGACGCTTCTGGGCGAAAAACAGAAGACAGCAACACTGCGAGCGCACTCTACCAGGCCAGTGTATGAGATGAGGCAGCCAGACACACTTCAGGTCTGAACCCCTAACAAGCTTTGACACAGAAATCCCCAACACAACACATGACTGACACAGGAGCTCAGGAGCCCATTGCCACGACCAAACTGGATTTACTCCTGGAATGCAAGGATGGTTTTCCATCGGAAGATCAGTGTGACGCACCACAGGAGGATGTGGAAGGGTATTTTAAATGCAGATAAAGCATTCAACAGAATCCAATCCTTCTTTTTCTTAGCATTTAATTTGTTTGTTTGAAAGGCAGAGTCACAGGGCAGGGGAGGGACAGAGAGAGAGATCTTCCATCTGCTGGTTCACTCCCCAGATGGCTGCAACAGCCACGGATGGGCCAGACTGAAGCCAGGAGCTGCTTCTTCCCGGTCTCCCGTGTGGGCACAGGGGCCCAAGCAGTTGAATTATTTCCACTGCTTTCCCAGACGCATTAGCAGGGAGCTGAATCAGAAGTGGGGCAGCCAGGACTTGAACCAGCATCCTTATGGGATGCTGGTGCTCCACCATGTTGGGTGCAGGGCTCAGGGCTATCCCAGGGCAGGGCTGGGGGCAGGGGGCAGGGGCCAGGGAAGTCCCAGGGCAGGGCTGGGGGCAGGGGTCAGGGGTCAGGGGCCAGGGAAGTCCCAGGGAGGGCTGGGGGCAGAGGCTGGGTGCAGCATGGGATGCCCATGTCTCCTGTTGTACTGCCTGGCTCTAGTCCCGGCTCTGCTTCCAATTCCGGCTTCTTGCTAACGTCCATTCTGAGGGTCAGCTGATGATGGCTCGTGAATTGGATCCTTGACCCTGGGCTTTGGCCTGGTGTAGCCTTGGCTGTTGTAGGAATTCGGGGAGTGACCCAGTGAATAGAAGATCTCTCTCTGTCAGTCTCTCTCTATTTTACATGCAGATAAATTTATGTGTATATTAAAATATACATAAACATATAAAATGTATCTATAAATGATTACATAAACAAAAACGTGCATATAAACTTATGAAATGTATATAAACAATTAAGATGAATATATAAATACACATATAGGCATAACATCTACATATGGATAAATAAAGTATATATAAACATAAAATGTATACATGCTAAGATGTGTATATAAGCATGTAAGAATGTTTCTAGAAACATGCAAAATGTCTCCACGCCTGTGGCTAGCTGGATGGTCTCCCTACCCCCAGTAGCGCCCGTTTGGGTCCTCACACTGGGGTCCTCTCAGGATGCCCCCCCCAGTCTCTTGCACAGGAAGTCTGCACTGGTCTGTTTCCATGGGAACCGAGGCTGATGAGACGCGGGAGAGTCTGCAGGTGGTGTGTGGGGAGCAGGCAGCTCCCCCGACGCGGTCCTGGTCAGTACTCCAAGCCCAGCTGTCCCCAAGTTGGGTTTTCTCGTCTTTCCCTCTTAAAGCCCACTGCGCACTGTGCGCCTTCTGCCTCTCTGCTCTGTGCTTTCTGCACAGGAAGGGACCCCGCGCCCTATGGCGGCCCCGGCACCGAGCAGGTGCAGGGCTGCTCAGCCTGTCTGTGCCTGAACCCAGCAGAAAGCGAAACTACTGGTGGTGAAGAGTCCCCACTGTCGCCACCGCACGGCAGCCCTGTCAAGGTTGCAAGGTGGCTGTGCACTTGGAGGTTCACTCCTCCTCTCGGCCGCCTGGTGGACGGGGTCGAGAGCTCCATGCCAAAGCCACCGGGAACCTGGGTGCTGGCTCAGAGAGCGGCAATGCGGCTGTTCCACGTCCGTGAGTCAGAACCAGCCCCACGGCCACGGGCGCTGACACCTGCCACGCTCTTATTGGGGCGGGGGGGAGTCTGCCTGGCCAGACGGCCTGCTCCCCTCGGGCACGTGAAGTGTGGGGAGGGGAGGTGGCGGAACGGGCTTGGACACACCGGGGTTCTGACTGAGCTACCGCGACCCCTGACGTGGGTGTCACATGGGTGTCACACCTCTTCCACCAGGACGAAGCCCTCCTGCGGGAGCCGGGTGACCGAGCGTGAGCTGTGTGACACCTGTTCTCTGCCTGCTCCACACAGGTCCCAGCGCGCGCAGGGCCAGGACGCAGGAGCTGCCTCCCCGAGGATGGAGGGGCCTGCAGCCGAGTGGCCAAGTTCAGGGCCAAGTCTGGGAGGTGAGGCAGGTTGGATGGCTCCCCCTGGACCCCTGGGTGGCTGCAGGTTGGTGGGGGGGGGGGGGTCCTTCCTCTTCCATTGGCTGGGGCAGAGGGGACCAGACCGCCGAGTCCAACTCCCCAGAACTGTCTCAGAGCTCGCTTGGCTGCCGCCCAAGGGACGGCGTGTTCTCACTGGGAGCAGCTGACGGCCGTGCCACCCACCGCGGGCCCAGCCGTATCTCCTGCATGAGTGGGTCCAGCTTCCTGCAGTCCTCGGCAAGTGACACGGCGTGAGAGACGCGCCCCGGGACGTGTGGCTGCGGCCCAGGGCCCTGCGCCTATTTTTGGAAGCTCCGGGCTCCTTTGGTTATCAGCCTCACAACCTCACACTCGGCTTATCTGGCAAAGGCGGCCGGGGCCAAGTGTGGCGTGAGGAAGCGCTCTCCGCCGGCCGCCGACAGCAGCCCTCTGCGTTGGCTCTCAGAGCTGCAAGAGGTCACCACGACAGCTCGGAGTGGCCCCGGGCGAAGTTTCCATCTGGTGAGGGCTGCCAGTCCCCCCGCACCTCGGGATGGTGACAGCCGTGGGAGAGACCCCCGACGGACGCGGTCACGTGAGGGAGACTTTCCAGTGCGGTGACTGTGGGAACAGGAAACTCGTGTGTGCAGGCAGGAAATGGGACGCTCGCCCCGACCTGAGAAGTCGCAGTGTGTTGTGGGAACAGCCTCAGGAGACAAAGGGCATCCACCAGCATCCGCACACAGCAGAATGGCAGCATGGAAGGGGCCGGGGGAGATGGAGCCATCGGCCCCCTGCCACTCGGGGCTCTGGCTGACATGGGCTGGGCGCCGTGCTGGGCTCATGAGGCTGACGCCAGCGCGCCCCAGGGTCCTGGCTGCCCAGGACAATCACCTATGTCCCTTCCACCTCATAGGGTGGTGGCAGGGAGGGAGGGGGGAGCTGAGGATGGTGGCCTCCCCCGGGGCTCTCTGTCCTCTGCTCAGGGAAGGTCCCAGCTCAGGCAGCCGCGTGCAGAGGACAGCCATGGCCCCGAAGACCTGAGAACAGCCAGGCCCTGCATCCGGCCAGAGCCGACCTCCTGTGACAGGTGTGGGTGCCGTGGGGGCCCCCAGCACAGACGCACCCCGTGGCCTCCGTGGCCCCGAGTGGAGTTTCGGGTGGCTTGCTGACTGACCGAGGAGCACGGCAGGTGCCCACAGGTCAGGAAGGTGCCCTGGAGACCACGCCCAGATGGACTGCACGACCTCTCCATGGAGAACGTTCCAGTAGCCAGGGACACGGGCGGCAGAGGATGCAGGAGGCTTTGGGTCAGTTGACGCAGCCCTCACAGCCCTGCCCCTGCCCGGCACCCGAGAGCAGGGCCCTCCCGCTGGGACCTTTGCCTGAAGTCCCTGAGGGTGGACGGGGGCCTTGGCCTGCCTGGGAGGCGGTTCGGCGCTGTCCCCTGACACGGAAGTTAGGATTTAGGGCAGAAGCCGGGGCGGGGGAGGGAAGACACGAGCCAGCTATGAGGATCCGTCTGTTCCCGAGACGCCATCAACCTGGCACCACAAATGTGAGATGTGTGGAACAAAACGCATGTACCTTATGATCTCACAGCACAAGCAGGAATTAACGGTTGACGGCTGACCTGCTACACAATTGCTCCATAGTCTATAGAATATTTTACATAATTGGAACAACACTGCATTTGTATCTTCTTTAAGAAAGATTTATCTATTTATTGAAAGACAGAGTTACAGAGAGAGGGAGAGAGAGAGAGGTCTTCCATCTGCTGGCTCACTCCCCAGATGGCTGCAATGGCCAGGGCTGGGCCAGGCTGGAGCCAGGAGCCAAGAGCTTCATCCGGGTCGCCCACATGGCCCAGCACCCCAGGCGCTTGGGCCGTCTTCTGCTGCAATGCCAACAGCCCATATGGGCACTGCTTGGAGTCCCGCCGCTCCACTTCCGATCCAGCTCCCCGGTGATGGCCTGGGAGAGCAGGGACCATGGGGCCTGCCTTTGTGTTCTTACGCCCTCCTTTTCCACTCTGGCTCCCACCGCACAGGCACTCCTCTACGTCATCACATTCCTGCTGCTGAGCGAGCCCACGGGGACGGAGGCCAGCATCCAAGCAGGCCAGGCCGCCTGGCTCCACGGGCCTGGGGGACGTAGCAGACACGGGTCTGGCCCTGAAGAGTCCCAGGGCAGGGCTGGGTCCTCCAGCTGGGCACAGGTTGAGCAAGTGGCCGTCAGAGGGGTCCCATTCGCGTCCCTGTGGCCTGAAAGTGTTTATGTGTGGTGGCCGGGGGCTGTGCCCAGGCGTGGACACAGCTCCCACACAGATCTGGGTGCTAGGAATGCCAGGCCCCTTGGGCCGGCGCTGTGGCACAGTCAGTTAATCCTCCGCCTGCGGTGCCGGCATCCCATATGGGCACCAGTTCTAGTCCTGGCTGCTCCACTTCCAATCCAGCTCTCTGCTGTGGCCTGGAATAGCAGTGGAAGATGCCCCAAGTCCTTGGGCCCCTGCACCCATGTGGGAGACCCAGAAGAAGCTCCTGGCTCCAGGCTTCAGATCGGTGCATCTCTGGCCATTGTGGCCATCTGGGGAGTGAACCAATGGAAGGAAGACCTCTCTCTCTATCTCTCCTTCTCACTGTCTGTAACTCTACCTCTCAAATAAATAAATAAAATCTTAAAAAATAAAAGAATGCCAGGCCCCACCCCACGGCTGGACCATGATCGCCCCCCAGCTTGCTGGCGCCGGGCGTTGACCCAAGTCACCAGGACTTCAGGGGACTGCTGACCCCGGGTGTGTCCACCATGAACGACAGGAAGTCCCACGATGCCTCCTCCCGGGACTCAGCAGGAGAGCGCTGCTGTCACGTGAAGTTACTCCTGGGTTGTCGGTCGCGAATTCCACAGCGCGTCATTTCCCGTCATCATCTGTGTCCCTCCTGTGGACCCTTAAAGAAATGCATTCAGAGTTTGAGAGCTGTCGGTGGCCTAAAGGGGGTGAAGACCACGCCGGGAGCCACAGGCACAGAGTGGAAGTGGCCACCACACACAGGGGTGGACGGCACTGCGCCAGCCAGACCCCCCGGGAGGGCAGGAGACGCGAGCGGTCTCCACACGGGCAGCCGTGCAGGGGTCTCACACCCAGCACAGGGGACACACACCAGGTCTCGCTGTCAGAAAGCCTGCTCACCTCTCTCTCTCTCTCTCCCTCTCCCCTACCCCCATCTGCTCACCAGACACACGCAACTCACTCCCCTAGGCAGTGCACACAGCCACCAAAGTGACACCATTGCAGCTCTAGGCAAGAACCCACCGGGGCCCGGGCCCCCTCCTCTCCTGGCTCCGAGAAAGCTGAAACCCTTTGCTCTCTGTGCAGTCAGATGGACACGCCCTCCAGGGAAACGTGACACATGCCTGTCGAATGAGACGACCTCTGGCTGTCTCCACCTGCTCTCTCTGGAATTACTGGTGTGTGTGTGTGTGTGTGTTCCTCCCGTGTGTCCACACGTCCTGCTGTGATCTGTCTGGCCTCCCCTTCCTTCTCATACAAGATGTGAACCCACGCACCGCACGTGGCCGAGTCCTCGTGCCTTGCACGCCCCTCGGGGAAGCCCAGACGGCTTCACTTTTCCGGGAAGGAAGACCCCGGGGTCTGCAGGACACAGCACTGGTTCTGCAGGCCTCCATGAGACTGAGCCTCTGTTGGCTCCCAACTCCGGGGGCACAGAGAGAGGCTGGGGGCAAACCTTTGCTTCTAAAAACCCCAAATAAACTGGAGATCACTGGACAAGGCTGACAAGCAAACTGCTGGCCAATTGCTCCATGCCTACCTAGTAGGCAGCTGTCATTAATCTTCAAATTATGCTAACAATTAATCAAAATGCAAGCAAAACACACTCATCTATCTTCCAGCAAATCTAATAGAAGTGATTAGATAAAGCACACAGAGACAAAACACATACTTGGGTCTTGACTGACCCTGATGAGGAACCACAAACACAGAACCCGCTGGTGTCCTGGGATGGCGGAAGCGAGGGCTGGCTCCCGCATTGCCTGCATGGACCCCCGATGACACCGCTGATGGTGCTCCGGGCAGAGCCGCCCGGCACTTCTGCTGACCGGAGAAGGCCCCGCCTCGGTGCGCACGGCCCCGCCCAGGCAGACTGGACACAAGGGCGAGACCCCCGGGAGTGGGCGGAGCCAGCTCGCCATCCACCCCCAAAGGGGAGGAAGAAAACACAAGCACGTGAAGAACTTTGAGAGCGGGAGTGTGCGCTGGAGATGGACCGCGCTACCAAAGTGGAATACTGGGCACGCCCTGCACACTGGCGCCTCAACACTGTTGCTCCTCTGGTATAGCCCTCTGCCCTGCCCCCCCCGCCCCCCCCCCCCGCCCTGGCTCCCTCTTTCCCTCTCAGTCTTATTTCCTCTGTCCCGCCCTCTCCACTACAGACAGATACTTGATACGCAGGTGGACAGATGATAGACAGCCGGCAGCTGACGATTCCTGCTGGGAGCCCAGCGCCATTCCTTGGGCGTGGAGGTTTGCACCGCGAGAGGAGCACAGCTTCACCTGCATCAGATCGTGGGTTCGCAACTCTGGGACACGGAACGAGCAAGTGTTATGGGAAGCAGGATAACCACTCTGCATCCCTTAAAGCCAGTTCCCTGGGCTGTGTTAATTTAAGACGGACTCTCTCCTTTTCGCTCACTGTGATTTTTCTGCTTGGGGTCTCCAGTCACTGCTATGTGGGGGAGACTGGGGACGTTTCGCCAGTGAGAGACAAGGTGCAAGTTGTCACTCGCTGTCTGCCCTGACCTGCGGGCCGAGCACTTGTCACCCGGGGTGCCTGCTGTCCTCATTATTGCTACAGGGGCCACATTCCAACAGATAGATAGGTGCTGGATAGATAGATTAGATGATAGATGGATATAGACGATAGATAGACGATAGAAACAGATTATAGACAGGCGATAGGCGACAGATAGATTAGACGATGGATAGATTAGACCTCGATGATATAGATAAATTGTAGATAGATGATAGATGATTGATGGATGATTGATAGATGGATGGATGGATGGATGGATACGGATAGATAAATGTGCTTTTCTGTGCCCACACGGCGAGGGGGGGTGGCCAGTGGAGAGCAAGACGCCCCTTCCTCACCTGCCTGAGGGCATCCAGAGTCCTGGCTGCTACCCTGGACCCCACTTCATGTGGCTCAGCCCTGCCCTGTGGCCATCCAGCCGGGTCCCCCAGGGGCCAAGGGGAGGGGAGGAGGCATGTGGTGTCCTGGCTGGGGCAGTGATGGCTGCCCTGGAAGGAGGCGCCCCTGCTCCTGCCCCACAGGCCCTGCAGCGATGGGAGGAGCTGCAGGCTGGCTGCCGGGAGGCCTGGCCCCCCCAGGCCCGCGGGGTGGCCGGCTGCTGCTCCCTCACACTGGCCCTTCCTTTCTCTCTGTCCAAGAGGAGCCTGGTTCCGGGGCTGAGACCCTGGGACAACACTTGGCCCAGAATTGTGGCTGCTCCTACGGCAGGCTGCTGAGACTCGCTCTGGGGCCACGGCGGAGAGGCGGGTTTGGGCGGAGAGGCGGGTTTGGACGGAGGGCATGGTCGGAGGACAGCTTCCTGGGAGGTGGACGCTTCTGTCGGGCAGGCCCTGCCCACCCTGAGGGGCTGTGCTGGAGCAGAGCTGGTGCCACCCGGGTCCTCTGTGGCCGTTTGTGCCTCAGTGCTGCCGTGGCCTCCCGCATTCCTGTGTGGAAAGCAGCCCAAGGCCGTGGTGTGCGCCATCACGTCTCGGGTGGGGCGGGATCCTTGCCAAGGAGGCCCCCGAGCTCGCTGGCCCCGCTCCTGTGAGAGGACACAGCCAGAAGATGCTGTCTCAGAACCGGGGACCCCCGCGCACCGTCGCCAGCGCCACCACCAGACCCAGAGTCTGCTCGTACTTGGAGCCCAGCTCCAGAGCCCTGAGAAATCCAGGTCTTGTTTGTCAGCCGGGCATATGGACGGTCCCCGGTGAGGCTTCCCCCGCCAGCACACAGGACCCCTCCCTGCTCAGTGAGAACCAGAGGGCCGCACTCAAGCAAGGATAGACAGGCACAGTCCCTGGACGCCACCTGCCCCTTCCCCTCTTGTGCTCCATCCCCCAAAAGTGCCACCCCCTCAGCGCCATCCCCCCGTGCCATCTCCCAGAAACAGCCCCCCATGTCACCCCCCAGTGCCATCCTCCCCCCCGTGCCATCTCCCCAGAAACAGCCCCCCATGTCACCCCCCAGTGCCATCCTCCCCCCCGTGCCATCTCCCCAGAAACAGCCCCCCATGTCACCCCCCAGTGCCATCCTCCCCCCCGTGCCATCTCCCCAGAAACAGCCCCCCATGTCACCCCCCAGTGCCATCCCCCCAGCACCATCCCCCCATGTCACCCCCCAGCGCCATCCCCCAGAACCATCCCCCCATGTCACCCCCCAGCACCAGCCTCCCCACCAGCCCCCCCACCAGCCCCCCAGTGCCATCCCCCCATGTCACCCCCCAGTGCCATTCCCCCAGCGCCATCCCCCAGAACCATCCCCCCATGTGACCCCCCCCACCAGCCCCCCACTACCAGCCCCCCACCACCAGCCCCCCAGAACCATCCCCCCATGTCACCCCCCCAGTGCCATCCCCCCAGCACCATCCCCCCGTGCCATCCCCCCAGCGCCATCCCCCAGCACCATCCCCCCATGTCACCCCCAGCACCATCCCTCAGCACCATTCCCCATGCATCCCCCCAGAACCATCCCCCCATGTCACCCCCCAGCACCAGCCCCCCCGTGCCATCTCCCCAGAAACAGCCCCCCATGTCACCCCCAGTGCCATCCCCCCAGCACCATCCCCAGAACCATCCCCCCATGTCACCCCCAGCACCATCCCTCAGCACCATTCCCCATGCCATCCCCCCAGAACCATCCCCCCATGTCACCCCCCAGCACCAGCCCCCCCCCCCAGCCCCCCAGCGCCATCCACTGCCCCCTCAGCAGCCTGGGTGCTTGAGGCCACCTCCTATCACCGGGACTCAGAAGCCAAGGGGACCCCAGCCCCTCCAGGAATGTGCCCCAGGCTCCTGGGACCCCAGCAGTGTCAATTTACACTTGTTTGGCTCCTGTCACTCAGAAGGCTTCCCATTCCATTCCTGGAGCCCAGGCCTCCAAGGCTGGTGCAGGTGCCCAGAGCCAGGGGGTCTCAGGCACGGGTTCTCCAGACTGGGTGGGAGGAGGGAACCCTCGCCTCAGGGCAAAGCCCTAGCTGCTCCACCCCCAGGGAGCTTTCTCCCTGCTCTGGGCCCCTGTGGTGTGCGGCTCTGTGCTGTCCCATCAGGAGTCGCTGGGGGAGGTGGCCTTGTCCCAAATGCCTCCTTCTCCAGGCAGAACCTGGGGCACCCGTGGGGAGGCTGGACTTCTAGGCTGGGGAGGACTAGTGCTGCGGAAAAACATTTGCAAAAACACGGCTTGGAAAAGAGCCGGGTGGCTGGCCCGGTGACACTGCCCAGAGGACGGGTTCTCAAACCAGAGGAGGAGCCAGGAGCCTGCACAGCGAGGGCCCTGGCTGTGCAGTTCCCTGTGGGTGTCCTGGGACCCCAGGCCTGGCTCTGGGCTCAGCCTGAGTCCCGAGGTGGGGTTGGGACTAGGAGGGGTCAGCCTTGGCTCACCACTGCCGCCGGGAAGAGCTGGAAGGCCAAGGAGAGAGGCCCCGGGGATGGCAGAGCCCTGCAGCCCCCCGCGGGACCCTCCTGGTGAGCTCCTGGCGAGGAGAGGGGCCTGGAGTGGGCACGGTGGGGATCTGCGTGTGGCGCCTGCGCGCGTTGGCTTCCAGGGCTGCTGTCCTTTCTTGGGTGGAGGCCACCGCACGGGGGAGGCTACCACTGCAGAATTCCGGAGCCCCAGGGCGGGGAGCGGCCCGGCGCGCCCCACCCGCCCACTGACAAAATGATAAGCGGCGGTAATTTGCCTTAAAGACCTTAATGAGTGGATCATTGCTACCGAGGAATGGGAGAGAACGTGGGTCCCACAGCGGCCCCGCGCCACGGTCGGCTGTGCAGTAACCAGACGGAAGCCACAAAGACAGCCCCAGCCTCGCTCCCCAGATAGCACCCCGCTCCCTCCACTTTTGCGGAGGTAATGAGGAAGTAATGAGGCTTGACTGGAATGTTCGCCGCGGCTTCCTCCTTTCCGCAGGACAGGCCGGGAGGGCGGTGTCTGCAAAAACCGAGCTGGAGCTCTGCGCAGGAGCCGTGCCTGCCGGGGCTGTCGGGGCTGCCGGGGCTACCCGGGCCGCCGGGGCGGGAGTGCCGAAAGCCCAGACCTCCTGAACCGGGCCCCTGCTGGCTCAGGGACCCTCTCTGCTCCCTGCCCTTGGTCTTGGAAGCGAGCTTGCCTTCTCCAACTGTGCAAACTAAGCAGACTCCGGCCAGGTGGGCAGGGGGCTGTTGGCCTCTTTAGCTTAATTAGAGCTGAAAGGTCTTTGTTGCACGTCGGGGAGGGGAGGGGCCTGGGGACCCTGGCAAAGTGTTTTGCAGGCGAGCGCGTGCAGATCCGGCTGCCTTTGTTGTGATAATCTGAAATTAATTTGCACTTGAACCCATCTTTCTTCTGCGCTCAATTTAAACCCGGTTGTAATTAGGCACCCTGCATGAAATGGAGCGCTGACCCTCGAGGCCGGAGCTGAGAGCTCCAATTCCCCAGGTGCGGGGTCTTCTCTCCTCGCACGCAGTCCTCTGGGGAGACTGCAGGGCCCAGGCGTGAGAGAGGCGGCTGCGGGGGTCCCTGCCCCTGCTGTGGGCCGGCCACGGTCTCCCCAGCTACTCCTGTGCCCGCTCCCCTGTGGGTCTGCCCCCCCCCGCCCCCCCGCCCCGTTTGTGAAAGAGCGGGGCTGTGTGTTCTATTCTCAGTGGTTCCTCTTCTAACAGACCTGTTCCCTGGTGCCCCCCCGCCCCGTCCTCGGGGTGGGGGTGGGCTGGTTTGTCCCCATGGGCATGGCTTGGGTTTTCTCCCTGCTTTGCCCAGGGGTCGCCCCTGCCTGCCATCTCTGGGGCCTTTCTCAGAGCCGGGCACACCTGCAGAGGGGCCCTGGGGGCTCCTGAAACCCAAGAAGAGGGGCTGGGTGGGGGCAGGGGCGAGGGGCACCCTCCTGGCTGCAGGCCCCTCTGCCCCTCCCCCTCCCTCCCTGGTGCCCCATCTTACCATCAGCACCGCAGCCAGGGCCAGGCCCCCCTGAACCCAGTGTCCCCACGGCCTGCTTCTGCATGGGCAGGCTGGACAGGGGAGGTGGGCTGACATGAGACCCCGCCAGGAAAGAGGGGGCCTTTGGGGACATCGAGCCCTGCGTCCTGCGTGCGGCGACCGTGGCAACACCCAGTACCCGGCTGACTTGGGTCACAGGATCTTCAGGGGGCCAAAGGCGTCCTTATCCGAGGAGCCAAGTCCTGGTTCCTGAACCCCAGCTGTGTCACCGACCCTGCACAGAAACGGTGGGGGAGGGGCACAGCGGAGTGAGGGGCGTGGCTATATTTTAACAGCAAAAGCTTGCTGCGGCCTTGGTTTCTTTGCGCACCCTGTGTTATGGCTTCCGTGCCGGGCCGGGATGTGGTGGGAGCCAGGGCTGCCGCAGTCACTGTCTGCCGGTCCCCGTGGAAGCCGCGCTGAGCAGCACCCGGTTCCCTCTCCTGCTGCTCCTCCTTCTGTTTGAACGACAGAGACACACAGAGGAAGCTTCCATGCACTGGTTCACCCCTCAAATGCCCACAACAGCCAGGGCTGAGCCAGTGTGGAGCCAGGGCCCGGCACCTATCCAGGCCTCCCGTGTGGGTGGCAGGGACGGGGGAGTCCGAGCCACCGCCTGCTGTCTGCCAGGGTGCTGGAGCCAGGAGCTGAGCCAGGCACCCAGATGTGGGATGTGGCTGTCCCGAGTGGCGTCCTCACTGCTGGGCCCGACGCCCACCCCACGTAGGAGTGGGGGCAGTGCCTCCCATCCGCCTCCCAGAGGGGCTGTAACTGCTATGCCTTCACCCAGCATCGCACCAAGGGGGCGTGGTGTGCCTGGAACGTGCTCCACGTGGCACTGAGAGGCCGTGGGGTACCTGCTGCCATACAGAGGACCAGCGTGAGCCGTCACACCTGGGCGGGGCTGTGCCCGTTGTGTGCAGAGAGCAGGTACCTGTGCCGGAGGGGAGAGCAGAGGCTGTGGTGCACCTGCTGTCCGAGGGGAGACGCTGGGGTGCCTGGGCTTCTGCACAGGGGGTGCGGGAGTCCCTGTGGCCACGCAGGGTGTGTGAGAGTGACCTCAGTGTGTGTCCATCGTCACGTGGAAGGAGAATGGCTCTGGCACCCTGCAGGGCACCCGGGCTTGGGCCACCCAAAGGGCCCTCCGCTCCTCCTCGTGGGCCTCCTGTCCTGACAGCAGCAGAGCGTTCAGGGGATACACACGGCCTGGGGCAGCTGCAGCCCAGGGACAGGCCCCTTCGGTCCCTGGGCTTTGCTGCAGGTTCCTGTCCCCTCCCCGTCCCCTCCCTGGCCCTCCCACCCCCGTGGTCTTATCTCTGGGCACTCAGTCAAGCCCTGCAGGTCCCTGACAAGCAGCCAGGCGAAGCGACCTTCCACAAACAAAGCAGGCAGCCCCGCTCCTCCTAGGATAACATCTCCTGATCCCATTATTGATTATCTGTGTGCTGGGGCCTTGTTTCCGGAAAGTTTCACACGGGCCATGGCGGTGACAACAGACTGACGAGAGCCTGGAAACAGTGCCTGCCATTAGCCTCCGCCAGGGCTGGGCCTCGGCGGGGCAATCCCGTGTCTGTGTCATTGCGTTTTATCTCCCGAAGGTGCCCCATGAGCTGCGACATTGAGAGTGACGGTCAGCGGCTCACGCAAGCCATCGCAGGCTTCAGCCCTGTGCCAGGGCGGCTCTCACGCAGTGACGGGGGCGGCCCGGGGTCCCCCAGCCACGGGCGCCCTGCCCCCAGCCCCTGCTCACCACGTGGTATCCTGCACAGAGCAGGTGGGACCCTGCCTGGAAAAGGCACCTTGGGAAGCAATCCTGGCGTGGGCTCTGCTCACAGGAGGCGTGGTGGCCCCCGGGGGCTGGACAGCAGGACAGAGACTGGGTGCGCTGACCCCAGGAGCCCTCGACAAGCCCAGGGTTCAGGGTGCAGTTTCTTTGCTCCAATGGCGCGGGGTGCTCCCCACCCCCACCTCTGAATCAGTGTGATGTTCCCGTCCCTGTCCCCCGTCATCCAGCTGGGTCTCCGGCCAGCGCTGACTCGGGGGGGGGGGATGACGTCGGTGAGCCGTGCACAGGCCTGGGCATCACCAGGGTTGTCCTGCCGGCCTTGGGCACCTTCCTCGGGGTCACCCCCAGACGGCAGGGAGGGAGCAGCACTGGGGCCTCAGGACCCCAGGCACCAGGACCACCTGCATCCTCACAGCAGGGGTGAGGGCTAGAGCCGAGTGCCAGGTGGGTGTCACGGCCCATGGTTGAGCGACCACTTGTGACGCCCGCTTCCCATGAGAGCACCCACTCGAGTCCAGGGCGCACCACTCCCCACACACGTTCCCACTAAGGTGCCCTGGAAGCAGCAGATGATGGCTGAAGTGCCTGGGCCCCTGCCACCCGTGGGGGACTCCTGGCTTCAGTCTGGTCCAGCCCTGGCCATGCAGGCCTTTGGAAAGTGAACCGGCAGCTGGAAGATGCTCTCTCTCTCTCTCTCTCTCCACACACACACACACACACACACACACTGCCCCACCTTTTAGAGGGTGGAGATAAACAAGTCGACATTTGAACACACGATTCCCACACCTCAGAGGCTGACGGTTTCCCACATTACGGTCCGCCTGGTCTTGGAGGTCGCTCCGAGGCCCCGCGTCACGCCCGGGGGATGTGGGTCTCTCCTGCTGTGGAGTCCCTGCAGCAGGCTCCTTAGAGGAGCGGTGAGCACACAGAACAGCCTGGCTCCTCACGGCCACTGCCACGACCTCACTGGCCCCATGCATGTGGCCGGGCGGGGACGTGGGTGTCCTCCTCCTGGGTCTCCTTGCTGTCTCCAAGCCTCTTCTGTAGGATGCTGGCAGCACCTGGCTTGACCCTGCAGGACCTTGGGGTCCTGCCACCTGGGGCCTCCCGGGCAGGCTCTCCACGCCCTGCTGGCCGCCCCAGGTGTCGAGGCTAGCCCACAGCACCGCCATGCCCCCGGGGCTGATCAGAAGTGGAGCGGCCAGGATAGAACCAGCGCCCATATGGCATGCTGGCACGACAGATGGCAGCTTTACCCCCTACGCCACAGCACCGGCCCCATAAGGCACCAGTTCTAAGCCACTCCCACTCTGACGGTGCTCACCGGCCGTCCCTGGGGCACCTCATCACACGAGGTTGCAGGTGACTCCCAGGCTCCTGGGTACATGGGGGTAGGGACCCCCGCCCAGCTCATGGGTCATGGTCGGATGTGTGGATCCTGTGGACAACGGCGATGCTGGAGGTGGGTCTGGGGCAGACTGGCGGAGTTGCCTGGAGTCCCTGCTCAGAAGGCAAACACGCAGCTCCTCTTCCCCAAGCAACCCCCTCCTCACCAGGACGGCCGAACCTGCGGGGGCCTGGAAGGAGCCCAGCTCCACCTGCATCCTTCCGTGGCTGCTGGGGGTGGAGACGGGCGCTGTGTGGCCCCCACCCCTACCCTTCCCCCTTGCTTCTCTCGCACCAGCTTCCTGCGCTGTGGGTGAACAGTAGGCTCTCCTGCCCGGTAGACTTTGTCCCTCTAATGCGGACAGGGACCGAGCTGCTCCCACGTCTCAGCAGGTGCTGGTAGGACAGCGCCGGAAGCAGCGCACTGCCTTCACGCGTGTGCTGAGCGCGGGCCTCGCTGCACGCAGCCTCTAGACCCTGGGCTGCCGTTCCAGCTCGGGATTGCTCAGGTCAAGGTCAATTCTGTCCACTCTTGGCTCAGCTTTTCTGCTGACCGAGTGGCCTAACGACCTGAACTTGAGGGGCGCACCTGAGTGTCCCATCCCAGCCGAGCCGCTGATGCCAAGCTCCAGTGCCCAAGGCCCCCTGGGGCCTGTCTCCGTGACGCTTTGCCACCGTTCCGTGTTCTAAGGGCAGCCACTGTCTTCTCTCTGGGTCGTGTGTTTCTGCTCTGTGTATGTGGTTGTGTGGTCGGTGCTATAATTTTTTTAAAAATACATGAAAAACACTGTAGACCATAGAGAATAGCTTAAAACATTCAAACACACAGAATCATAATCTTTGATGTCCGTTACTTTTCTACAAAATGTTTATATTTTATGATGTGGGACCTGATTTTCTGTTTTTTACCAAGATGGAATCTAGAAGATTTTTCCTGTGTTAGCGTTACTGAACTCAAAGGTCAGACGAGTGAAGGGCGACTGTGTGTGGTGGGACAGCGGTGGGCAGGGAGCAGAGCTGGCTAAGAAGCTGTGGCTGTTCCCCGCAGGGGAGGCTTTGGGTCGCCATGGCCCCTGTGCGCCGCAATGACAGACAGAGACCCGGAGCCTGGGGCCAGCGCTTCCCCGGGACCAAGGCTCAGGTGCTAACGCGTGACGTGTTGTATATCGACGCAAGAACGTGATATTGCTCCTAACGCCCCAGAACAGCAAACCGTCTGTGCACGTCTGAGCAGCACCCAGGAACACGTGTGCAGGGGCGGATCCCTGGAGCACTGGGCCCGAGGTCCACCACAAGCACACGCGACAGGTGCACAGTGCACACTAGCTGGCTGGTTGCTTTAGACTCTACTAGAGACGTGTCTTCAAGTCCTGGAGCCACTGTCCGTGCTGCCGATTGGCTCCATGCCAAGACTCCCCAGCCCGGTGCTGCACCACAGGGGCCGCAGGAGCGGCCACAAGCCTGGCCCCCCTACCCAGCACCCTGTGCCGGGCTCCGCCCTGCAGCCTGGGAGCACCAGCCCAGCACTGCGATAGATTTTGCTTGGCCTGGATTTTCTGATGTGGGGAACGATGGTTAATAATGCGGACTTAATGCCACCACCCCCCCCCCCCCCCCCCAGTGAGCTTCTCCTGCAGCAGGATCAAGCCTGGGAATCAGATCCAGCTCCCAGGGGCCGACTTCCTGGGAGTGCAGCCTTGGTATTCCTGCCCAGTGCCGAGTGACTCATTAGTATTCAAATTTATGCTAATTTCATCAAGGTGTGAAAAGATCTTTTTCTTGCATATATATGAAAGAACCATATTACTATTCAATTGGCTTCTTTTCTCTTTTAGCCCAAGATAAGCTTGTTGTGACTTAACCTGAGAGAAAGAGGGATAACAAGAAACACAGCCTAGGGAAGTCAGAGACTTGGAGATGGCACGCCGCGAAGCCGCTGCTCCCCAGAGCCGCCAGCTTCCACAGGGGCGGCAGCTCGACTCTACTGTGACCACCGCATCCTGGCGTGTTTCTGGGCGGGGGTTTAGCTGCGATGAGCACGCTTGGGGTGGGTCCCAGCTTCCCGCCAGTGCGAGCAGGGAGCTGGCAGTGATGGCTCTGGTTCCCGCACCCCCCTGGGAGACCGCAGCTGAGGTCCTGGCTCCTGGCTCCAGGCAGGCCCAGCGCTGGCCTTGTGGGCGTCCGGAGAGAGACCCATGGATGAGAGCTCTATTTCTATTTCTCTCTCTGTCTCTCTCTCTGCTTCTCAAATAAATAAGCAAATAAAGTCAATACACATACTTTTTTTTTTTTTTTTGGACAGGCAGAGTGGACAGTGAGAGAGAGAGAGACAGAGAGAAAGGTCTTCCTTCCGTTGGTTCACCCCCCAAATGGCTACTACGGCCGGCGCGCTGCACTGATCCGAAGCCAGGAGCCAGGCGCTTCCTCCTGATCTCCCATGCGGGTGCAGGGCCCAAGCACTTGGGCCATCCTCCACTGCCTTCCCGGGCCACAGCAGAGAGCTGGACTGGAAGAAGAGCAACCAGGACAGAATCTGGTGCCCCAACCGGGACTAGAACCCAGGGTGCCGGCGCCGCAGGCAGAGGATTAGCCTAGTGAGCCGCGGTGCCGGCCTACACATACATTTTTAAAAAAAGATTATTGAGCTGGCATTGCAGTGTAGCAGGTAAAGCTGCTCCCTGCAATGCTGGCATCCCATATGAGCGCTGGTTCGAGTCCCGCCTGCTCCAGTTCCAATACAGCTCCCTACTAATGGCCTGGAAAAGCAGCAGAACATGGTCCAGGTCCTTGAGCCTCTGTACCCACATGGGAGACTTGGAGGAAGCTCCTGGCTCCTGGTTCCCCTCTGGACCAGCCCTGGCCACTATAGCCATTTGGGGAGTGAACCAGCACATGGTAGATCTCTTCCTCTCTGTCACTCTGCCTTTCAAATAAATAAAAATAAGTAAATCATTATATTTATTTTATTTATTTGAAAGGCAGAGTGACAGAGACAGAGAAAGAGAGATCTTCCATACATTGGTTCACTCCCCAAATGGCTGCCACAGCCAGCCCTGGGCCAGACAGCAGCCAGGAGCCAGGAGCCAGGAGCTCCATCTGGGTCTCCCATGTGGGTGCAGCGGCCCAAGGACTTGGGCCATCTTCTGTTGCTTTCCCAGGCCATTAGCAGGGAGCTGGGATGGGAGGTGGTGCAGCCGGGACTCCAGCTGGTGCCGGGGGCATGGGGTGCAGGCACCGCAAGCATTGGCTTAACCCACTGTGCCACAACGCTGGCCCCGGCACACGTGTTACCACTGCCATTTACACACTTCAGCTTCTCCTGGACGGTGCGCAGTGTCCAACAGCATTCCTCAAACCTGGAGTCTCAGCGTCTGTCTATTGAAGATGTAAACGCAAATCTACGAGATGGCTCAACATTCACAGCAGAACCAAAATGCGTATGTAGCCCATGGGCAACACCAGCGTCCTGCACACAGACCCTGGAAAGCCCCTGCCTTGTCCGTCACACACCGGGCCCAGCAGAGGGGCCCCTGCCTTCCCCTGGCTTCCGGAGCAGTGGTGCCTCCTAAGTGGCCCAACAGCGACCATCTCCAAGGCCTTGTCTTCCATTCCCATCATGATGCAGTGTACACGGTGTCAGAAGGCGCCCGGTGCGCGCCTGTCACCAGGGCAGCTCCTGCGGCCCCTGCGGCCCCTGGGGACTCCCGGTCTGCCTGCAGGCTTCCCGCCGCTGACAGCAGGAGCCGGGGCTCACAGGGTTAAGAGTCCCCACTCCCTGGCTGGGCAGTGGGGCCACATCACTCCCCACCTGCTGACACAGGGATCTCAAATGTCCCTGTCAGTGCCTTCAGCGTCACCAGCCACTGATAAGGCCCTGGGACAGGCAGCTGTTGGCCATCTAATCCGGGGGGGGGGCCTTCCTAGCACATCCGGAAGCCAGAGGGCCCTGCACTGCCCACAGCCCAGCATCTCCAAGCAGCAACCTGACTGTCAGATCTTCCCAGAACACCCCCAGGACCTCAGCGAGGTCTCTGAACTGCTCCCGGGTCGGGATTGGATTGCTGATTAAAACTGCCAGGAATTCCTTCCAAAGGGGAGGGGGACCACATAAACTCCCCTCGCATACCGAGCCCAGCTTTTGTCTCTCCCCGATGCTGGAGGAATTCCTTTTACTGGTCCAGCCCGGGTCCCTGGTGAGAATGTAGGTGGTGTGCAAACCTGCCTTGGGGAGGAGGGCTCAGAGCAGGTGAGGGGGTGGGTGCTACCTGCTTGCCCTGGCTGCCTCCCGGAGCACCGGGATGTTGAATCCCCTGGGAGGGAGGGGGCCCCAGGGCCCTGCGTGGTTACTCCCCACCCACGACCGAGACCGTCCCCCTGAAGCTGCCCACCGGTTTGTTTCCAAGTTTCAGTGGGCTCTAAGTGGAGGCGTGCCTTCTCCCCAGTCCTGGGCTCCGTGGAGGGGCGCGGCCTTGGCTGGCCAGCGTCTCTAACATACATAATGAGCTCAGTGTCAGACCGCGGGGTGTTTTGTCTTTAACAATAAGCACTTAGCTCAACCCAGTGAGAAGAGACTGCTTCGGTGCAAACAGAAGCCAAGGCCTTCTCAGTGCCCCGAGATGACATTAATTATGTCCGACATCGTCTTGTTTTGCCAATGCATTAAGTTAAAGCTGGACTCATTCCTGTGTAAACAACAAATATGTAAACCACGGGCCGTGGATCGGTGGCCCGCAGACGGTGGTGGGTGGTGAATTTGACTTTTGAGACGCGATGGAGCCTCTGAAACTGGACCTGCAGTGGGCGGGCGGGGTCTCCAGCGGCAGCCCACCGCCCGGCCCCTCCCTCAGCAGCTCTGTCTGAGGTCCCGCGCCCCTCCTGCTGCCGCCTCCCTCCCGAGGTCTGCAGGCCTCTCCCTAAATCTCTGTAATCCAATAAGCTTTTGTGTTCAGCGCTTGTTGCGAACTTGTGCAGCACCCAGCCTGGGTCTGGGGCTGGTGCCTGGCAGGCAGGTGAGTGCCCCGGGGCCTGCTCAGTGGTCAGGGTGAGAGGCGGGCTCGCCCCCACCAGAGTGTAATTTGTAATTAACTGTCATTTACTGCCTCTGCACAGGACTGGCCGCTCAAAGGACAATGCAACCGGGCTGGCCACTTGCTGCTCTTTGTTGTGGGTAGAAGGTCTCAGATCTGGGTCTCCACAATGTGCCGAGAGCCAGGGCTCGCTCTGTGGAAACCCGAAGGAGAAGGGGGACTCACGGCGACGAATCCGACACAAACAATTTGCTATGCCGAGGACATCAAACATTCCGTGTGATGGGACAGGATAAGCCGCCTCACAGAAGACGCACAGAGTCCGGGCCGCGGACATTCAGAACGCAGCCTTCAAACGCACTCGCTCGGAGCCGCAGACTCTAATTTATGCCTGCTTTTCAGGCTAATTATTTGCTTGTCACACTTTTTCATTAGGAGAAAAATAAACAGAATGTGCGCCTGGGCCCCGGCCCGGGGTCCGTGTGGCCGAGATTGGCACGGAATTCCAAGTTTAACTACTTGGGAATTAACAAAGCTTGGAGTCCATCTGAAGAGAAAAGACTACGGAAATATTAAGAGGTTGTAAAAGAAAAAAAATAAAACAAAACAAAACATTAGCAGTTTTGCAGTTAGATCCCTAAGGAAGCCAGGCTGGGGCTCCACGCATTTCAGGGTTCTGATGGCCTCCAATCCTCCTGCAAGCAGACAGACGCGAATGCTGGTTTGCTGTGCTCCAGAGCTGTGTGTGTCGCTCCGAAGCCGCGGTACAGAGATGTCAAACATGCGGCGGCCGTGGGGGTCTGTGTTGCCCGTGTGGGTGGGGGGCCCTACTCATGAACAGCACCTGGGCCCCCAGTCCCCCTCCCCCGAGAGCAGTGGCCTAACCTGGGGCTCTCCTCCTCCCGGAAGGCCCAGCCGGCCTGTTCCTCTTGGGGCCAGGGCCCCCCAAGCCCAATTTCCACATGCATCCCACACCCCCAGTCCCTGTGGGAAAGCGGCTCAGGCTGCCAGGTCACGACACACAGCAGGCCTGCAGGCAGCCAGAGACCTCTCCAGGTCACAGACTGTGCAGCCCCGGAGGGGGTGTGAGAGGGAGCCGCAGGGAGGCTGCCTCGGTGGGGGTGGGTGCTGGCTGGCTGGTGGAGGTGGACCCCAGCCCTATCTCTGCCCCCACCCCACCTCCCCAGGAAGGCAGCTGTGACGTCACCACAGAGCAGGCCAGCAGCCCAGCCTTGTTAGGATGCATTTCATTGTTCCGAGAGGGGCGGCCTGGCCAGAGGCGCGCTCACTCACTGTGCTTCTCCCGCTGCTGGCGTGGTGACAGGGTCTCTGACCCTTCTGATCCAGAGAACTGCCCAGCAGGGTGGCCCACAAGGGCGAGGCCTCACCCGGTCTCCCTGGTCTTCCTTTGGCTTCCCTGTTTTTGGTTCACATCCAAGTTGCACAGAAATGAGAATTGACAGTTGCTACAGACATGCCGGTTTAATTACTTGTCAGCTTAGGACTGGTACCTCCACCAGGCCACGTGGCAGCTCCATTCTCCCGTAGCTTAAAACCTGATCCACAGGCGCTGCGGCGTAGTGGGTAAAGCCGCACCTGCAGTGCCAGCATCCTATATGGGTGCCGGTTTGAGTCCCGGCTGCTCCTCTTCGATACAGCTCTCTGCTGTGGACTGGAAAAGCAGTAGAAGATGGCCCAAGTCCTTGGGCCCCTGCACCCGCGTGGGAGACCTGGAAGAAGCTCCTGGCTTTGAATTGGCTCAGCTCCAGCGGTTGCAGCCATCTGGGGAGTGAACCAGCAGATGGAAGACCTCTCTCTCTCTCTCTCTCTCTCTCTCTCACGCTTGCCTCTGCCTCGGCCTCTCTGTAACTCTGTCTTTCAAATAAACAAATAAATCTTAAGGAAGAAAACCTGACCCATGACTGCAGCTCTCGCGCTGAGCCTGGGTGCTCGGGCTGCGCGCAGGATAACACAAAATGAACAGATGAGCTGTCTGTGGTTCGCTGGAGAAGGCAGCTGGGCCGGGGCCCCGGGTTCCAGGGAGATCTCAGGAGAGGGAAAACCACACGGCCACGCAGACTCTCAGGGACACGGGCGCCACTTCTTTCTGTTCATAGTTCCCCTGAGAACGCGGCGTACACGAGAGCGCACGCGTTGTATTCGTGAGAAGGGTGAATGACAGTCGGGATTCCTCCTGTTCCAACTCCAGCCCTGCCCCGGGGCTGGGCAGAGATTCGCACGTACGTGGAATCCACCGTGCCTCCTGTTCCCCAGCACCCCGGGCATCTCCTGGAAACCCTGCCTGGCCTGTCCGCCTGCCTTGCTCCTGCTGTGTGTGTGTGCCGGTCCCAGGAGTGGACGCCGGCTGTCGGTTAGCACGGGTGCCCTCTCGCTCAGTTCAAGGCTGTGAAAACCCCAGGGAGCCCCCCCAGACGGAGGCTCGGCTTTGCTGGACAGGCAGGGAAGGGTGGGGCGGCTGATTCACACCAGAGGTTGTGTCTCCAGTTTGCAAGTTCCGCAGGAGCCTGCATCGGCCTGGGCATGGCCGTGCAGGGAGCCGGGGCTGGGGACCCTGTGGTTCTGGGGCTCCGGGGGCCGTGTTCACGTTCCACCGAGGACCAGGACGCGAGGGCTGAAGAGGTCTTGAGATTGCTCTGCTCTCTCCCGGCTCCTGGCTCGGCCCCGCGGCCCGGCGCCCACCGTGGTGGCCATGGCCATGTCAGCCCGAGGCCTGCACCCGCGTGTTGGACACCCAGCACCCCGGGCGCCCGCACGCACAGCAGGGCCAAATTGCCTGAGCTCACGTGGGCCCAGCTGTTCCTTCTGGAATGCTCCTGGCGGCCCCCGTGTTTACAGACAAAATAAAACCAGGGAGAGCCAAGCAGACACAAGCAGTGTCTCCCCCAGCGAAACAAAGCCCAGGGCAGAGCTGGGGAGGGGGCCGGGCCCCAGGAGGGCCCCAGGAGGGCCCGTTCTCAGCCCGGTATTTGACATTGCTGAAGGTTTCGTCTTGATTACTCAATAAAATTCAGAGTGAAGATGGCTGCCTCAGCGCACTAAGCAACAAGGCGTGCTCGCTAATTACAATCCTTTATTATCAGTAGTTTAATAGGTTTATGATCGGTCATAAAACAATTCGGCACGGGAGTACATAAAAAGAGCGGGTTACACAGCTGTGACACCTCGCTATCTATTCATTGTAATGATTTTATGATCTGTAATGGTAGTATTTTTTATTAAAATATGTACATATGCCTTTACACGGGCTGTGCTGCCGCCAGACCGGGAGGCAGGGGGAAAATCGCATAAATATGCACTAAAACACTTAATGAGGCGTTCTCGAAACTTCCAGCGTCAAGAGCGTGTCCGCGGACCACGTGTGCGGGGCCTCATTACCGGTAATTGCAGTGAAATTACAGGCGCCACCACCGCTCTAACCTTGAGGCGCAGGAGGATGGCGCTGCCTGCCGTCCCGGCCCCCACGCCCGCGCTCTGCTCTTCACGAACCACACTTGGCGGAGAACAACCATGCTGCGTCAGGCCGGGCGCGGGCGCGCACACCGCAGCTCCCGTGCACGCGCAGGGGGGCTGGCTGTGCGCGCCGGCGGGCTGATCTCCGACCCACGTAGCGAGGAAAACACCGCGGCGCACGGCCGCCTCCGCGGGGCAGCGCGAGCAGAGCCGGCCGGGGAAGTCGCCTCCGCAGCCAGACACCTGCGCTGTCGTTCCGAGCCCGAAGATTGGCGGGACTGGGGGCGGGGCAGAGCCTGCAGGCCCCGCCCCCCAGCGGTTCGGACCGACACCCCCTGGGCACCCAGGCCTCGCCCTCCACCCGCCTGGGCACCTGACCCACACCTGCTGGGCACCCCGGCCCCGTCCACCACCCCCCTGGGCATCTGACCCACACCTGCTGGGCACCCCGGCCCCGCCCCGCCCACGGAAGTTCTGACCAAACCCGCTGGGCACCCCGACCCCGCCCACCCCCACCCCTGGGCACCCCGGCCCCGCCCACCCACCCCCGCTGGGCACCCAGGCCGCGCCCTCCCCCTGCCTGGGCATCTGACCCCCACCCGCTGGGCACCCCGGCCGCGCCCTCCACCCGCCTGGACACCTGACCCACACCTGCTGGGCACCCCGGCCCCGCCCCGCCCACGGAAGTTCTGACCAACACCCGCTGGGCACCCCGGCCCCGCCCACCCCCACCCCTGGGCACCCCGGCCCCGCCCACCCACCCCCGCTGGGCACCCAGGCCGCGCCCTCCCCCTGCCTGGGCATCTGACCCCCACCCGCTGGGCACCCCGGCCGCGCCCTCCACCCGCCTGGACACCTGACCCACACCTGCTGGGCACCCCGGCCCCGCCCCGCCCACGGAAGTTCTGACCAACACCCGCTGGGCACCCCGGCCCCGCCCACCCCCACCCCTGGGCACCCCGGCCCCGCCCACCCACCCCCGCTGGGCACCCAGGCCGCGCCCTCCCCCTGCCTGGGCATCTGACCCCCACCCGCTGGGCACCCCGGCCGCGCCCTCCACCCGCCTGGGCACCTGACCCACACCTGCTGGGCACCCCGGCCCCGCCCACCCCCTCACCCAGGCCCCGCCCACCACCCCTGGGCACCCAGGCCGCGCCCTCCACCCGCCTGGGCACCTGACCCACACCTGCTGGGCACCCCGGCCCCGCCCACCACCCCCCTGGGCATCTGACCCACACCTGCTGGGCACCCAGGCCGCGCCCTCCACCCGCCTGGGCATCTGACCCACACCTGCTGGGCACCCAGGCCCCATCCACCACACCCCTGGGCATCTGACCCACACCTGCTGGGCACCCAGGCCGCGCCCTCCACCTGCCTGGGCACCTGACCCACACCTGCTGGGCACCCCGGCCCCGCCCACCCACCCCGCTGGGCACCCAGGCCGCGCCCTCCCCCTGCCTGGGCACCTGACCCCCACCCGCTGGGCACCCCGGCCGCGCCCTCCACCCGCCTGGGCATCTGACCCGGGCTGCAAATTGCTTGAGACTTTAGAGCTTGCGCGGGGTAGGAGGGTGTCCGCCGTATTTCACACGAGGGTCAAGTTCCTGGAAGATGTACTTACCAGTAGGTTACGTTGTGGCGACATCTGGAACTCGGCTCGTGGCGTTCTCGTCCTGAGTGTTCACGCTGTCTCCAGGCCCCGGTGCGTCCACGCGCGGGGCACGGGTCCACCTCCGGGTTCAAGCCCGCCCTCCTGCGAGGACCCGCGGCTGACCCGCGAAGACGCCGGGGAGATAACTTCACCCAGGCCTCCGCCCGCCCCTTTCTGCCGGAAAAAAGCCCTGTGTTGGTTCTCTAGGGAATGGCTTTAGTGAATAGACTGGAATGGTGTGCAATTAGCATATAAATTGTATGCATGTAAATGATGCTTCTAAAAGGTATTTGAAAAGTTTATTTTCTTAAGTATTTCGAGCCAGCCCCCTGCCTCCGTGTTTACAGGAGAGATTTGCACCGGCTTGGAAAGCGCTCCCGGCTCAACGCACAACCTCGCCGCCTCCTCCCCACCCCCTGCCTCCGCTTCATCACAAATGACAAATTAGCGCCACACAAATTAATGAGGTTTTTACAGTATTCAGTCAAATCGTGCAGGAAAAAGCTGTAGTTCAAACACCGGCGCTTGATTATTATAATTTATTTAAATGCAATGCACTGTTTGCTAAATTTCACAGGGCTGGCATCAATATATAATTTAAAGTTAATTTTAAAACAGAGGCACAGAAGTGCCGGGGCTCCTCTCAGGAAAACAAACAGCAGGCGCAGCGAGGGGAAGCGCGGGTCCCCTTTGGGCCTCACCTGCCGCCGCCCGAAGGCGCCGATCTACTCGGGCACCCGGAGCTGCCTGGGTGCTGGCGCAGGAGCCCTCCCCCGACCACAGCTCCCAGCCCCAGGAGGGGTGGGGGGAGGCGGAGAGACCCCAGGCTTTCCGTGTGGAACTCACTTTAGGAAACACGGTGCGAGGCTGCCTAGTTGGTTTGCTTTGCTTTGGTGATTAATTCATTTTTATTTAGTTAGTTAATTCATTTATTTATTTGAAAGAGTTACAGAGAGAGAGGGGGAGACAGAGAGAGACAGGAGAAGGAGAGAGGTCAGTCTTCCATCCTCTGGTTCACTCTCCAGATGGCCCCAATGGCCAGGGCTGGGTCAGGCTGAAGCCAGGAGCCAGGAGCTTCTTCTGGGTCTCCCACGTGGGTGCAGGGGCCTTCCCTGCTTCCCCAGGTCATCAGCAGGGAGCTGGATCGGAAGTGGAGCAGCCAGTACTCGAACCAGTGCCCATGTGGGATGTGGACTTTGCAGGCTTTGGCTTTACCGGATGCGCCACGGGGCCAGCCCCTAGAGGTGGTAGAAGTTTTGTTAGCGGTTGCCAAACTGCCTAGGCAACCTCTTGTCTAACTCACCACCGGCTGTGGGGACCACTACTGTCCGCCCACTCTCTGGTTGACAGTGCTTTGCATTTTTTTTAAGGATTTATTTGAAAGCAGAGTGACAGAGGGAGAGAGCAAGAGAGAGTGAGAGAGCATCCGTTTGCTGTTCATATCCAGGCAACAGCCAGGGCCAGGCCAGGCTAAAGCCACAGGCAGGAACTCCAGGGCCGACGCAGCCCGTGCAGGGGGTCCACGTGGACGCCCGTGGTCCCAGGGCCTGCGCCGGGCGGCAGGAACTCCTCTTTCCTGCCGAGTGCATTATGCAGACCAGCGCCTCTCCTTTGTGTCCCTTGGTATTAAGATGGGTTTAAATATTTTAATTACATTTTAAATATTAATATTTAAAAACTATGTGCAAATAGGCACCGAGACTCTCAGACGGAGAACTTTGAGAACAGTGTGGTGAGCTTCGGGAGGGGACAGAGGGAGAAGGGGTCGGGTCCCACGAAAGGGGCGGCTGCAGCCTGCCAGGGCGGGGAGGGCTCGGTGCAGTGCACTGTGCCTTCTGGCTGGCCGGTGAGGACACACGGGGCTTTTCCCCCTCATGCCAGGGGCCCCGATGGACAGGAGGGAACCTCTTCCTCAAATCGGGTTCCCAGGGGTCACACCTGCAGCCCGCAGTGAGCACGGGCAGCTGTGGGCAGCACCTGAGCACCGTGGGCTGAGAAGTTCAGTCTCAGTGTCGGCCCCCCGCTGTGTGGGGCAGCCCAGGCTGGAGAGGCCGAGGCCAAACACAGAGGACACAGGGACCCACAGAACAGGGACACACTCCAAGGGCAGGCAGAGCCCTGGGCCTTTGTGCCCCAGGCAGCAGAGGGGAGAGCAAGGTTTCTGTCACATTCCCAGTCCCCGGGAAAATGGCTTCTCACAGTTTACTCCAACTGCAAAGATGGGCAAGAAGGCCAGGGCTGTCAGAACAAGGAGAAGAGCCAGTGCCGTGGCACAGTGGGTTAACACCATGGTCTGCAGCGCCGGCATCCCATAGAGGCACTGGTTCAAGTCCCAGCTGCTCCACTTCTGATTCAGCTCTCTGCTGATGGCCTGGGAAAGCAGCAGAGGGTGGCCCAGGTCCTTGGACCCCTGCACCCAAGTGGGAGACCTGGAACAAGCTCCTGGCTTTAGCCTGGCCCAGTGTAGGCTGTTGCGACCATTTGGGGAGTGAACCAGCAGATGGAAGAGCTCTCCTTCTCTCTCTCTCTTTTATAATTTTTTTTTTTTAATTTGACAGGCAGAGTTAGACAGTGAGAGAGACAGAGAGAAAGGTCTTCCTTCTGTTGGTTTACCCCCCAAATGGCCGCTATGGCCGGCGCGCTGTGCTGATCTGAAGCCAGGAGCCAGGAGCTTCCTCCAGGTCTCCCACATGGGTGCAGGGGCCCAAGGACTCGGGCCATCTTCCACTGCTTTCCCAGGGCATAGCAGGGAGCTGGATTGGAAGAGGAGAAGCCAGGTCTTGAACCGGTGCCTGTATGGGATGCCAGTGCATCAGGCCAGGGCTTTAACCCGCTGTGTCACAGTGCTGGCCCCTAAAAGACTCATTTTAAACATTTATCTATTTTAAAAGATTACAAATCAGTAGATTGGCCCTGAGTTAGGACTCAGTACAATCTTCTCCCCTCTCTCTACACACATACAGGAGGCCACTTCTCAGAGCCGTCGCAGAAGGAAACCAAAGGATAAGGGTTTTTTTTTTTTTTTTTTTTGGATGTAAAAAATTCAAAATGTGTGCACCGCATTTCTGTAAATACACATATTGGGACGATTGCAAAAACCCTAATGTTGCATGGATTTCAAAAATTCCTGCACCCAAATAAATTCCTTTTAATTCCATTTTGTGTGAACTTTTCCAAGTAGCCTTGTGTGCCTACTTACACTACGCGTGTGTACATACCTGTATAATGCGAATATGTGTGCAAATACAATGTGAGCGTGCACCCTGCTCCACATGCAAATATAGGCGATAATGTATTCATCTTAAAGATCCTGAAGCCAGTCCTTCGTCTGTGTGGGAATAGGCGTGCGCACTATTTCTCCGTGATTCTCACAAAGGAAAGCATGGAAAGTGGCCGACTGAGCGAGTGCCCGTGGCCCGAGCACAGCCCACAGCGGTGCACTGTGGGACAGCAGTGGCTGGTCGCTTTATTTCCAGGGCCAAGCCCCGTCTCTCTGTGTCACCCTGTGAGGCCTCTTCAGAAAGTTCATGGGAAATGCTTCTTGTGAGAAAACACGCGTGGATCTGGAAACTGCTCTGCGCCGGACGAGCTTCTGTTTCCGATGGACTTCCTGAAGTTTCTCAGACATGCCAATTCCTGGGAGATCCTGGTGCACATAATTTGCTTTATTGGCAGATTTTTTGGGGGGAGGGGGCACGATCTTCGGTTCATCCATCACACGGCCGCGCTGGAGGTATTCCCCGAAGCTGGGAGGAATGCGAGGCCCCGCGCTGTGGCGTGATTTAAACTTTTGGGAGCGCATGAATCCTTCCATATGGATTATAGATTGGAATCTGCGCCCGGCCGTTTATTTCCCTGAGACGGATGTGGGTCGGAGTCTAAACAGAAGCTGTAAATCATGGCCGCGAGCAGTGCGGCAGGCTGACAGCTGCTGGGGGCCTGGTCCCTGCCCTCCGATCTCCGCCGTCTTCCCTAAACCACGTAATTGCTTCTTGCTACACGTGGCCCCTCTCTGAAGAGCGAGGCCCGTGTGTGGCATCTTCACTGGAGGCTCAGAGGAAGGAGCCTGGAGATGCTGGCCATGGAGCCCGGCAGGGGGCGGGGCTCTCAGAGGCTCAGCCACACTGTGAACCAGGCAGAGAGATGTGTGGACGGCTGCCCAGCCCGCCCAGCCCGCCCAGCCCGCCCAGCGTGATGGGCTCCGAGCCCATGGGCTCTACCTTGGTGGCTGCCCCAGTCTGGACTGGGAGGAGTGAGAAAGCAAGTGCGTCGGGTTCCCCTCCATCTCATTCCCCAGGCACTGCAGCTTCGCAGGGTGGATGAGCCATCCACCGTGTGTCCGGCCTCGTCCAGCGACGGTGCACAGGCTGTGCGCAGTTGCTACACCGCTCCACTTCTCTGTTATTAGTCATCCTTTAGTTGCGCTCTGTTTGAAAGGCAGAGAGAGGGACAGGGAGCTTGTCCATCTCCTGGTTCACACCCCAGACAACTGCAGCAGCCAGGGCTGGGCCAGGCCAAAGCCAGGGGACTGGGACTCGAGCCCCGACCTCCACGTGGGTGGCAGGGACCCAGGAGCCGCCGTCTGTGCTTCCCAGGGCGCAGGGACTGAAGCTGAGCTGGGACTTGGGTGCTGACGCCTGATGCCGGAGCAGCGTGGCAACTCCTGCACCAAATGCTCACCCCACTAAGCCACTCGACCTGGAGAACCGTGCACAAAACTACACGCAAACCTCAGATAAGAAACAACGTCATAAAACACATGTAACTATACACCTATGGGGTTGTAGCTGCAGAAGTCCTACAGTCAACTTCCTGTCGCTACTGAGAGACCACACACACACACACACGCACATGTACACACAGACACACGCGTACATACGGACACAGATACACACACGCACACACATAGATACAATACAGACACGTGTGTAGGTATATACACACAGAGACATATATCCACACATACACACACATGTGTACACAGGGATGCACATACATGCACAGGCACACGTGTGCACACAGAGACACATGTGCACAGACACACATACACATATGTACACACAGAGACACACAAATGCACATGTTCATGCTCATAGATAGACACACAAAAACACACATGCACAGACATACAGACACACATGTATAGACACACACATACACACCTGTGCACACAGAGATAGACACATACACACAGCCATACACATAGACACACAATGACACACATGTACATGCACACAGATACCTCCACACACACAGACACAGACACACATGCACACACAGACCCACAGACACCTACAGGGATGGACTCTTGTGCATACATTTGCTCTTGTGCACACATAGACACACAAAACACATAGATGCACAGGTACATATCTACTGGGATAGACATGTTTACATACGTATGCATTTGCGCACACACAGACATACATGCAGATAAACATATAGATATACAGTCACACATACAGACAGACATGTGTGTACACGTATGCACTTGTGCACACATTGCACATGAATATACACACATGCACAGACACACAGAGAGGCACACACATAGATAGATGCAGGCATGCATGCACACCTATAGACACACGGGGAAACACAGACACGTGTGCACGTATATGCACATGCATGATACATGCACACACACATAGACACACACACACTGGGGAGACCTTTGTCTGTGTTTTCTTTGAGTATGCAGAGCCCAGGGTCCGCTGCCATGTGCGTGAGGGTCCAAGGCAGGGAGCGCCCTGACCGGCAGGAAGCTCACAGACCTGATTCCAGGCCAAATGATGGCTCCAGGGGACACAGGCCGGTCAGGGGCGCCTGCCTGGGCTTCTTGTTCTTCTTCTTTTTGAAGATTTATTTATTTATTTGAAAGGCAGAGTTAGAGAGAGAGAGAGGGAGAGACACACAGAGAAAGAGAGAGCTCTTCCATCTGCTGGTTTGCTCCCCGAATGTCTGTGATGGCTCAGACCAGGCTGTGCCAAAGCCAGGAGCCAGGAACTCTGCTCGGGTCTCCCACGTGAGTGCAGGGGCCCAGGCACTTGGGCCATCCGCTGCTGCTTTCTTAGGCCACAGCAGGGAGCTGGATTGGAAGTGGAGCAGCTGGGACTTGAACCGGCGCCCACATGGATGCTGGCACTGCAGGTGATGGCTCTACCCGCTATGCCACAGCACTGGCCTCCAGTGCTAGCCTCCCCACCATTCCCGATGGCTTGTTTGGAACTTACATGTACGAACAGACTAGGCTCCTGCCCGGTGTTTTCCTTATCCCGTTCGACTCTCGGCCAGCCCATGCAGGAAGGGCTCCAGGGCTGGCTTTGCTCAGGGCCACCCGCCTAGCACATTGTCAGTATACAGTAGGTGCTCAATACATGCACACACACTTTCCTGCTGATTCAACCTCGGCCTGTAGGTTCCATCTTTGTCACAAGGGAAGTCCTGGCAGCCCCGTTTTTTTCACACCTAGACTGACATCCCTTTGCTGGATGTCCCCAGGGAGCCGTGAGCCTGCTCAGGAGGACAGGGTGGTGCGCAGAGCGCCAGCGAGTCCCGTGCATGCCCAGGGCAGCGGACGCCAGTGTCCCCATGCGGGTGAGTGTGGCCATGTCTCCCTGCTCTGGGGCTGCCTGGCCCTGCACTGTGCTGGCTGCCCTCCTCATCCTCACACTTGGCTCTGTGATGGGCGCTTTCAGAGGCGAGGTGAACCGTGATGACAGCGTGCTTAAACCACGAGACGCACCCCGCCTGGCCCACGGCCTCTCTGTAGACCTGGGGGCGTCCTCTGTGTCAGGATCCAGGGCTGAGCCTGCGGGGCCCCGAGTTCCCTGTGCGGTGGCTCCAAGTTCCAGCAGCAGCGCTTGGCCCAGCCCACATCTGGGTCTCCTGTGTGTGGACGCTCACGGGCACCCCACGTGCCCTGAAGTCTCTTCCGACTGGATCTGGGGGTTTGGAGCTTCTCGGCGTGGCCAAGGGGGAAGCTCACGTCAGGTTGGTGCTCTGCCCTGTCCACACGTGACGTCCGTGTCCTCATGTGACTGTGCCGTCTCAGGGGCAGTGACGACGCATGCTGTCTGGGGAGACGCGTGAGTGTGCGGCGGGACAGCCGGGGCTCGGCAAGGGCGGGCCGTCTGCCCTGTCACGACGCTCTGATGGATGCTGGGCTCCAGCGGCCTCGCTGTGTGTTCAGCACTCTTGTTGGGCCACGACGGCACACAAAGCCGGCATTGAAAGCCGGCTGTGCAAACATAACATAACCTGACAACGACCGGCCCACAGGGCATTGCGCAGAGAAGGCTGCGTTGTTCCGCTGCCCGGGGCCCCGGCCGGCCGCGTCCCGCGCCGTGAAGCGTGCGGGAGACTTTCCAGTACATTAGAGAGGCCTGGCTGCTGCCCAGGGAGGCTGTCCGCCCGGAGCCCCGGAGAGGAAGGCACCGGCCCTAGCTGTCGGCCCCCTTTCCCCTGGCCCGGAGCCCAGGTCACATGGCCCCAGCTGTGGGGTGCGGCCCTGGCCAAGCACCTGTGTGGGCGCCGCTAATGGCTTTCAAGTGCTGTCCCCAACCCGAGACCAGGGCCGTCTCAGCGCCAGGCACGCCTTCATCCTGCCATTCAGGTGCCACTTCAGACCGGAGGACCAACAGGATGCGACCGCACGGGCACGGATGAAAGGGTTTGCTGGGTGCGTGCGGAGCCGAAGGGCCCCGTGGACTCCAGCCCATTTCACTTTGCAAACACTTGGTGTTCGGGATCAGAACTGGATTGTTTGCTTGCAGCTCCATCACAGCACCCCCTGTCTCCTTCAGGGACTCCTTCGCCTTTGTCGATGGCAGGAGCTGTGTTCCGTCGTGGCAGACTGCTGGAGTACGCGGTGCCGGGGCACTCGGGAAACCCGCCCGCCGCGCCCCCGTCACCGCCACCCAGCTGCCTGGCAGCACAGTGTCCCGCGTCCCGCCCCCGGCCCCGGCCAGGCTGACCGTCAGTGGAACCACACGGGGTTTGTGCTTCGTGATTGGCTTGTGGCAGGTGCAGAGTCTCCTTCCTCCCTGAGACTGAAGAGCCGACCTTGGCCCAAGGAGTCTCACGCTGCTTGTCCTTTGCAGATGGGCACTGGCGTCGCACCTGTCTCATGACTGTTGAGAGCAACGCTGCTTTGAAAACCGGGGCCCAGGTTTCTCTGGGAGGCCCTGCTTCCGGCCGATCACAGGGCGGTTCTGCCCTGACTTCCTAGGAGTTCCCACTGCCCTGCCCATGGCGGCCGCGCCGTCTCATGTCTGCACCCATGGTGCACGGGGGTCCCTGCTGGCACCTCGCTGATTTAGCTGTCGCTGTGTTTTCCTGCCGGGCACAGCAGAGCCGGAGCTGTCCCAGTTCCTTTTACACAACTTGAAGTCGCAGGGCTGATATCCGTGAGGACGTGAAGAACGAACGCCGATGTCAGCACTGGTCTTTTTTTCTTTTTTGAGTGCTGATATGATGAACAGTTTCAGGTTTCAGATCTGGGGACGTGTGATTTTGGATTCTCAACTGGTAATGTGTATGCACATGTTCCAAAATCCGAAAAGTTAGGAGTCAGAAACACTTCGCGCCCTAGCATTTGAGTAAGATTTTTTTTTTTATCATATCTGTCGTTGTCTATTTTATTGGGCAGGGATGGAGATATTGTCTGATATAGTAAAGGACCTTGAAAAAGGCTTATCATTGCTGGCACTGTGGCTCAATAGGCTAATCCTCCACCTTGCGGCACCGGCACACCGGGTTCTAGTCCCGGTTGGGGTGCCAAATTCTGTCCCGGTTGTCCCTCTTCCAGGCCAGCTCTCTGCTATGGCCCGGGAAGGCAGTGGAGGATGGCCCAAGTGCTTGGGCCCTGCACCCGCATGGGAGACCAGGAGAAGCACCTGGCTCCCAGCTTCAGATCAGCACGGTGCGCCAGCCGCAGCGGCCATTGGAAGGTGAACCAACGGCAAAAGGAAGACCTTTCTCTCTGTCTCTCTCTCACTATCCACTCTGCCTGTCAAATAAAAAAAAATTCAAAAAAAATTAAAAAAATAAAATAAACAAAAAGAAAAAGGCTTATCATTTCTCACCTTTAATCAATAAACATTCCTCTCTAAAAGCGGTGAAAAAGATACTTACATTCAATGTACTGAAAATAAAGCTCTCGAACTACACACCACATCTAACATCTTCCCGTTCATTAACTACCACTCTGGAGTCAAAATAGTGATGGCTTTCTTATGGCTGCATATTTATTTAAAGTGGTGCTAAAATGGATTTCCAACTTGAGAAATGCAATAACAAATGCTATTGGTTTTTATGCAACATTGTACGTTGATCATCAAGTTAAAACACAGCAGGAAGACAGCGATGTCATCACTAGCCAATCATACGTCCCACAGTCAATGCCCGTGCAATGTGTGGGAAACCCTCGGGTCACCCTGCCAAGCACCCGGGGGAAGAAAGTACAAACACAGTGGACCCGGGAGAACAGTGGCCGGAGGACATCTCACTTAAACTCCTGAGACAGGCAGCGCTCAGGAAATTTGTGTCTGGGTAGCAAGTTCACAATGCGTTGTACATTGTAGCTAGGTCATCGATGCGTTGTACATTGTATCCTTGCGCACTAGGCCCAGTGCCTCCCATTCCAAGTGTCTCGTGGCTCTGCTCCCTCAGTACTGCATCAAGCCGGCTGGTGCACCACACGCGGAGGCCCACGTGGCTCTCACGGTGAACGTGGCTGTGCTGGGCAGGGCAGTCCCGAGCGAGTTACAGACACGGCGGCCGATCGCCGTTCGGTGAAGGTTCCTGCCTTCCTTCATGACTGCTTCTGTTTTATTTTCGGTAGACAAGAGTTTTCCTGAAAAGTCTGAATCTTCCAAGTACCGCTCATCCCATCAGCAGGTGTGATTGACAGCCGTCTTGCCACTCTTTGGGGCCAAAGTGCAAGTCAGACAGAGCAAAGCTTTCAAGTCTCCTTTCTAGCCCTGTGGGAGTACCAGCCACATCTCCTTTGCAATGGAACTTCCGGATGCCTGAAGGAGGTGACCGCTGGGGACGGGGTGGCCAGTGACACCTGCCGAGAGCCACGGGTCTGACCCAGGTGAAGAACCCTTCTCTGGAACCTCCTCTTCTAGCCAGGGGTGAATGACCTCCCTGCCCCGCCCCCTGGGAGGTTGGAGCAGACGGGCAGCGGCTCTTGCGGGCAGTACAGGTGGACGGTGGTGTGGAAGCAGCCGCCGCCATGAGCCACACGCTGCAGCCGTGCAGCACCCAGACACGTGGCGTGCAGTCCCAGTGTGCACACAGGCAGGGGGTGGTGGGCCAGGCGGTTCCCCTGGGGCCCTGGGTCCGGCTGGGGTGGGGGTGGAGGGTCCCCGGGCCACAGCAGCAGCTGTGGATAGGAAGTTCTCGCGCTGTATTCATGCAGCTGTGTCAGCATCCAGAGCTGCTGAGATACACTTACTGTGGGTAGAGTTTGCAGCTGTCCCACAGCTGTCGCACAGGGCTGGCCACACGAGCTGCCCGGCTGCTGGCGGCTGTCAGTGTCTTCCGCAGACTTGGTACTGAGCACTGAGCTCCTATGGCCATGACTGTGCATGTGGAAGTCCTTTGGGACTGGCTGCCAGGGAGAGGCTGGGGTGCCGCGAGATACTGGGTGTGTCTGAGTGGGTCATGGGGAGGGCACCTGGGGCGCGTCTGGCCGTGAGCTGAGCTGTGCAGCGTCCGCTGGGGTTCCTGGGGCGTGGGCTCCCCTGCCCGTCTCCCAGTGAGGGTTTCCCCGGACCGTACATTGCCCTGCCGATGGTCGCAGGTTCTTGAAAGCTTTAATGAAAACCGGAGCCACAAAGCCAGATGACTCCGGGATGCTGCCAGTGCCCCTGGGACCCCCCAGCTGGAGCCGGGCTGGGGCTGCAGGAGCACCTGCTCGCCTCGAGCCTGGCCTGGGTGTTGAGACCCCAGATTTGTTTACCTGATGAGAGCCAGATGCTAGTTTGCTTCCGCAGGGTTGACACTGCTGTGCGTCTCCAAGGAGGTGAAGGTTATCCCCGAGAGCCGACGGTTTCCAAAGCCACATCGTCACACAGCAGGATGGCTCACCTTGAACACCGATGTCCTTCAGCATCACTGTGGACGCTGGTCGGGACTTCTCGGGAGCCGCCTGTGCTGAGACCCCTCTTTTTGCACAAGACCAACACAGCAGACCCTGGACGGGAGGCCGTGGACGCTGAGACAGGCTCCAGCGTGAGGCTGGAGGGAGGGTAGATGCATCCCTTAGCTCAGCCTGGCCTGACGGATTTCTCTAGGTTCCCATAGTTCTGGGCGGTGCCAGGTATTTCCAAGGAGGGCAAGTCAGAGAAAGTCCCCGAACTTGCCATTTAGAATCAACTGGAAATGTGAAGCAGAGTTAGAAGAGGGCTGGGCTTTAAGATAACCAGGTCCATGGGTGCTGGCTCAGCCCTGGCTGCTCCACCTCCGATCCAGCTCCCTGCTATGGCTGGGAAAGCAGCAGAGGATGGTCCAGGTGCTTGGGCCCCTACACCCCTGTGGGAGACCTGGAGGAAGCTCCTGGCTCCTGGTGTTGGCCTGGCTCAGCCACCATCCTCTCAGCGGAAAGAGAGGGGCAGGGTGGGGCAGGTGGGGTCCTCCTGTTTAACCTGTGCCCATCTGGCGTCTGACGGGGGGGACCAGGGGCTGCCACTGAGGCTGAGGAACGAAGGCTGGATTCCCGAACGTCCCTTCTCAGTGCCGCCTGCAGCCGCCGCTCCGCCACTCGGGAACCCCGGCAGCCTCTCATCTGTGGCTCATTGCGAGTGGACGCCTGCTGTGTGCTGCCTTTGGGCCGACTGCCTTCCACAGAGCCCGTGTCCCTGGCAGGGCTGTCAGCATTGGTGAGCGCCAGTGTTCCCGCTCAGCGACAGTGCACGACACGAACGCACTGCCTGCCGGCGCTACAGCCTCCCGCTAAAGGACACGTGGCTGTTCCTGGCTTTGCCCACAGCAGGCAGAGCTGTGTGGATGTCTGTGGGCGGCTCTCTGTGTGGATGTGGCCTTCACTCTGGGACGAATCTCCAGGCACACAATGCAGGGCCATGCAGTATCCATACGTGTAGGCATTTATTTATTTATTTATCGAGGTAGAGAGACAGAGACAAAAACAGACAGAGTGGGCTCCCAGCCACTGGTCACTCCCCAGGTCCCACAGCAGCCAAGGCCAGGCCAAGCCAAAGCCAGGAGCCAGGTGCTCAAAACAGTGTCCACAGGGGTGGCAGTGACACAGTCACTTGAGCTCTATCCCTGCCTTCAAGGGTTCACGGCTGATCCTGTGCTCGCACCCACACGTGGTCTGATCGTCTGATCGTCCGGGCAGAGCTGTTTCCAGGGTGGCTGCTCCTCTTTACCCACAAGCAGTGCCGTGACCGAGTTCCCCATGCCGGGAGCTGCTGCCGTCTCTCACCATGCTGACCGACACAGGGGCCCGGGGCAGTGCCAGCCTCCATCTTCCAGATCAGCGATAATACCACACATTTTCATGCACTTATTTGCTCTCTCTGTATCCTCAAGGATAAAACACTTCAAGTCTTTTGCTCATTTTAGAGTTCAATTTTTTCTTGTTAAATTGTGAGAGTTCTTTATATATCCTATACCCTCATCCCTTGTCACATTTGTGGTTTGCATGTGTTTTTTTTTTTTTTTACCCATTATTATTTTTTAATTTATTTTTTCCCACAAAATAAACCTTTTATTTATGGAATAAAAACTTCATGCCTTTTATAAGTACGACTTTGGGAATACAGTGATTCTTCCCACCATCCCCACCCTCCCACATGCACCCCCCACCACTCTTCCTCCTCCCTCTCCCATTCCCAGCCCCAGTCCCCACTAAGACCCATTTTCAATTAACTTTGTACACAGAAAACCAACTCTATACTAAAAACTGCTTGAGGACAAGATTTTCAGTTAATTCTGAGTATAACTCATTGAGGACAGAGGTCCTGCATGGGGAGTTAGTGGACAGTGACTCATGTTGTTAATTAACAATTAACACTCTTATGTATGACATCAGTGACCACCCAAGGCTCTTGACGTGAGCTGCCTAGGTTACAGAAACCTCTTGAATCCACAAACTCTGTCAGTATTTAGACAGGGCTATAAGCAAAGTGGAAGTTCTCTCCTCCCTCCAGAGAAAAGTACCTCCTTCTTTGATGGCCCCTTTTTTCCACTGGGGTCTCACCCACTGAAGTCCTTTATGTAGGACATTTTTTGCCACTGTGTCTTGGGTTTCCAAGCCTGAAATGCTCTCTGGGCTTTTTAGCCAGACCAGAATGCCTTAAGGGCTGATTCTGAGGTCAGAGTGCTATTCAGAGTGATTGTTGTTTTAAGAATCTGCTGTGTGAACTGGCAGGTAGTTTTGCTGAGCCTTTGGCTTGTGTTTTTTTTTAAGATTTATTTATTTATTTGGTAGTCAGAGTTACACAGAGAGAGAAGGAGAGGCAAGGAATGGGTGCAGGTCTTCCATCTGCTGGTTCATTCCCCAGATGCTTGCAACGGCCAGAGCTGAGCTGATCCAAAGCCAGGAGCCAGGAGCTTCCTCTGAGTCTCCCATGTGAGTGTGGGGCCATCCTCCACTGCTTTCCCAGGCCATAGCAGAGAGCTGGATCAGAAGTGGAGCAGCCGGGACTTGAACCGGTGTCCATATGTGATACCGGCCAGGGAGGCGGCGGCTTTTCCCACTACATGTGGCTTGTCTTTTAACAGAACCTTTTGTAAACAAAAGCGTCTCATTGGATGAGGTCTAATCAGCGATGTTTGCCTTTCAGGGTCAAGTTTTGGCTGTCAAACCCACAACCCCGTTACTCTTGCTAGCTCCAGAGGCCAACGACTTCCTTCTGTGTTTGTCTAAAGCCTTTGTATTGCTCCACCTGACACTGAGCCCACCATCCATCGCAAATTCATTTTTCTGCAACATATGCATTTCTTTTCCCTTTTGTTTTCACCCACAGAGTCTGAGGTTGGTAATTTTTAGGAATCTACTTGGCTGAGTTATGGGGTCGCCGGGTTTTTGGAAAATCCTTGTCCGACAGTTGGAGTCGGCTGAGCAGAGTGATTTTGCTCATGAGAGTGGGGCTCATGCAGCCAACTGGAGCCTGAACAGAACAGACGGTCTCTGCATCTCCCAGAGCGTGTCAGGCTGGGTCCTCCTCACCGGGACAGGGCTGTCCCCACCTTTGGACGGGAGCTGAATCCTCGGCTCCTCCTGGGTCCCAAGTCTGCCCGCCCCAGGGCTGCACCTTTGGCTGTCCTGGTTCTCAGACCCATGCACTTGAACTGGAGCAAACTGGTGAAGAACCTGCCTGGCATGGCAGAGACCCTAGGGAGTTGCAGGGTGGGCAAAGGGGAAAGGAGGGGGGGGTGATGTCCCAGAGAGCTGACTGCAGACCCCGGTAGGCCTGGGTGTCACTGCGTGTGCCACAGGAGCCTGGGGCGGAGACGGAACAGGCAGCTGTCTGGTACGTCACACTGGCTGCTGGGGGACAGGAGGGGACCAGGGGCCCTGCCCAATGAGGAGTTTCCCCGAGACCCTCAGAGTCGGAGCTGGCATTTGAGCAAGGGCTCGTGCAGGCTCTGGGTTCTGAGGAGCCCCAGCCTGGGGCTCTGGGCAGGCAGTGAAGAGAAGTACAGCGAGGATGGATCCTGGAGGCTGCAATCCCACGGCTACCGAGATGCATAGGCACAGATGAGGGACATGGTGCCGGGGAATCCACGAGCTGGGGCTATAGAACCAAATTGAACCAGGACCACTAGGAGCAGGTGGGGGAGGCCAGGGCAGCCTGAGGGCTGCTCAGAGGATACTGAGGGCGGGAAGATTTGTCACCTGTGGCCAGAGCCCGGCTCAGGGTGTGGGGAGACAGCACGGGGCACCTGTGACACCCACTGACTCCCCAGCAGGACGAGTAACACCGGGAGAGGTTGCTTCTTGAGCGGTTTGTGCTTTTGGAAACCTTGGGCCACCAAAGCTATTGTGTTTCTGATCCTGCAGTGAGAACAGCAGAGCCGTGCGTCCGTGTCCTGCCCCTCTGCCCCGCCATGGGGGACACACGGGGCCTGTGCTGGCCACGTCAGAGGTGGGGCTCTCTGCTTTACTTGGCTCCTAATCCCCTGAGCACCCTCGTGTAAATCATTTGATAGGAACGTCAGCTCGGCGAGAGCGGCTTGGCTTGCTCCTCCCATGTGGGCATCAGAACGGCGTGTGTGTTGCAAATGACTCTTGTTTACAGAGGACAACAGTGCACGTGGAACTTGGGCCGGTGTGATAGGAGAGCTCCCGGCCCAGCCCAGCACGCAGGGCAGCTCTGCCGGCCGCGGGCCGCGTGCCGTGAGACACGAGCTGTGAGGAGCCCCGCCTGCTGCCTTCTCTACATTGACGCCTGGCTAAGGCCGCAGTGTGGGAAGAACAGGATGGATGGACCATCAGCGGCTTTTCTGGATGAAGCCTGGATGGGCCACCATTCTAGGTGAGGCCTGGTGGCCCCTTACTGTTACTGGGGACAGGGGGACACTGGAAACCACACTTCCTCCCGCTCCGTGGCCTCAGGTGGCAGCAGGAGCCGGCCTCCCGTGGTCCATGGTATTGGCGGAGTTCATGGAAAGTCCTTGGCTGCAGCAGAATCCAGCCCAGATCCTGCTGTTCCCCGAGCAGGGAGTCACTGCCCGCGAGGCCCCCACTCCCCGTCTCAGGCCCTGTGTCTCTGCTGTTTGTGTCGAGAGAAGGGCATTTGCACAGCTGCCTCTGCCTGTTTACCCACGTGTGGCTCTTCCGATGTGGCCGCCCAGAGGTAACCTGTGGGCGTGTGCATTTTGACACGTGTGTCCCCGCCTCCCGGGGCAAGCGGGGCAGAGCCCGCAGCAGGTGTGGCTGGCAGCCTTGGCCTGTGGTCCCACGATGTGGTCAGCGTGTTCTTGCTGAGATGCGGGCTTGTTCTGACCCCGACCGTCGGCTTGCTGCTGGGGTCTGGGACTGGCAGCACCCCCAGGCCCCGGGAGAGGTGCTCCGGTCAGCGGCTGCTCCCCAGATGCTAGCTCGGTGCTCGAGACCGGTCTGTGAGAGCGACACCTTCGTCCCTGCTTGTGCGTTTACACGCCCACAAAGTGGGAGAGACGCTCCTGAGAGTGCATTTGGAAATACAGCTTTGTATAATTCTGAATAAAACCAGGATATCGGGCGGCACAAGGCAGACACGCTTGTAGGTCAGGTGAGTGTTCACCACTCGCACACGTACCCAGCGCCGCTCGCTGCCCAGGAGCCGCCCGGCTCTTCCATGATGATTTAATGTGCCTACTGTTACTTCATCCGGGACCTCAGAAATCACTTTGATCTCTTTGAAAATACACTAATCCTCAACCAACTCTCCTGTTCCTGGTGTCTCTCCCTACGAAGGGGGTGTTTAGGCAGTTCAGCTAGAACTCGGGAGAAGGCAAGACAGTAGCCACCTGGCTTTTGTTCAATCCGTGCCTGCAAAGCTTGCGTAGTTTTGTTAGCCTCATTTATCTCGGTTTGACTACGTGGTGGCTTCAGCCGAGCGTCTGTGGCAAGTTGGACCGAAATTGAATGTAGATCAGATCTGGAGCTGGCGAGTGCAGCGAATTGGTGTGATTGGATGGGATTACATGGTGCGTGGATTCTTAAATTAAGTAGTTTCTTGCCCTATTAAATAATGTCAGCAGTGCTGTTGTGACTTTCTCATTTCTTGTGTACTTTCATCTGTAAGAGTTTTTTTCTCTGCACCCACATGGGAGACCAGGAGGAAGCTCCTGGCTCCTGGCTTCTGATTGGCACAGCGCCGGCCGTAGCGGCCACTTTGGGGGTGAACCAATGGAAGGAAGACCTTTCTCTCTCTCACACTGTCTAACTCTGCCTGTCAAAAAAAAAAAAAAAAAAAGAAGTTTTTATTCTGTCATTCAGCAGCCATTGTGTGGACATGAGGACAGCCCAAGGCCGTGTCTCTCCAGAGTCCAGCCCCCTGGTGTGAGATTCAGAGTCCTCTCATTCTCTTGGAATTTACCAGAACGTCACATCGTGTCTTTCCCTCTGGAGCGGATCAGAGCAGAGACTTGCCGCTCTGGGGGCCGGCCACTGTGGACCATCTCTCTTCTCCCTCTGGGGTCCGCATCCGGCTGGTTCCTGCCGGCACCTGTCTCCACTCGGAAGAAGCAGGAGGGGCCCCCGGGGCAGGTGGGGCTGGGAGTCGCCAGCTGAGCGATGGTAGCGGCGGCTCCTGTGGCTTCCTCTGTGGCGGCGTGGCTTCCTCTGTGGCCTCCGAGCTCCGGGCGCTGCAGGCCGGGGTGCAGGCGGGGTCCCACACTCTGGCTCAGCCTGCTTCCCGTTTGGAGAACGCCTGGGACAGGGACACCCTGTGCACCCCAGCGCCCACTCCTGGGCTTCCTCCCTCTGTGGCTTGCATATTCTGTGTCCTACCTAAGAAAGCCTCACCAACCCCACAGCTGGGAAGACTTCCCATGTCCCCCCGGCTGTGTTGTGTAGGTAGCGGTGCTGGGGTCCAAGGCGGGTTTCATCCCCACATGGACACGTGGCTGTGTTGGCGTCACCATCCTCCTCACCCGCCGAGACCCCCTGTCATCGTGGCTCAGATCCGTGGCCACCCTGGCTGGGTGGATCTGTTTCAGATCCCCCTTGTGGCCGCTCAGCTATGAGCCTGCAGTGGCTGCTATACCACATGGCTGTGATTACCAACGAGTAACCTTACTTCTGAATTTTCAAAACCTAGAAGCTTCCGTCATTTCTTCCATTTCCAGTCTCTCTGGGCTGTTCTAGGTGCTTTGGAAGCAGCTGGTCAATTTCACGTCTCTGGAACTGATGATCTTTCTATCTTGTTGATTATTTCCTTCACTAAAGTTAAGATTGCAACCTGGAAAATAGTGGTGTGAACAGTTTAAACAAAATATTTGACTGCTATTAGGAATAAAATAAGGAAAAAGTCGAGTAAATTTGGCCCTTAGCTGTCAGAGTGTGATGCTATTTCTCTGTTGGTCACTCTTCAGATGGAGCCAGGCTGGCCTGAGCTGGGAGCTAGGAATTCAACCAGGTCTCCCACGAGGGTGAGGGTGGCAGGAACCTGAGTACCGGGGCCATCACCTGCTGCCTCCCAGGGTGTGCATTAGCGAGAAGCCGGAATCTGGGTCTGGGGCTGGGACTCAAACCCAGGTCATCCCATGTGACACGTGGGGATCTTGATTGGCATTTTAGCCTTTAGGCACCCACCCCCGAGCACTTCATTAAAATCATCAAGACGGCACACAGGCAGGCGGGGTGGGTGACGGGACAAGCAGAACTCTGCTGTATGGTCCCCAGACCCTGTCCTGGTAACATGGATTTGTGACTCTCAGTCCCGCACAGGGATTGCACTTCACTCCCCAGAGCAGCCGGGAGGGATGCCCAGAGCCGGCTTGGGTTACATGTGCAGCGTGGCTCTGCCTGGCTCTCTAGACAGGAGGTGCTGGGTACCCACCACGCTCTCTGCTGTGCTCAGACACCGGGCTGCAGTCCCTCCACCCATGCCTGGCCAGAGATGAACCCAACATGGCCGCTCTGGCTGCACTTAGCCATACTGCAGCATGGCGGCCACGCAGACGACCCTCGGGAGGGGAGAGGGAGGCCTTGCCCTGCCAGCCATTCACTCCAGGCTGCAGGAAAAGGGGTCCTCCCCCTGCCCCTCTGCGGAGTGGGCAGAAAGCTAGCATTGCTGCAAAGGGAACGGGATGCTCCCTGCAGGGGACTGGCCAGACACACCCAGCACACAGAAGAACCTGGATTTAAGGAGGAGAGAAGGGCGGAGGCTCCAGCTGGTCACACAGTTAGATTCCTGTTTGGAGCAAGTGTGGCTCAGCTAAATTGTATAGAATTTGAAGAATGCTTCTCCAGACACCGGTATTCGATTATTATATTTTATGCAATCTCAAAGCCGAACCATTTAATTAGAGATTTAACCCATTTATAGTTGGTGTAACTTTCTGTGGCCACAGCTAACCCACTGTACTGCATTTATTTTCTGTCCATTCTCCATCCCTGTTTTACTCTTTTCTTACTTGTTAGTTTCCTCCCGCAACTTCCTCTCCTGCTTACAGAGGAAGGTATAACTGTCTTCCACCCTCAGTCTTGCTAGGATGGATTCCTCCATAGATTAGCATTCTCCAGGGGAACGCACAAAGGTTTCTCTAGTCCTGACCCAGGCTGTGTGTGCCCAGTGCTGAGCTCTCCCAGCAGAAAGGAGCAACAGGCCGTTCCGCGTCCGGTGAGCCCTGCCAGCACACCACGGCGGGTCCTGACCCTGCACTCCCACCCTCTGGGGCAGTGATGGCCGCATTTCCCCGGGGATACGGCTCCACTCCTTCCTGCCAATGCACCCTCCACAGGCGTCTCAGCTGTGCCTTCCGCAGGATGCCCGGGGTGGCAGAGTCAGATTTTCCCCGTTCCCTGCTGAGCGTCCACGGCAGGGCCACGTGCTGGAGATGACTCAGTGTTTTCCATTTTGTTGGACATTGCCATTAATTTCACCAAATGCTAGAATTCTGTGATGCTATCAAAGGGCTTTAAAACTTGGTGATTTATTTGTATGTCTTGCAAGACTGTATGATAGGGTAATCAAGTTTGGCAAAGCGAGTTGTAGAAATTTCCTTAGGAGAGAGTAGGAGTATAGAGTCAAGGGTGAGGAGATTTAGAGAGCTGGTGCATGTATTTCACCATGTGTGATGGTTGGCGTCATATGGTCTCATCTCACTAGACATGTTTAAAAAGAGTCACAGATTTTTTTCAAATTAATATTCACATTGGAGCAGGAATTAATTATGTATAATTGTATATGCCCAGCATAAAACCATGAATCTGGAATACAGTCTTGCAATTATTTTAATCAGAAAACGTCAGCCACAGAGATTTGAGAACCATCGAGGCTGGCGTATTCTAGGGCAGAACCACTGGGCTGCAGGCTGTGGCTATTTGGTGGTGCTGCCAACGGTTCCTGGGAGTCCGTGTGATCCAATCCACTCCCATCGGCACCACTGTCGGCAACTGGCTGTGTGGCTGTGGGTCTCATTATGCCAGTCATTTATTTTACACTGCGTGGTGATTCTCAGTAGCCACGTCTGTGTGTAACATTTTTCCACCTGTGAGTTGCTAATTATATTTGCCTGGTATAAGTTTGTCAGGCTTTTAATGGTTCATAGGTAGGAGTCTCTTCTTTGGCCAGGACATACATTTTCTCATCCTACTGCTTGAATTTTAATGTTAACTAGGCTGTTTTTATTGTCACATAAAAGTTATAAATAACAATACAGTAGAATTTGTCAAACACTGCTTTATATACACATTACTTCATATATATTTAGCACACACATATGCATATTATCTTGTTTAATAAATCCCTCCCCATCTCAAAGCTACAGTTTTTCTTGCTGGATTTTGTTTGTATGAATTTTATTTAGGATCACACACACATTTAACAAATTATGTATGCTAAACATATGTAAATACTGATAAATTATTCAAACAATTGAATAATAGACAATCAAATTCAAACAACTGAAAAACTGACAAATTATTCAAACGCTCTGTGCTTGAGTTTTCTTACGTAAAAAGCGTTTTTCTCCCAATGCTGTTGGAAGGATTAAACAAGTTTAGAAGTGCAGTGCCTAGGAAGATGACTGGCATATTTTATGAGAGGATACAAGTTGGAGGCTACTTTGCTATCCGTCTCTTTTGCTTTGCTGTTTGTTTTCTGCCTTTCACACTGACGTTGTTTTAACATCACACACAGCCATGGAATCCAGTTTGTGTGACTCGAAAATGCATCTAGCTGTAATTATGATCCATTTTACAGTCAAAATGCTATTTGGACATGCATTTCTTTCTTCATCCATCATTTTTATGGTTGTATATTTTTATTAGTCTTTTAGTGAAAAGACTGGCTTTGCCCAAGCTCTCTGTTTTTTATTCATTTCTATTTTTAATTTTTAACTTTGTTTTTGCCCTGCTTTTTTAAAAATAATTTTCTGAGTTGATTAATGTTCACTCTGCACACCTTTGTGGTCTATGAATATAAAATAATGACTTCTTTTTTAAGATTTTTAAATTTTTATTTATTTGAAAGAGTTAGAGAGAGAGAGAGAAAGGGGGGAGGGGGGAGGTCTTCCACCTGCTGGTTCACTCCCCAAATGGCCACAACAGCTGGAGCTGAGCCAATCTGAAGCCAGGAGCCAGGAGCTTCCTCCAGGTCTCCCACGTGGGTGCAGGGGCCCAAGGCCTTGGGCTGTCTGCTGCTGCTTTCCCAGGCCATAGCAGAGAGCTGGATTGGAAGAGGAGCAGCTGGGACTTGAACCAGTGCCCATATGGGATGCAGGAACTGCAAGCCAGGGCTTTAACCTGCTGTGCCACAGCGCCAGCCCCCAGAAAATGACTTCTTCTAAGCATCATGTTGGTGTGTCCTACCTGTGTTTTTGCTCATTTGAAAAACATGTTGTCTAATTCCCATTTCTTCTTTGAGCCATACATTACTGGGACTTGAATATTAACTTCTAAATACTTGAGGTTTTGATATTGTTTATTTTTAGTGATATTTTGCTGTCAGTAAAATTTTTTTAAAGATTTATTTTATTTATTTGAAAGAGTTAGAGAGAGAGGGAGAGAGAGAGAGATCTTCCATCCGCTGGTTCACTCCCCAAATGGCTGCACGGCTGGAGCTGTGCCCATCTGAAGCCAGGAGCCAGGAGCTTCCTCTGGGTCTCCCCCGCAGGTGCAGGGGCTCGAGGTCTTGGCCATCTTCCACTGCTTTCCCAGACGCATTAACAGGGAGCTGGGTAGGAAGTAGAGCAGCGGGGACTCGACCTGGCACCCATATGGGATGCCGGCACCACTGGCCATGGCTTTAATTTGCTGTGCCACAACGCTGGCCCCATGCATATGAATGTTTTAAAATGTGAGTAGATTTAAAAGGAGAAATGAAGAGCTTTTTTGCACTGGGTGCAAGTTTCTATGGATATAGTCACACATTTTCTTTGTAGCTAACTTACTGTCTTGCTCTGTCTATTTCAGACGTGTTGTTATTACTGCCTATTCTCCTAACAGATTCCTCTACTTTTCTTGCATTTCAGTTTGTCACTACGCACTCTGAGTCTCTGCTGTTCTGTGTGTATAGAGTTCGTGCCTTTGCAGTATCTTCGTGAGTTTCTCCGTTTATCATTAAAAAATGACCATATTATCCCTGTGTTTTTGTCTGCCAGAAAGTCTATTTCTTTTTGATGGATATTGTCAAGTCTTCTTTTATTGTTTTTTTTTTTTGTATACTTTTTTTTTACTTTTTCCATTGCTGTATTTTTTTATGTTTTCCATATTTCTTTTTTACAAGAATGCTGATGATGGGGTCAGCGCTGTGGCGCAGCGGGTTAGAGCCCTGGCTTGCAGTGCCGGCATCCCACATGGGCACTGGTTCAAGTCCCGACTGCTCCACTTCCGATCCAGCTCTCTGCTGTGGCCTGGGAAAGCAGTGGAAGATGGCCCAAGTCCTTGGGCCCCTGCACCCACGTGGGAGACCTGGAGGAAGCTCCTGGCTCCTGGCTTCAGATCTGCCAGCTACGGCTATTGTGGCCATCTGGGAAGTGAACCAGCAGATGGAAGATCTCTCTCTCTCTCTGTCTCTACCTCTCTTTCAAATAAAATAAAATAAATTAAAAAAAAATGCTGATGGAGTTTCTTTCTGGTAGTCTACCTATTTGAATAATATGATTCACTTTATGTACATTAATTTTAATTTCCTATGTACTTAGGATTATTTTTATCATCTGAAGTTTTTAATTTATGCTTTCTTTCTTCTTCTTTTTAAGTGCTCTTTAATTGTTTTCATTGCATTAAATCACGTGTGTTGACTCATTTCCTCCTTGTCAGTTTGGATGATTTTTGTCGCATTAGCATAAAAAAATCAAAATGCTTGCTTATTGCATAAAATCAATCAATAGTTCCATGTGAAATTTATCATTAACTTCATCATCTTTAAATCCTTTTCTACTCATTTGTTTTCATTTTATTTTAAAGACAGAGAGGGAGGGAGGGAGAGAGAGAGTGAGAGAGCGAGCGCTGTTTTCCACTCACTAGTTCACTCCCTAAATGCCTTAAGGGCTTGTAACAGCCAGCGCTGGGCAAGCCGAAGCCTGGAGCCGGGAGCTCCACCTGGGCCTTCCAGGTGGGTCAGAGACCCGAGTTCTCGAGCCACCGTCTGCCGTGTCCCGGAGTGCGCGTTGGCAGGAAAGCTGTTGCGGAGTGGCCGTGGGATGCGGGCCATCTGAAGTGGGCTGTGGGGTCCGAGTGGCGTCCCAGCAGCGGTGCGCGAGCCCACCCCATGTGTCACCTTCACCAACAAAGTCTGATGTTTACCCTGACCGTGTCCTTGTCTTATGGATATTTTGCTCACATTATTTGCATATTATTTTTCAGCACATCGTATGCATTTTAATGTAAACACGTGCCCCACATTTGTTTCTTGCACATCTGTGGTCTTTGCTTAGTCGTCCCCCATCACATTGCTTGTTGCTGCGTTCTTCTTTTTAGAACTGAAGTGCAAACTTCACTGAATTTAAATATTTTCAGTCTTTTTCCCCCTGAAAACTCTTTCTTATGCCTTATTTTTCAGCAATATTTCCTGCCAGCTGAAAAGATAAGAAGTCAACAATTCTGTATACAAGTGAACCCAAATGACTTAATAAAGTGAACTTAGTGCACCTGCATGTGGAAACCGAATTATTGAAGACAGAAACACGTTCATAAAAGCACCAGGTCTAGAGCCCTCTGCTGCTAACATTTGCCGAAACGTAAACAACTCTTTAGGTGGGCGAGGACTTCAGGTTTCCATGACGCCCACAGTGGAATTCCAGGGCCTCGGAAAGAGCCGGCTGCTCTCCTGTGGACGGTTTTACGTGTGCTTGAGCTGTGTCTGTTCTGCGCGCAGCCGCTCACTCGTCTAGATGTGGAAGTTACAGCATCGCACCCCGCGCTGCTCTGTCACTGCGGCCGTGTGCAGTCCTGAGTCCCAGCGCGTGCCCGGCTGGTCTCTCTTTAAAGTGTTTTCTCAGGGTTTCCGTCTGTCCTCACCTCTCGTTCCCTAAACCTCCCACTCCCTGCGGGTGACTTCCTCGTCTTGCAGTTCAGCGACTCTCATCTCGCTATATCCTCTTTAACTTTGGATTACATTGTAGACGCCTATCCGGTACCCAGAACACGGTATAACAATTCATCGGTGTCGTCCTACGTGGGATATAAATTCAGCTGTGGCCACCCCTGCCCTTCCTGGCTTCTCTTTACTCCTTCTTGCTGCTCTGTTCTCCATCTCAACCAAGTTTCATTCACCCAAAAATTCTCCCTAATATTTCTTTTATGGTGTGTGGAGGTGTCAGCTTCTCTGATTTAGTTTATTTGTAAATAATTTTTAAAATTTTAAAAGATTTATTTATTTATTTAGAAAGTAAGAGTTACAGAGAGAAGGGAGTGACAGGGAGGGGGAGACAGAGAGAGAGAGAGAGAGAGAGAGAGAGAGAGAGGTCTTCCATTTGTTGATTTACTATCCAGATGGCTTCAACAACCAGGGCTGAGCCATGCCAAAGCCAGGAGCCAGGAGCATCACCCAGGTCTCCCACATGCGTGCAGGGGCCCGAGCACTTGGGCCACTGTTTTCCCAGGAGCATCGGCACTGAGCTGGATGGGAAGTGGAGCAGCCAGGACTAGAACTGGTGCCTGTGATACAGGATGCTGGCATTGCAGGCAACGGCCTTACCCATTAGTCCACAATGGCAGCCCAAAATAGCTTTTTTTTTTTAAAAAAATTATTTATTTATTTGAAAGTCAGAGTTACACAGAGAAAGGAGAAGCAGAGAGAGAGAGAGAGCGAGAGAGAGAGAGAGAAGTCTTCCATCTGATGGTTCACTCCCCAATTGGCCCCGCAATAGCCGGAGCTACGCTGATCCGAAGCCAGAAGCCAAGAGCTTATTCTGGGTCTCCCATGCGGGTGCAGGGGCCCAAGCACTTGGGCCACCTTCTACTCCTTTCCCAGCCGTAGCAGAGAGCTGGATTGGATGTGGAGCAGCCGGGATTATAATTGGTACCCATATGGGATGCCGGCACTGCAGGTGGCAGCTTTACCTGTTACACCACAGTGCTGGCCCCCAACATAACTTTTTAAAGAAGCTTTATTTTATTTATTTGAAAGGAGAGTGACAGAGAAAGTACAGGAATGACAGAGAAAGAGAGAGAGACATCTTCCATCTGCCGGTTCACTCTCCAAATGGCTGGGACAGTCAGGGCTGTGCCAGGTGGAAGCCGGGAGCCTGGAACTCCATCCGAGTCTCCCAGGCGTATTGACAGGGAGCTGGACCGGGAGCAGAGCAGCCAGGACTCGGGCCAGCACTCCGATACGGGCTTTGGCATTGCAGGCAGCTGTAAACCCATTGCATCACAACATCGGCCAGGAGGTCCGGGGGCGGGGTCCAGAATCCTGGCTTTGCAGCTCCCTCCTTTCCGCAGCCTCGGGTACACAGTTCCACAGTCTCCGCTCTCCACGTTTCTGTGGCACAGTCGGCCGCCCCCTGTCTGTCGGGGCGCGGCAGCATTCGTACCATGTTCCTGGCTGGGGTTTGTATGTATCCTGCCTGCGGGCCTGGGACTTGAACACCCAGGCTCACGTCTTCCTGGTGGCCGTCCTCTGCTCCGTTCTCTCTCCTCTCTGCCTGAGTCATGGGTCACGTGCATCGTATCTCTCGTCTCCGTGTCTCACCTGCTTGGTCCCCTCTGCCCTCAGGAGCACGCGTGTCCATGACGAAGCTGCGAGAGCGGAATCGACTGTTTGTGAACCTCGCTCTGCAATGTCTGCACCCCTGAAATCCTGAGAACCAGGTCTTAGCTCCTTCATTCTGAAGGTGGGAAGACAGAGGGAGGCTGTTGGCCCTGTGGTCAGTACACTGCCCCGCCCGGGATGCCTGTGCCCCACCTCGCAGTGCCCGGTGTCAGTCCCCGGCTCCGGTCCTGATTCCAGCTTCCTGGTAATGTGGACCTCAGCAGGTAGCAGGGGCGGCTCCAGGGCTGGGTCCCTGCCACCACGTGGGGACCCGGGCTGTCACAGGTAGCAGGACGGCTCCAGTGCTGGGTCCCTGCCACCGTGTGGAGACCCGGGCTGGGTCACAGGTAGCAGGACGGCTCCAGGGCTGGGTCCCTGCCACCACGTGGGGACCCGGGCTGTCACAGGTAGCAGGGACGGTGGAGACCCGGGCTGGGTCACAGGTAGCAGGGACGGCTCCAGGGCTGGGTCCCTGCCACCACGTGGGGACCTGGGCTGGGTCACAGGTAGCAGGACGGCTCCAGTGCTGGGTCCCTGCCACCACGTGGAGACCTGGGCTGTCACAGGTAGCAGGGGCGGCTCCAGTGCTGGGTCCCTGCCACCACGTGGGGACCCGGGCTGGGTCACAGGTAGCAGGGGCGGCTCCAGGGCTGGGTCCCTGCCACCACGTGGGGACCCGGGCTGTCACAGGTAGCAGGGACGGCTCCAGGGCTGGGTCCCTGCCACCACGTGGAGACCCGGGCTGTCACAGGTAGCAGGACGGCTCCAGGGCTGGGTCCCTGCCACCACGTGGGGACCTGGGCTGGGTCACAGGTAGCAGGACGGCTCCAGTGCTGGGTCCCTGCCACCACGTGGAGACCCGGGCTGTCACAGGTAGCAGGATGGCTCCAGGGCTGGGTCCCTGCCACCACGTGGGGACCCGGGCTGGGTCACAGGTAGCAGGGGCGGCTCCAGGGCTGGGTCCCTGCCACCACGTGGGGACCCGGGCTGTCACAGGTAGCAGGGACGGCTCCAGGGCTGGGTCCCTGCCACCACGTGGAGACCCGGGCTGTCACAGGTAGCAGGACGGCTCCAGGGCTGGGTCCCTGCCACCACGTGGAGACCTGGGCTGTCACAGGTAGCAGGACGGCTCCAGGGCTGGGTCCCTGCCACCACGTGGGGACCCGGGCTGTCACAGGTAGCAGGACGGCTCCAGGGCTGGGTCCCTGCCACCACGTGGGGACCCGGGCTGTCACAGGTAGCAGGGGCGGCTCCAGGGCTGGGTCCCTGCCACCACGTGGAGACCCGGGCTGTCACAGGTAGCAGGACGGTTCCAGGGCTGGGTCCCTGCCACCACGTGGGGACCCGGGCTATCACAGGTAGCAGGGGCGGCTCCAGGGCTGGGTCCCTGCCACCACGTGGGGACCCGGGCTGTCACAGGTAGCAGGGGCGGCTCCAGTGCTGGGTCCCTGCCACCACGTGGAGACCTGGGCTGAGCTTCTTTCTCCTGGCTCTGGCTTGGCCCAGCTCTGGCCAGCGAGGGCTTTCGGAAATGAAGCAGCAGACTGGAGCTCCTTGTCTCTAAAAGAGATGAGAAACTAGGTTCGGAGCACCCTGATGAGGGCAGGAGCCCAGTCCAGCAGAGTCCGCTCCCGACCCTGGCCTGGGGTCAGCACAGCGCACTCTGCACCTCCCACGTGGCTGGACGTGGTTCCGCTGACTTCTGTGAAGGGATGCGTGGTCAGGATCCTGCGTGGCGTGGGATCCCATGGTCCCAGAATCCCTCCCCGGCGAGATCCGTCAAGGAGATACACGGAGATGTGCCAGAGCCGTCGTCTCTTCCCGAGGTCCAAGTGCAAACAGTGGCATCAACACATGATCCTCGAGGGCTCCTGTGCCTCCGTCCCCCACGTGTGACGAGCACAGCAGAGCGGTTCCCCTGTGGCTGTGCACACAGGTGAGGCTGTGACAAGCGTTCAGGCGGCTGTAGTGTTGGACAAGGAGCTGATTCCCCGCCGGGTTTGTGTCCTGGAGTGTGAAGGCCCCTGGGCATCCTACCAACCTCCAGCTCTGCCAACCCTCCGCCCTGGGTCGCCCCTGTCTGGAAGGCTTGGCCAGGCTGGGCCCCCCCTCACACCCCAGGGCTCAGTCATGGCTGGCACTGCACAGACACAGGGCGTGGGAGACCCTGGCTGTCTAGAGGAGATGGGGTGACGCCTCCTGCGTTCTGGGCGACCGCCGTGAACCACAAGATTTGCTCGGGGAGAAAACGACCATGAGCCATCTCCAAAGTCGTTTTGAAGGGGGCACCTGTCTGCAATGTCTGGAAGACCAGCTCCGGTGGGATCTCCCTGGCTGTGGGGCCTGAGATAGGGGAGCCGTAGACGATACGCTCCCAGCCCCCATCGCTGACCAAGCACCTCTGCCGGGTCACCGTCCTGTGCACCAGGGCCAGCAGGCCGGGGCGGGCCAACAGCTGCCCAGGTCTCAAGGGCAGGGGAGGCAGAGACGCTTCTCTGGGTAAGACGCTCTCGCACTCTATCAGCGAGCCGGAGCCGGGCTGGTGGCTGGAACGCCCTCTCCCCGAAGGCCCGAGTTTCCCAGAGCGTCTCAACACGCTGAGCTTTGTCTTCCCAGCAGAGCCTCCTGCTGCCCAAGGCCCTCACCCGTGTCACTGGGTGCTGTTGGCTCTCCTGGGTTGGTCAGGACCAAGATGACCTCAGGGCCGGATGGCTGCCGCCCGGGTGTCTCCAGCCTGCAGTCCCGGCCACAGGGGCTGCTCGCTTCACGTGAAAATAAACACGGCAGTGAGGGGGTGGGGAGCCACTGAGGCGCCCATGGGAGCACGGTGATGCGCCCAGGGGAGTACAGGGGCGGGGCGGGGTGGGGTGCAGGGGCGAGCGGGGAAGGAGCCAGCGGCGTGGCTGCCCAGGGGCAGGCGCGGCAGAACCAGGGTCCGTTTCGGCCTCTTCCCCTGATGTGATGAGCTTCCGTGGGGGCGGCGGGCATCCTGGCCACGTTCTGCAGCGTCTGTGTCGTGGGGGGCAGAGCCGCTCTTGGCTCAGCACAGCCCGGCCACAAACCCAGCATCTGCCACGGACGCCCGTGGGCAGGTGGAGCTGATGCTGATTCCAAGGAAACGGCGACCACGTGGGAGCCGCCCTTCAGGGGAGAGCCAGGCTGAGGCCTTGTGCAAGGCACACCTGCTTTGGAGCAAAGACCCCCCCCCCCCCCGAGAGTTGACCAGACCCCCAGCTGCGGACACAGCTGCCTCTGGGGGCCTCGCTCGCAAGCTGCGGCCCCTGTCGCCTTTCCAGCCTCCATCCAGTCGGCAGAGCTGTGGAAGCCACGCCAGCCCAGCCGCCGGCACTCACAGGCTGCAAACGCTGGGGGCCATGACCCCGGGCGGTGTGGGGCCAGCCCTGCGTGGGTGTTCAGTGTCTGTGCACCTGAGGGGGCTGGGCTCCAGGCAGAGCCCCCCGGGCCTGTCTGCGCCGGGAGGTGCGTCTGGGGCCCGTCCTCTGTGGTCAGAAGTCCCGTCCCCCGCGTGCCGGCAGGCCACTGTGCCAGACACGTTGGGGGGTGTGGGCTTTTAATTGTGACTGTCTTGCAGAGCAGTGTTGTTTTAATATCCTGTATAGATTTTTATGTAATACACTTACTTGCAGGCAGCCCGAAGCAAGAATCAATTCTGTGAAGGGTTCTTCTTTTGTTAAAAGCCAATCTTGTTTTAATGATGCATGAAGAAATATTCGAGCATTGACATTTTTCTGTCAGGTTTCTTTTGAAAAATCAATTAAGATAATACTGCTTTGACCTAGTTATCTAGTTAATGCTTATTAGGAATGTAATATGATTTACTGTCAGCATAATAATTTTTGTATCTTATCCCATTAGCTTGTGCCTATTTCAAAGTGTATCACACAATGGTCACTTCTTAAAATGTAATGTAGCAGAATGCATTAATTAGATCGAGTGGATCATTAGACACAAACTCCCTCATTGGTGCCTCGGATCAAATTGGTGTTCCGTTGCTATCAAGATGTTGCGTTATTTACAAGCCTGAAATGCACTTCTTAGCCAGAGAAGGACCAGGCATTCGCTTCACGCCCGGCTCGTCTTCTACAAATGCTAAGTCAGAGGTGTTTTTATTTATGGCTCACGTGGATCGGCTTGGAATGAGCTGTTCTGGGTGGAATTTCAGCAAAATAAGTTTCCAGGAGATCAAGGGCTGTGCTCCCCGCTCCAGCCCTCCGGGCCCCGGCGAGCTCTGAGCCTGCACGCAGTAGCAGGCGTGCGGGAGAATCATGAAAATATGCAAAACTGGGCATTGTTTCAAAGCGGTCTCTGTGGCTCTTTGTTGCCTTTGTGTTAACAACTGTCAGTGGCGCGGTCAGGAGGAGAGATCTCGCCGAGACCCTCCCAGGGAAATTATTGATTTCTGCCCACTCGGGATTCAGCGAGAACTGGAGGCGCCGCTGGCTTAGCCTCGGTAAGTGGAGCCCAAATCCGATCCCCCGCCCACCTCCCCGTAGGAGGAGACCTGCCCTGGGAGCAGGCGCTCTCTGGGTCTCGTCTTGCCACCTTCCTTGGGGGAAGCCGCCCGCGTTACAGGTGGCCAGTGCCGTGGCTAGCAGAGGGCGAAGCCGCAGCAGCCGGGGCTGGGACCCTCTGCACCTCTGCATTCCGGGGCGGCACCTGCCTGCACGCCCACTGACCTGAGGGCTCCTAGCCTTGCTGCTCTGCTAGAACCCTGGAGCTGCGGGAGCGGCAGCCCTGGCGCTTTTCACTGCCGCCCCGTCCGGTCCGCAGTGTGAACCCAGTGGCGAGGGAGCCCCTGCACACGGGCCGGAGCCTGTGCCTTCCCGGGGCCACGGCGGGGCCTGGACAGTGAGAAGCAGGGAAGCTTCAACAAAACAATTGTCTCGAAAGGACTTGCTGCCCTGGTGTGTCTTTCTGTTTTCCCAATGCTCTCGGGTTCCGGAACCTTCCCCCAAGCTCTGGGCCCACAAGGTGCCAGCCCTGCGCTGCTGTCCACCGTGCGTCATGTGAGGTTCGCCAGTGACATATCCGCACTTAGCAGGAGTGACCTGGCCTCTCAGAGCAGCCCGACGCGTGTGTGGGTGGCTTCGTGGAGCTGTTTATTCTCAGGCTGGTAACACTGTAATTAATTAAAGGGGACAATCAATGAGCATGGATTCTGCTTCCTGTCCCATAGTTTACATTTTCCTTTTAAGTTAAAACTCAGAGGTGTTTTTCTTTCTTTTTTTAATTTCAATATCTGGCTGCTCACGCCTCTCCTCTCTCCTTCCCTCCCCCTCGGTCTTACGTGTTTCTCCAGGGGCACGGGGAGCAGAGGGCTGGCAGTTGTCCTCGCCGCACGGAGCGTCTGAGCCCTGTAGAGCCCTGACGTGCACAAAGCGTGCAGTGACTTGACTAATGTGACGGCATCTGGAAATGCTAAGCGGGAGCGAAGCTGCCGGCGCGGGGGCCAGTGCAGGGGCAGGCGCCGTGTGCACAAAGGGGACAGAGGGCCGGGGGGGCTCCGGGGGCAGACGCCGTGGAGATGCGCTGTCGGTGCGGCCGGCCGCCGCGGCCGTGCCCAGCTGCGTGGGCGCTCTTGGCGGTGGGCATGTCACTTTTAAGCACCCAATTAATTGACTTGACAGGGGGCGAGCTTCCTTCCTCCCGAGAGCTCCTACTGCGGACCGGGGCTCTAACTGTGTGAAATATTAATCGCGGATCGAAATTGGGGACCTGAAATTATGGTTTAATGATCGCTGATCAAACACGTATCGCAAATAAAAGAAATTAGCAGGGGAGGCGTGAGCGTGCGGATTTGGGGCTCCGCGTTCTTCTCCCCTGCCTAACTCGGCACTTTTCCTGCGCGTCTGAACTCTGCGGTTGCTATAGTGATGGCATAATTTTGTAATGGTCTAAAAATGACACTGGCGTAGATACTGACAGATAGGAATTAATTCACTAACAAGTAATTATGTAGCGAAATGCTGACTGCCAGGCAGAAGGCGCACCGTGACACCTCCTCTGTTTTCCGGGGATGGCAGCAACATTAGCGTTGGTCATTAGCGGCAGACATCTCGGAGCAGCGTTGGATACAGGCTTATATGCACAGCGATTTAGTTACCTGTGTGACAGCCTTGTTCGGGACACCAGAAACAGCTGTCCCAGCCTGTATGAGCCAAAATAATTAGGCCTGTCATCTTCTCGCTCTGATTTCCCCTTCAACCTGCTCCACAAAATGCAAATATTTTGCTTTCATTGTCACAGTCACCTTGACATGGATATTGCTTTCGCGCATAACTGGATGAGATGAGTCAGAATTTGCATTGTTCATTCTAATAAATTTGCTTCCCCTCTACTGCATGGCAGGGCCCATCAGATAAAGTCTCCCGGAGTGTCATCAATCACGAGCCTTGACAGACGGCTTTTGCCTTCATTTGTTACATACGAGAACATGCTTAATTATTTGTCCTGTAATTAGTTGGGAAAATGTCAGGAGATGTCAACTCTCTGTTCGCCGTGGAAGGGCTCGGCTTGAAAGCCGGATGACTGAACTGTCATTAATGCTGCCTAACTAGACGAGGATCAGCTGGGGGAGAAGTAGCAGCGCCCGAGAAAGTGATCAGGCGAGTCGCGGGCCGGGCCGGGGTCCTATTAGCAAACTGCTGCATGTCCCCTCTGCTCGCCAGCACGGGCAAGTGCGGGAGAGCAAACCGCAGACCAAACAGACGGCATCGGGGCCGCTTCTGTCGCGGGCGCCTCAGAGCTGCCCCAGCCAGGCGTCCAGGCGTGCCCGGTGCGTGGCTGTGGGGGGCACTGGGTGTTTAATTAAAGATGTAAAGTTCGTCTCGCAGCGCTCGGCAAAGGCGCCAAGGGGAAGGGCCCTGCATTCGGCTGGCGTCGCGAGGAACGGAGACGTGAAATGAAAGTTGTTCTGCTCATAGAGCTTTTTGCTAATAAGAGCAAATTGCCATTAATCATCCCTCGGCAACAAAACAGGCCAACACACGGCTGCGCGCAAAGACGCCCGGGGCGTGCAGACAGGCAGCTCCGGTGCGCGCTGCCAGCCCTCGGCTGGGCTGCTAGGAAGCGCTCCTGGTTGACGCTGCCGGCCGGCTGGGAGGCCTCCGAGGTGTCGCCTGGCAGGCCCATCTCGGCTGTTGCACGAGACGGACACTGCGTTTTGAAATGGGCTCATCTGGGTTTTCACGGCGGTGCCACCAACCCTGTGCACCTGCCCCGTGTGTGTGTGTGTGTGTGCGCGCAGTTGCATTTTGCAAATGATACCGCTTTCCATTCACAGGTTCCACATCGCAGGCCTCGCCCGTTTTCCCTGCTGTCAAAACAATGTGTCCATGTGGGAGCTCTCTCTACCTAATGACTCCCCGCACTCGGGCCTTCAGAACAAGAGCGTCCTCGCAAGGCCCCTGAAGGAGGCACCAAGGCGAGGTGCTGCAGGTGCACCTCCGCAAGGCTCCCAGGTGTCGCTGAGCTAATCACCAGACTGACCGTCAGACCGCCAGGCGTTCGTGGCGGGAGGGAAGCTGCCGCGGCTCCGTGTGAGCGAGCTGCATTCCAGGCGAGGGCCAGCCCAGCCCCAGCACCTCCAGACAGAGGCAAAGTGCTTTGCCCGCAGGATCGGAAGATTTATGTGGTCCCTCTCGGTGGACGAGACGTTAGGGGCAGGAGCTCAGATGTGTGATTCTGCCGGGCAAAGCGCAGCCAAGGGGTGAGGCTGGCGGCTGGAAGCCGGGCGACCCTGGCTGCCGCTTTCTGGCCACTCGTTCCTGCTTTCGGATTTCTGGGAAAGATAAAAACGTAGCCACAATTACTTGAACGACACGGCCTCTCACAGCTCACTCCCACGTCGTCTGAGCTCCTCAGGCCTGGCCGTGTCATGTGCTATTATTAATTTCGCTGGGTGCCGGGAAGCGCTCTGTGTCCCCAGCGTGAGGACGTGGCGCTGTCTTTCCCTTAAGAGCGACTTCCAAGAGGTGTTCAGAGATCCTGGGAGCGTGGGCCCGTGTTGAGAATCCTAGCAATTAAGCACACGGAAGACCAGCATTGTCTTCCTGACGTGCGGGTGGTGTGGCCTGAGCCGTTTCTGATGGATGCCACAGGAGGAGTTCAGACACCTCTTTGTCCCTTAAGACCCAGCAGTCCTGCCATGCAGTGTGGCCATGGGGCCGATGTGGGAGGCACTGTGATATCTGTCCAGCACCCCTGCGTGGTGTTGGGTGGCGGGAGCCAAACACAGAGACCTGGTTTGGGGCTGCAAGGTTCCCCTGTCCCATTCCACGCCCAGAGTCACCAGGGTCCCCCTGAAGACGGCACTCAGAGGTAGGTGAGCCCCCGACTCCGGCTCACAAAGTTGCTCTAACTTCCGGCAGGTTTAAACACCCTGGGACTAGCTTGGGATACACACCGGATCAAGCACGGACACCAAGGCCCCGGGGAGCGGGCCCAATTGTGCCGAGTCGGGCACCTGCCCCTGCGCCGGCTCTCTGCCCAGGCTAGCCTCGGTGGGTGGCACAGGAGCGCGACGGCCTCCCGGTAGCGCAGCCATCCCTGCACACAGGGAAGCCGCGCTCTCCTTATTAGCAGGCAGCGCCGTGGATGCCTTTCCTCGGAGACTCCCGGGAACACTGGGCTCGCGCTCCTGGCAGCCACAGCCCGGCACAGCCAGCCGGCGACCACAGCTCCGCGCCCGTCCGCCGTGCGGTGAGGTGGTGGCCGGGGCTGGCTGCGTGTGGGCGGTCAGCGCGGGGTGCGGGCTGTCTGCCCACGAGGCTGCGGATCCACCCAGGGCCCTGCCGACCCCTCCCGGCTGCCGCCTGCGGTCCGGAGGCGGCCGCTCCACCAAGACGGAAGTCTTTTCTGAGCACGTTGATGAACTAAATCGTGATTAAAAAAAAAAAAAAAAATCCCAAAGAGACCATGCCCGTGGGTGGATTTGTTCTGCGCTTTGGGAAGTGGGTGCAGCCAAGCCGGATGGCGGGACTGCGGCCGGGTGCCCACCTGCCCAGGCTGGCTGTTTTGTGTCTTTCTCCAAGTGGGCACGACCTTGGCTTCCCTCTGAGAAAGCGAAGGAGGCAGCAAACTGGCCGCGCTCCTCGGCCGCGTCCCAGCCTCACACGCAGTCTTTCTCTTGAGTGAAGGTATTTCGAGCGCGCAGGAGCAGGATTCCTGCGAGCCGTGCGCCCGAGGCCTGCGGGTTCCGGGGACACGGTGCATATTTTACAGGGTGATTCATGCCGGGAAGGAAGGAGCGCTGGCTTCTCCATTAACATATTTAAGCATACATAATAAATTGGGAATTCTTACCAGTAGATAAGTCGGGCTTAATGGCATCACGGACAAATAACAATACAATGAGCTTGAGACAATGCCGGCAAGAGGAAGAAAAACAAAGATGTAAGGTTAGACACTATCTCACGCAGCTCCAGGAGAAGGCTGCCAGCTGTGAGGGTGCCGGCACAATGGCACAACCTCTTAGGACGCTGTTAAGTCTTTATTCAGTAATACATTATCATGCATATTTCATGGCAAGGATTACTAAGACAGAATTGTGTGTCATTTTTGTTGTATGTCTTTATAATTACACCTTGAAGCCACAACTAGATTTTTTTCTCAACTACATATTCATGAAAAGCGGACTTGTAATTTGATAAAGGGAGGCTGTGTTCTCGCCTCCATTCAAACGGCATCATGAAGCAGAATTAAAGTAGGCATCTGTGTTCCCGGCATTAATCTCCTGCAGCACATTCCAGCTGCTGTGATGTGCGGCCGCGAGATAAGTCCCGGGCCGGCTGGAGCGGAGCCGGGCAGACAACTCTATTATTGGCTTCATAATTGCTTAATTAAACTTTTGTCACTAATCATTATGAGGGCAATAGAGCTGTTATTCTGGCTTCTGTTAAGCAAAAATCAATAAACTGTTGGAGTTAATTTCGCCGTATTTTTTGTCCTGCAAATGAAATTCATTGCTGCCGGTTAGTGATCTGTGTGGCTGGCGCCCGGCTGATATGAACAGCTATCACCATTTGAATTGAGGGTATTCAGTAGCACATGAATATGAACAAATGGCAAACATAAATCTTTTGCATGAAGTACACCTTCTATCCCTTTATTACAGAACAATTGACCCATCTAAAATGAATTCTAATGCCAGGAAAGCGTTTAGATTTAAATTACACCATGGTCTTCTGGATCTGAAAGATGGCGGCATAAAAAAGATTAATATGCTAATTATTTTTCTCCTTATTTTTTTCCTTCGACATCCATGGTGGGGTATTGTGAAGCGTGTAAATAAGATGACTGTTTTGTCAAGAAATGGCTCTAAGGCACACTATATGCCATTGCAATTTAATTTGTTTATTCAAAACCTCACTCCAGATTTTAACCGTGTTTGCAATAACACTTTATTTTTCACATAATGTCTTCCTTTCACAAAGAATTCTTGGAATCAGTAAAGCATGTTTTTGTTTATTGAAATAGATTTAATGGTGTTATGAGTGATGATATACTTAACCAAGGCTGATTTATAAATTCCTGACAAACTTTTACTCTCCTCCCCTCTCCTACAGCTGGTGGACCTGGTCCGGGCTGTGCCGTTTCTCCGTGGGTCTTCGGCACCGGGCAGGTGCCCGGGGCAGGTGGGCGGGCTTGGGGGCGTCTTGATGCTCGCACACTGGCCGGCCGGCCGCCAGGTTGCCCGGGGGGCCACGCTTCCCACCCCTGACGTCCCTAAAATAAAAAATGAGAAAACAAAACCAGACAGACAGCAGCCCAGCTCCCTGGCTGCCTCGCCCGGCCGGGAGTGCACTTAGCTCCCCGGGAGGGGGCCCGGCTGTGGAGGGGAGGCTGTGCCAGTGCACCGGGAGCGCCCGCTGCCCTGTGTCCCTGCCCCGCGGCCCCGGGGAGGCCCTGAGCTCGCTCACGCTCCCGGCAGGGGCAGGCAGCCGGGCGGCCCTGGAGCAGCCCTGACCGCCTGGAAAGTCGAGTCCGACTGCAGGGGGAGAATCGCTCCTTCTTTGAAGACGAAGACGCAAGCTCCAGTGGCTGCATGAGGCCAAGAGACACAGAAAATTAAAATGAAGAGAAAATGAAAATTGGACAGAAAGTTAGAAGAGATCGAGAATTAGAACCGGAAGACAGTGCTGTCATTTCCTTCAAGCCGGACAGTTCTCAGCCTCCTCATGCCGTGGGTTTGTCCTGATCGCTCTGCGTTCCCTGGCCCTGGTGCTGGGTGTTGAGAGGTGCACGGCTCCACCGTCACCCACAGAGTTCGGGGCTCCTGATCTGATGCAAGGGGGCGCAGCCTTGCTTCAGGCCTGGGGGAGGGGACCGCTTCCATGATATCTGTCAGCACGGCTGGACCGTAATAGGTGCTCAGCTAACGGCGCACAGTGTGGCAGGATGGATGACGAGCCGGCCCGGGGCTCCCGTTCCCAGAGCAGTGCCGAGGGACAAGGCTCGCGTGCTCCCGAGTCTGCTGACCTCTGTCTTCTTACGGTCAAGTCCAGCTCCTGGTGTTTCAGGATCGCTGTGGCCAAAAGGCAACACAGAGAACCCAAGTGCCCGGTCCCCTCTCCATGACCTGCCCTCTTATTTTGGCCTGAATTTGTTTATTTGCAGAACAATTTTAAATGATTTTTCCCACCCTCCAAGGACCAACGTTTTCTGTGTGGAGACGGACGTTGTGCATACTATTAGCATGATCTACGACGTTATTAAAATTGCTATTATTCATAGGGTCTCCGGAGCGGTGGGTGGGCAGTGGCCGTGGATAAATCCTCTCCCAAGTAGGCCGGCCTCTGCCATCACCAGGTGGGTCCTCCAGGACTCTGCCCAAACAACCTAGAGAGAGGGGGCGCGAAACCACACCCACGGGAGAATGGGCTCCCAGGAAATTCTACTTAAAAATCACACGTAGATTAAAGGAGGCACAGCCGTGCTCAATGGGATTTTAATTTTCATTATTGCATTCATTATACGATTTAAATGAGATTACAGGATAACACACAGCGCATCTTGTGATGAAATAACTATATTTTAAGAACCCTGCAAATCTTGCTTTTTAAAAAATGCAAACTCTTCATTTCAGCATGCATTATGGATGGAGCTTTAAAGCTATGCAAAGCTTGTATAAATACACGGTTTTCCTTCAAGCACCTCCAAACGCACGAGCAGGCACCTCTTGGCTGGACTGGGCGTGACGGGGGTGGGAGGCTGTGGCGGGTGTTGGGCGGCTGCCACGTCCCTCCCGCTCGTGCCCCGGGGTCGCCCCGGGCGGTGGCCTTGGGGTCTCCTCCTGAGTCGGGGGCAGCACCCTTGCTGTCAGTGCTCCAAGCATGGTTCCAGCTGCGCTTTCTCGCTGGCTGTGTGCCGATGCTTGCAGGGGACGCGAACCCACTCACCTCGTTTTTCTTTAGGGACGTTTAATGCCCCTTAGTCCAGGTGTTTAATTCCCTTCCAGGATTCACCTCGCATGTCGGTGTGCAGCACAGCCCGGGGCAGATTAGTGTAATGATTTGGGCCCCAACACGCAGACGCCTGGGCCACCCAGGCACCCGCTGGCCAGGGGAGCCCGAGCCCCTGCAGCTGAAGGGTAATGGCCGCTGCTCCTGACGTCCCAGTGCGTGTCCACGGCCATCGCTTGGCCATTTCCTATACAGGTGTGCTCAGTGCTGGGCTGGGTTGCGGTGCATCCAATTGTTCCCCCCTGGCCAACGCTCACTAAGATTTCCCATGTTCTTGGCCGTGTACCCTTTAAGGGGCTACACTTCGAAGAGTCTCTCTTTCCTGCGGCATCGAGGCAGACGGAGACGTGGAAAGGGGAGAGAAGAAAGAGAGGCTGAGCATGTGTCTAAGCAGGAGTGAGACAGGTGCCGCTCACGAGAAGACCTGGTCCAGACTGGTCTTGGCGATCGCTGTAGTCTGGGTTTGGGGTTTTATTTTCATTGATTTATTTTTACCGTGAAGTTGGTAAGCATCGTTCCTTCTTGGAGTTCCTACCTGCAGGAGGGGGTGGAGAGGAGGGCGCAGGACCCCGCTCCCCAGCTCCCCTGTCCCAGGCAGGCTGCCACGCTCAGCCTCCGCTCCCCCGTGCCCTAGGCACCTTCCCCACGGGCCCTGGGCACTGGCAGTCACTTCCCACCATCCCCGGGGGTTTCCCGAGGGTGCCTCACTCCTCTGGGGCCGTGGCTCAGCGCCAGCCCTGCTGCCGGGCCCCTCAGGCTGCCAGGAGCCGCTGGCATCTCACCTCTCCAAGCAACATCTGTTGTGTGGTTGTGCCCTGGCCGAGACAGCAGCTACTGTTCTTTGTAGGTCAGGAAAAGCAAAAAGGACACAGTCATGGCCAATCAACCCCTACTGCAGAGATGGCCTCTGTCAACATTGTCAGGTATGTCTGCACGCAATGTGTGCACAGGGCTCCCGTGTATTGTGTGTCCATATGCATGTGTATGGTGCACAGAGGTCCCATGTATATGTGTGCTCATGCACATGTGTGTACATGTCATGCCTACATACAATGGGTGCACAGAGTTCTGTGTGTGCACGCACACGTATGTACATTGTGTGTGCATGTGCATGTGTGTGCCTGCTCATGCCATCTGTGTTTCTGACCAGGGAGGAAGCATAGCTTGCCCTCACCTGTAGCCCACCTAAACCTAGCGCCCAGAATGGCTTACAGCTTGTGCACAAGAGTCAGGTTATCTGCAGAGTGTGTGAGCAGGCGAGCACACGTGCCGTGTCCTGGTGTCCGGTGGGCAGCAGGCCCTCGCGCTGGGTGTGGGCTCCCCGTCCACTGCACCCCTGCGAAGGCCACTGTGTGCAGTCCGAGGCTGCGTCCCGGAGCTGCCCGTCCACGCCAGGCCTCCTGCTGGCTCTCGCCCTGGGATGTGGTAACCCAATCGTTGTTCGGAGCAGGCTCTCTGGCCACGGTCCCTGGCGATGGTTCCCTGGATAACGGGCGGAGCTCAGGGGCACCCACCTCTCAGCCACAGCTCCGTCCTGGCCAGGGTTGGGGGTGCTGCTCCCTGGCACCACGCACTCCTGTGTCCACCCTGAGCGCACGGGCCTGGCTCCGTGGCCGATGCGATTTGCCACGGGAATTACGGGCCTCTGCTTCCTCCCTCCCGCTGGCAAGTTGAGAAGTGTTTTCCTGTTGATGGGATGATGTCAGAAACAAATACAAAGGTGAGCAAAGTGGCCTTTTCCGTGTTCTCAACCCAGGAGAAACTTGGGGACAGGCTTCGAGTGTGGGCGTGACCCGGGCCATCGCTCCTGGGCGCGGTCCCCACAACCCCACTCCCGAGCCCGGCCCGCCACCCCCCTGCCCCCCACTCCTGCCTTCCTCCTCGGCCCTGGAGCTCCTTGTGGGCGGCCGGAAGGGAGCTCCACGCCTCTGAATATGAGCCGCTTTCCTTTAACCACACACAGACTTGACGCAGTTGTAGGACGAGAACGGCGCGAGCTTGTTGAACGCGTGATGAGAACTTCCTTCTTCCTGAGCACAGGGGCAATGTGGGTTCGTCTCCCTGGCCGCGGGGCGAACTTTAAACCAAAGTGTCTCATCCAGTTTGCAGAGCGGAAGCAGGAACCGGGCCTTTCCAGAAACCCCTTCTGAACTCCGGGCGAGGCAAGAAATCCCGGGGCAGAGGCCAGGTTACCAGTGTGGTGGGTGACGGCCCGGGGGTGACTGCAGGGAGTCCGGGGCTGGGCCGAGGGGGCCACCTGCCCCTTCGCTTCCCGGCTCCCACACAGGCAGCCGCTGAGCCTGGGAAGCAAATCCACGCCCCTCTCAGGCAGGCCTCTCTGGCAGCCCATTGATACCAGTGTTTATTCACGCGAGCCCCTGAAGCGTGGCGAGCAGGAAAACCCAGCATCAACTGTGGAAACTTTAATTTTCATCTCATTAAGAATGCATGCGCCGAATACTAATTATCAAAGGTGAAATAAAAGAAAAAGCCCGCGCGCTGCGGTCCAGCTGAACTCGCTCCGGCTGCGACCATGGAGACAGCGCGCACTCAAGGAAGCGCGGGCAGTGATTAGCCGGGCTTTGCTTCCGTGCCAAACAGACCTGGGCCGGCTGGCCAGGCAGACGCCGGGTCCGAGGCCTTCCTCAGGGACCGTCACCACGGCCTCTTTTCTCGGAGCCCGTTCCCCCCGTTGTGAAATCTCGCAGTTCTCAACGCCACGCTTCCGAGACAAACCCACTCTCTCCCCTGCGTGCCAGCAGGTGGTTCCAGACAACGGTGCAAGGCCGGCATCCACGCCGCGTGCACAAGGTGCGTCTGCGTCCTGCGCTTCTCTCCCGATGCTGAGGGCACTGAAGAGGGGCCGCTCTGCTGTCCTGGGGTGCGCATCTCCATCTCGGGCTTTGGGGTGCTCGCTGATGAGGTCACAGAGCCCAGAGGCGGGGAGGGGAGCCGCTGACAGCCGAAGCCGCCTAGGCTGGCTGCGCCTCTCCCTGCACGGTGCCCTCCGCCGAGCCTCAGTACTGCCCCCGATGTTGCCAACAGCTCGTCCCGCCTGAACCGGAAACAAAAGATCAGAAGCCGACATACAATGTTAGTGAACAGGCCTCGGGAGCTGAGGCAGCTCTGTTTATTATTTTAGAAAACTGAGCTGATTTCTGTACAGTGGGGCAGGCAGGCGTTGCCACCCACCCTGGACGGGCCACGTGGTTGGTGTGACGGTCACCTCCAGACGTGGGAAGGCGCGCTGGGCTCACTCACACCGACATCACTTAATGATAGGCGATGTCGCCCCCGAAGCTCTGCAGCTCCCCTTTAATTGCGGCTTTTTGACGTCTGTCTGCAGCCCTGGAGGACGGCGGCGCCCTTGGTCTCAGGGCGATTCAGGGGCTCTCAGGAGCCCTCGGCCAGGCAGAAGGGGCCCATGGGCACGGCGTGTGCACGTCTGATTGGCACGCCTCCCCGGCCGGCGCTCACCCAGGCAAGCACTTTGCTTCTTTTTCCTTTGCAAAGTTGCTTCCCTACTGCTCCCCACGGGGGGACAGCGCTGTGGGGACCCTAGGAAGGGGTGGGGCTGCCTGGTCACCGTGTGTGCATGTAGGCGTGCACGCACCTGTGAGTGCATGCCCTGTGCATGTGTGTGCTTATGTGTGTGTGCATGTGTGAATGTACATGTGTGCTAGTGTGTGTACGTACATGTGTGCCAGTGTGTATGTACATGTGTGCTAGTGTGTGCGTGTGTGTGCATGTACTTGTGTGCTAGTGTGTATGTACATGTGTGCTAGTGTGTATGTACATGTGTGCTAGTGTGTGCATGTGTGTGCATGTACTTGTGTGCTAGTGTGTATGTACATGTGTGCCAGTGTGTATGTACATGTGTGCTAGTGTGTGCATGTACATGTGTGCTAGTGTGATCATGTACATGCGTGCTAGGGTGAGCATGTACATGTGTGCTAGTGTGTATGTACATGTGTGCTAGTGTGTGTATGTACATGTGTGCCAGTGTGTGCATGTTCATGTGTGCCAGTGTGTGTACATGTGTGCCAGTCTGTGCATGTTCATGTGTGCCAGTGTGTGTACGTACATGCGTGCCAGTGTGCATGTACATGTGTGCTAGTGTGTGCAAGTGTGATCATGTACATGTGTGCTAGGGTGAGCATGTTCATGTGTGCTAGTGTGTGTATGTACATGTGTGCTAGTGTGAGCATGTACATGTGTGCTAGTGTGTGCATGTACATGTGTGCCAGGGTGAGCATGTACATGTGTGCCAGTGTGTGCATGTACATGTGTGCTAGGGTGAGCACATGCAGGGTGTGCATGTGATATGCTTGCATGTGTGAGTGCATGTATGTACATGTGTGTGCTTGTGTTCATGTGCATGCATGTACATGCATTTGTGAGCGTGTGCCCTGTGCATGTGTGTGCATGCCTGTATGTGTGCATGTGTGTGAGACCCAACCTCAGTTTAAACAAATACCTGTGCCAAGGTTGTGGCACAGCTGGTTGAGCCAGCACCTGACATGGCAGCATCCCATACGGGCTCCTGTTTGAGTCCCGGCTGCTCCACTTCTGTGCAACATGGTCCAAGTGCTGGGGCCCTGCACCCATGTGGGAGACCTGGAGGAGGCTCCTGGCTTTGGCCTGGCCCAGCTCCGGCCATTGCAGCCATCTGGGGAGTGAACCAGGAGATGGGAGACCTCTCTCTCTCTCTCTCTCCCTCTCTCTGTGTAACTCTGCCTTTCAAATGAATAAAATACATTTTTACAAATAAATAAGTGGGGCCGGTGCTGTGGCACAGCAGGCAGAGCCACAGCCTGCAGTGCCAGCATCCCTATCAGCGCTGGCTCCAGTCCCAGCTGCTGCTCTTCTGATCCAGCTCTGCTGTGGCCTGGGAAAGCAGTGGAGATGGCCCAACAGCTTGGGCCCCTGCACCTGTGTGGGAGACCCAGAATCAGCTCCGGGCTCCTGGCTTCCGATCGGCTCCACTCCAGCTGTTGTGGCCATCTGGGGAGTGAACCAGCGGATGGAAGACCTCTCTCTGTCTCTACCTCTCTGTAGCTCTGCCTTTCAAATAAATAAATCTTTTAAAAAATAAAAGATAAAGAAATAAATAAGGCTGCTTGGTGCCCTGCACTGTGTGGCGAGGGAAGTTGGTGTGGGGTGTGCAGAGCGTCCGCCGAGGGAGACAAGTTTGAGGCTGACTTCTTCCCCGGCCGGGGTCTGGTCTTAGCAGGCCTCCTGATAAAACAGAACTCAGCTTCATTCCCCACTGGCCCCCCCCCCCCCCCCAGAACCCTGTAGGGCTGTGAACAGTGTAGAAAAGCAAACAGCAACTACTGGTGTATGCATTTTTTAAAAGATTTTATTTATTTGAGAGGTAGAGTTACAGACAGTGAGAGGGAGAAACAGAGAAAGATCTTCCGTCCATTGGTTCACTCCCCAATGGCCACAAGGTCGGAGCTGCGCTGATCCAAAGCCAGGAGCCAGGAGTTTCTTCTGGGTCTCCCATGTGGGTGCAGGGACCCAAGGACTTGGACCATCTTCTGCTGCTTTCCCAGGCCACAGCAGAGAACTGGATTGGAAGAGGAGCAGCCGGGACTAGAACCGGCGCCCATATGGGATGCCAGCGTCACAGGCAGAGGATTAACCTACTGCACCACAGCGCCAGCCCTAGTATAAGTGTTTTTAATTCATGTCTTCTCCATTCAGATCATACAGAAACAGATGGAAAGACCAATAATTGCTCAAAATACATGTACAAATGAGAAATTATTTTTCTCCAAGCAAATTCAGTCTCCCAACAAGGTAGGAGACTCATCGCTATTACTTAACACCGTCCTGAGTTCCGCAGACCAGAGCTGTGTCTGTATCCAACAGCCTGACTTTCAACACATCCCAGCATGCCCCCCACACACCTGTGAGAAACACGAACGCATTTGCGTGAAGATGTGGCGCCCTGGGTACCGAGTCCCACAGAGCGCGAAACAGCAGTCAGATGGAGCCCTCACGTGCCGGATGGGCACGGGCGACAGAGCCACGGGACTCCAGTGGGCACGGGCGACAGAGCCATGGGACTCCCGTGGGCACGGGCGACAGAGCCGCGGGACTCCCGTGGGCACGGGCGACAGAGCCGCGGGACTCCCGTGGGCACGGGCGACAGAGCCGCGGGACTCCCGTGGGCACGGGCGACAGAGCCGCGGGACTCCCGTGGGCACGGGCGACAGAGCCGCGGGACTCCCGTGGGCACGGGCGACAGAGCCGCGGGACTCCCGTGGGCACGGGCGACAGAGCCGCGGGACTCCCGTGGGCACGGGCGACAGAGCCGCGGGACTCCCGTGGGCACGGGCGACAGAGCCGCGGGACTCCCGTGGGCACGGGCGACAGAGCCGCGGGACTCCCGTGGGCACGGGCGACAGAGCCGCGGGACTCCCGTGGGCACGGGCGACAGAGCCGCGGGACTCCCGTGGGCACGGGCGACAGAGCCGGTGGGACTCCCGTGGGCACGGGCGACAGAGCCGCGGGACTCCCGTGGGCACAGGCGACAGAGCCGCGGGACTCCCATGGGCACGGGTGACAGAGCCGCGGGACTCCCGTGGGCACGGGCGACAGAGCCATGGGACTCCCATGGGCACAGGCGACAGAGCCGCGGGACTCCCAGGAGAGAGGAGACGCTGTCCTTGGCAGACTCTCGGCTTGAGGGCTCCGCCCGTCCGGGAATCGTCTTCATTAAAATTATCCACGTGAGCTGCCACAAATTGCCACCTTCTTGTTTTTTCCGACTCCTGAGCCACTCCCTCTCGGGCCCACGCGGAGCGGCCCTGCGCTGGTCTGCTCGCAAGGCACAGTTTGTGGGGTGCCGGCGAGGGCCCCCTTCCTGGTCCCTGGCTCACAAAGCTGAGGGCAGAGGCCAGCAGGGGTTGTGGTCACACCTGCCTCATTCAGGGGCTCCCCCAAGCCCTCGTCCCAGGACAGAAGCTGGCGTGGGGTGACAGCACCTGTGGTCCCTGCCCTGACATCACAGAGCCCGAGCCAAAGCCAAGGGCGTCGTCAGCCCTGCAGGTGGACGTGTGGCTGCTGCGGGGAGCTCAGAGGATAAACGGTGAGGCCGATGAAGCCGGCTGCGCCCCTGCACCGCTCCCGGGCTCTGGGGCGGACGGGGCACCTGCCGCCGTGCACGCGGGCATTAATCACACCCGTGCCGAGGCTGGGTTTTGTCCTATTTCCTTTTGTCTTGCCAACGCCTGCCTGGACTTCAGAGGGTGCTTTAAGCCTGAGCCCCTCTCCGTGGCGGAAGGCAGTGTTGAAAGACTGGATGAGACGGGCAGTGACGCTCCGCGGCTCGCCGGGGCTCCAACTTCACGCCGGCTAACGACATGGGTAAAGCTGTCATCGTCGGCCAGGCCCAGCGGGGCCGAGTGTAGCGTGGGGGACTCACGCCCGTTTATCTAAAGACTAGAGCAACGCGCTTCTCATCTGCTCACCGGCAAAGGCTCAGGAGGCCTGGCTTTCCTTGGTCACCCCAGATACGCTGCTTCGGAATGCACGGCTCCTACCCCCGGAGCTGCGCCCTCGCCGCTGAGTGCCACGTCCATTGTCCATTTCCTTATTCGCCGTGTGTCAGACCCACTGCGGAGCCCACGCTCGCCTTGAATCACACGGAAGTGTTTCTGCTCATTTCTGAACCAGGGTGAGAAGGACAAGCTGACGGCGGGGGCGCAGGCGGCACAGCCAGCAGCCCCTGTGCCGGAGTGGCTCGTCCCACCAGGCACCGACTAGCCTCCCTGACCACGGCTCCTGGAGAGTTAGCCTCTCCACGGACCCAGCCCGAGGCCCCCGTGCGCGTCTTGGGCCTTGTGGGAGTCTCTGCTCCTCCCTGCCTTCAGAGGTGAGCACGCGCATCACCGGCCCGGGCACACTCTCCCTGCTCCCTGACCTCTCACGCCCACCCACGCTGCTTTCCCGTGAGCCCTCTGCTGATCTGTCTGGCGCATTTCTGTCCCGGGCAAACATCAGGGCGCTGCCTTCCCAGGCACCTAGTTGACTCACTAATCAGCTGGCGTGTTTTCTGAGTGGCAGGTTTTTAGAACTTTATCTTCTGTTTTGCTTTCCTGGGCCGTGTGCGTGTCCTATGCGTGCAGCGCGTGCCCGTGGGTGCCCGTCACTGGCGCCAAGCCTCTGAGGACCTCGATGGCTTTTGTTAAATATCCAAGGCTGTGGCCGCTGGACATCCTTAAGGATTCAGCGAGAATCCCCTACCCTCAGCTTCATTTCCCAGCGTGAGCTTCCCCCAGACACGCCTGCGAAATTCGAGAAGTGGAAAGGGCAGAGCCGCCCGCAGACCGGCCCTGTGCGGCCACCACGGGGGCTGCTGCGCACTCCGGCTCCCTCGGCGCGGCCGGCACACAAAAGACCGCTCCGCTCCGTCCTGAGCCTGGGTGCTCACGGCACGAGCGCCGTGCCGCCCACTCTCAGCTGCTCCTCGGCCGCAGTAATTAGCCGGCGATGGCTGCTGCCTCTTGTGGCTTTCCCTGTGAGACATTTGACACGGCAGACATCAGAGGGCCTTTTCAGGGGGCTCTTAATTAACCACTTAGGTATCGGCCTTCACTCCCCTGCGTGGCGCTTTCCAAATGGTAGGGGTTGCACCGTGGATCTAAACACCGGGGAAGCACGCTATCAAAAGATCTTGTAAATGAAGGCTTGTGCAAATTATTTTTAATGATTCCCTCCTGGCACATCATTATGTTTGTAGTTACACACAGGCGCTTCCGAGAGGGCCCGTCTTCTGTGCGGTCAGCAGCAGGACCGCGGTAAGTAGCTGCGCTCGGTAAACGCCTTATTAATTGGCGCCGTGATTGTACATCGCTAAGAGCTCTGATGTATGGAGCTGGAATGGCAATTGTGTAGACTCGAAATAATAAGCCAGCTCTGGGCTCCTTATGCAAATTGGCATATTATAAAATCATTACCTACCTAAACACTGAGTTCTAATAAGAATTACAATGATGAATTTTATGATAATTGACACTCAAATTTTAATCTCTCGGATTTTTATCATTTTGGTGGTTAAAGTGTGTTTCTAATTAAATGTCGCTTCCAATGCAAAGGATTGGGGAACCGTTCTGTGCTGCTCTTCCAGCTCCCGCAGCTCGCTCCCTCGGGTGGCGGAAGACGCACGCTCTCAGCAGTGGGCCCGGGATGCTCGGAACCCTGGTGCCGAGACCGCCGCTCTGTGAGGGGGATCCTGACGACACCGTGCGTAGTGTCAGCCGCAGACAAAGAGCGCGGTGGCACCCGGCGGAGTCCACGGCCAGGGCTCGGCTTCAGGACGGCCTCCGGCTCGGGTGGGCAGCCTGCCTCCTTCCGCGGTTCTGGCTCTGACCACACGTCTTTGGTCGGCTAGGTCGGCCCTGTGGCCGAGTCTCACGCTGCCCGTTTGGATTTGGGGATCCCTTGCCAATACTGGGGTTCCCCCGTGACCTTACACACTGCCTGCCTTTCCTGGCGGTTTCCAAGCCAAACTCTCCCCGGTGTGGACGATAAGGAAAACAGAGCTTCAGGCCGATGGAGAATATGCCACGGAGCGAGCGCTCAGGACGGGGACGCCGCCGAGTCCGGGGAGCGGGCCCAGTCGCTCCCGTGTGGCGTCGGCAGCGGTCTCACCGCTTTCCGAGGACCGGCGCGCGTTGTGCGTGGAGGAACCGTGTCCTGTCTTCCATGATGCTGCATTTGTCCCCAAGGACACAGGCGACCTGGCAGGGCAAAACGAACAGGCTGAGAGCGCGAAAAAATAAATTACTGGATTCTAAAAAACAAACTAAAAACGAGACGGAGCCGTGCTCTGAAGGCCAATGTCAAGTCTGCCCGAGAGTGACGGACGCGCGGCCAAGGGTGGTCACTGGGAGCTCCCAGCAGTGCTAAGTAGACACATAGAGGGGGCCGTGCTCCCGTCAGCCCCAGGAGGCTCTGCCCCTGCCTCACTGGAGGCCCGAGCCCAAGGGACCAGAGCCGCGGGACTGGGAAGGCCCAGGTGTCCCTGTCCCACGTCCTGCTGCGGCCGCCTGAGCACCCACGTGGGGCTCTGCCAGGCAGTGCCCACCCTGCCCCCAGTGTCAATCCTCTTCTCCCACTGGGACCCGAGCCCACGCTCCCCTCCCTGCACCTGCCCCACTGCCCGCCCAAGCCCTGTGGGGTCCACGCACACAGGAAGGCACAGCTCCCTGCTCGCCGGGGCTGCGCCTCCATTTGTATCTGCAGTGGGGAATTTTACAGGTAGCCTGGGCCCCTGGCTCTGAGGGAGGCTCTGCGGGACCCAGCTCTGGCCGCTCCCACTCCCCCTTCACAGGTGCTGCCCGCAGGACGCTGCTCCCTCCCCGCGAGCCCTTGGTGGGCGCACACAGCCCCCCTGGGCTTCCTTGCCCACCAATTCTCGCTTCCTGCTCTCTGCACCCTCAGAGCCCCTCACCTGCCAGCCACACCCTCTCACGGTGCACCCTTGGGGTGGGACTCTAAGCTCTGCTTCTCTCCTCCCAGCCTTGTGAGATGGAGCAAGGTCCTGCCCCAGCCATCCTCCCCCAGGGTTCCCGGCCCTGCGGCTCTGTGTGGACATGGAAGCCCCCGGCCCGGACCCCGGACCCCGGACCCCTTCTCCCTACCCTGCAGCTCTGTCCCAGTGTGCAGGCCGTTCTGCGGGCCTGAGGGTGTTTGCCGGGCCCTTGGTGGGTCCTGGTGAGGGTAACTGAGCTGCTCCCTGCAGCGGTTCTGTGTTGGGGCTGGGGCCGTCCCTGGGGTCCATCCCTGAGCTCCGGGCAGCCAGGCCCAGGTCCTGTCATTCCCAGGAGGACAAAGTGCCGGGTTTCTTAGAGTGAGCTCTGAGGAAGGTTGGAGCCCATCACACGCTCGCCATCCCGGGTGGTGGGGAGGCAGGGGGCCGGCCTGGCAGCCCCGTCTCGGCTCGCCCGGCGTCCTGTGTGCGGGGTGGCATTGAGACCGCTGAGCCCACGCTCATCTGCCTTAGTGCCCCTGCCCGGCACAGCGGCCACGCCTTAAACAGCCACCATGCTTTCTGCAAGTCCTGGAGGCCAGGGGAGCTGCTCTCTCGCGGGGTCCCTGCCCGCCTGCCCGCCCCGGGTCTGGACTTGGCCGGCCACGCCTGTGCTTCTTGGCTGCGTCACTCTCAGTAATGGACAGACGGGAATGAAGACGCTGCAGCTCCTGGCTCCTTTGCAGCCAGGGGAGGTGGGCGGACAGAGCCGGGACAGGGACCGGCAACCCCACAGGCTCCTTCCGCTCCCCACACCCCCACTGCCTGCAGCCTGCAGGTCGGCAAACACACAGGGGCCTCAGAGGCGACTTCTGCTCCTGCAGGCCAGCCCTGCACACTGACCTGTGTCACCTCCCACCGTGCTCAGCGCACACCAGCCCTGCACACTGACCTGTGTCACCTCCCACCGTGCTCACCGCACACCAGCCCTGCACACTGACCTCCCACCGTGCTTACCGCACACCAGCCCTGCACACTGACCTGTGTCACCTCCCACCGTGCTCACCGCACACCAGCCCTGCACACTGACCTGTGTCACCTCCCACCGTGCTCAGCGCACACCAGCCCTGCACACTGACCTGTGTCACCTCCCACCGTGCTCAGCGCACACCAGCCCTGCACACTGACCTGTGTCACCTCCCACCGTGCTTACCGCACACCAGCCCTGCACACTGACCTGTGTCACCTCCCACCGTGCTCACCGCACACCAGCCCTGCACACTGACCTGTGTCACCTCCCACCGTGCTCAGCGCACACCAGCCCTGCACACTGACCTGTGTCACCTCCCACCGTGCTCAGCGCACACCAGCCCTGCACACTGACCTGTGTCACCTCCCACCGTGCTCAGCGCACACCAGCCCTGCACACTGACCTGTGTCACCTCCCACCGTGCTCAGCGCACACCAGCCCTGCACACTGACCTGTGTCACCTCCCACCGTGCTCACCACACACCAGCCCTGCACACTGACCTGTGTCACCTCCCACCGTGCTCACCGCACACCAGCCCTGCACACTGACCTGTGTCACCTCCCACCGTGCTCAGCGCACACCAGCCCTGCACACTGACCTGTGTCACCTCCCACCGTGCTCAGCGCACACCAGCCCTGCACACTGACCTGTGTCACCTCCCACTGTGCTCACTGCACACCAGCCCTGCACACCCTGTCTCACCTCCCACTGCGCTTGCTGGCTGTGCGTGGGGACCGTGTCTGGGGCTCGTGTGCTGGTGCTGGGCTGCTGGCTTCCTCTGTGTGCGAGTCTTGCTCTGCCTCTCCTTCCCAGCTCGCTCCTGCCCTCACACCCCTCTTTGTCTTCCCTCCCTCGGGGCCGCGGTCCCCAGCTGCCCAGACCTGGCCACTGCCCCTCTCGCCTCCACTTCACGCTCTCCCAGCTTCGTATTTCTGCTTCTGGAAGGCAGGCACAGCCGGTCCTCCCGGCGCCCATCCTGGCTGAGGCCCGGGGCGTTGCGTGCTCACCGCTGTCCCCGCGGCAGGTGTAGGCAGCAGGGCGTGAGTGCGAGTGCTTGCTCAGCCATGATTTACAAACGGAGCCACGGACCGGAGTGCAAAGCAGAAACCAGCAGGGCACGCCACGCGCGTGCACCATCGCCGCCGTCTCTGAAGAGCCAAGTGTCCCACGCATCCTCCTTTCCCTCCGCTCAGTCCTGCGTCTCCACCGACGGCAACGCTGCGCTCCCGGATGTCACGGACACTTCCTCACCCTGTTGGGCACTTGGGTCGGCAGAAGGGCCAAGCAGCAGCTGGTTTTGACAGGTGCCATGTGACAGCCATGAGATCCCGGCCGTCGGCTCTCAGCCAGAGGAGCGCCTTCCTCCTCCGGGCCTGCGGGCCGCCCTCCACCCAGGGCCGCCCATCGCCCCTTCTTGGCCATCGCTCTGTGGGCCCCGAGTGGTAGCTCTTCCCCTTGTCCTGTCTTCCCCTGCCTCTCCACGGTTCTTATTATCTCTCACACACATAGTGATTGCATTTAAGCCCTTTGTGCACACTCTCTGGGGGTGAACGCGTCCCTCCCCCCGCCCCTTCCTGCACGCGGGGTGGACTCCCAGCCCACACGAGCGAGCTCCCTGTTTCTTGCCACGGCTGAAATGAGACTGATGGCCCATCGTCCATCACTGGCCTGTCATACTTCCGCCCATCGTCTGTGCAGCGGCAGGACGCGTGGAGGGCGCGGGCAGACCCCGTGTAAGTGCCTGGCCAGCTGCCGCGGCGTCTGGCTGACGCCATCACTGGTTCTCACTGCGCACAGCCCAGTGCTCATCAGCCAAGCACAGCGCGAGCCGGCCGGCCCGCAGCGCCTAACCTCTCTAACAGGTGTTGCCCTGAGACGGAAGCTGAGGGGGTGGGGAGCTTAAGGACCTGCTGCAAGCGCCCGATCGCTGAGTGTTCTCCGAGCGCCGGGGTTCAGGCTGGAGGGGGGCGGGGCGCTGGCCTCTGTGTTAGCATGGGAGTGTTTGTGTCAGATCCTCTGCCTGCAGCTCAGGGTCCACTCAGCTCTGCCCAACAGGGACACGCACGATACGATGTTTCAGCTTATTATTTTACTTCCAGGATTAACAGTTTCAAGATCTTTAAACAAAACGCCCAGCGGGTAGTGTAGTGGGGAGACTGGAGCAGGAGAGCAGCCTGGGAGTGGGGCGGGGGGGCCGGGCCCTGGAGCAGTGGGAAGCAGAGGAAGGGACACAGGGTGGCCTCGCCGTGGAGCAACTGCTCTGTGGCTCTAACCCAGTGCTGCGGTGAGGAAGCCCTTAATCCCCCTTAATGACCTCTTCCCCTGGGCGGCCGCAGCCAGGGGGCCCAGCCCCAGCAGATGTGTCTCACAAAGCTTCAGGGGAGGAGAAAGACGGCAGGAGATTGACGGCAACTCCTCCAAAGTGGACTACAGGGAGAAGCACGCGTGCGCTTCTTTCTAAATGTAGCCGTCGGTTGCCGGACGTGGCTCGCATGGAGCTGGGCATGGCAAGTATGGGCTGGAAGTGAGGGTCCCGACCTCTGCCAGGGGGCCCCTGTCCAGGCCCCAGGATCGGCCAGGGATGGACAGTGTCAGGCCTGGGGAGACTCTGGGGCTTGTCTGCCGGGGTCCAGGGCCGACTTTCTCAGGTTACCTGAGATGTTCCGGGGAGTCTGGAGGGGCATCCTTGTCCACGCGGGTCCCAGCGTCCTGCACACCCCCTACCTGCCCCAGCCTAAGCCGCTCCTCAGAATTCCTGCCCCAGGGGCTGCAGCTGGGCGGCACTGGGTTAAGCCGCCACCTGCAACGCCAGCGTCCCACGCGGGCACCAGTTCTCATCCGCTCTGCTCCACTTCTGATCCAGCTCCCTGCTGATGGCCTGGGAAAGCAGCGGAAGATGGCCCAAGTGCTTGGACCCCTGAGCCCACACGGGAGACCCAGACGGAGCTCCAGGCTCTTGGCTTCAGCCTGGCCTGGGCCTGGTCGTTGTAGCCACCTGGGGATTTCCCCAGGAAATGGAAGATCTTTCTGTGTGTCTCTCTATGTCTCTCTCTAACTCTGCCTTTCAAATAAATAAAATACATAAAATTTTAAAAGATTTATTTATTTGAAATTCAGAGTTACAAAGAGAGAGAAGGAGAAGCAGAGAGAGAGAGAGAGAGAGCGAGGTCTCCCATCTGCTGGTTCACTGCCCAATTGGCTGCAACTGCTGGGGCTGTGCCGATCCGAAGCCAGGAGCCAGGAGCTTTTTCCAGGTCTCCCACGTGGGTGCAGGGGCCCAAGGACTTGGGCCATCTTCCACTGCTTTCCCAGGTCATAGCAGGGAGCTGGATAGGAAGTGGAGCAGCTGGGACTGGAATTGGCGCCCATATGGGATGCCAGCACTGCAGGTGGAGGCTTTACCTGCTATGCCAGAGCGCCGGCCCCTAAAATACATCTTAAAACATGGAAAGGGGCCGGTGCCGTGGCTCACTAGGCTAATCCTCCACCTGCGGCACTGGTACACCGGGTTCTAGTCCCAGTCGGGGCGCCAGATTCTGTCCCGGTTGCCCCTCTTCCAGTCCAGCTCTCTGCTGTGGCCCGGGAGGGCAGTGGAGGATGGCCCAAGTGCTTGGGCCCTGCACCCGCATGGGAGACCAGGAGAAGCACCTGGCTCCTGGCTCCGGATCAGCATAGCTCCAGCTGTAGTGGCCATTGGAGGGTGAACCAACGGTAAAGGAAGACCTTTCTCGCTGTCTCTCCCACTCTCACTATCCACTCTGCCTGTCAAAAAAATAAATAAAAAATAAAAAAACACTGAAAGGATTCCCGCTCAGTGTCACTGGGGGTGAGGTGACAGGCGACACTATTGAAGCATCACCCAGTGAAGTCCGTGTCATAACCGCCCTCCCCATTCACACAAGCTCTGCCTCAGAGTGGCCCAGGGCCGTGAGCCTGGAGGTGCAGAGCCGTGACCCGGCAGGTGCAGCCCCGCTCTCCTTCCTCGGCTGTGGTTGGGTCCTTCGTTTCGTGGCGGGGTCACTGTGGAGACGCTGGCTCTCTCCTTTTTCTGTGACACTGTTTCAGACACCGATTTTTTTTCTCTATCTGTAGAGATGATCTCACCGAGGCTCACTCGTACTCAGAATGAACACCTGTTCCCCGGGTCTCCAGACTTCCGTGTGAATTCTGTCTGGTGAGGGTGCCCTGCTGGGTGTGCAATGATCTCGGCTGGGGCGGGGGGAGGGAGAGGAGTCAGCATGTGGCTGCGCCTTGCTCCCCTGGGAGGGCGAGGGTGGGCGGGAGGTGGGTGGGGATCTGGGTCTCTACCTGGACCAGACACCCCGGAGGGGTGGGACACCACGGATCCCGCGTCCCTGGATGGCCTGTCTGAAACAAGTTTGAGGGGCTCTGGCCAGGACCCTCTTGGGGGGCCCCGGGGCTAAGGGGTGCTGTGCCGGTGACGCGGTCGGCCATGCACCTGCTGTGCTCCGAGAGGGAGGCTGAGGAGAAGACTGGCCCAGTCTGGATGCCCTGGTGCCCAGGTGGAGGAGGTGGAGAGAGCAGGGCAAGTGTGCAGCCACCTCTCCCGCCCCTGCCAGCTGTGGGGCAGCACAGGCCAAGGACACCCACGCAGCCGTGATGTGTCGCTGTCACGGGGGAGGGGCAGAGCCGTCCCCACCCAGCCTCCTGGATTCTCCCGAGAGCCCCTTTTGAGGACCGTTCCCCCCCACCCCCCACTATGGGGTGAGAAAGGTAACGAGCCCCGTGCCCTCCGTGTCTCAGAGAATCGCTGGGCGTCAGTGTCTCCCTGGACACCTGCCGTGGCCCCAGGTGTCGGGACCATGGCTGCGCCATTCCTCCTCCTGGGCCGTGGGCTCTCAAGTTCCCTCTCCTTTCCCTCCACACCTGGAGCATCTCAGGAGCCTTGCTTCCTGCGAGCCGCCCTTCGTCCAGGGGGCTGCCTCTCCCTGGGTCACGGCCACGTCCGGGGCAGCTCACAGCCGACAGCGGCCACTGCGGGAGGAGAGGCCGGACCCCTGGCCTGCGGGAGGGACACGGCTGAGGCTCATCCCAGCTCTGCACACCCCCAGGGCTCGCTAGGGACGCTTCCTGCAGCCGCACCACGTGCCGGGGTCCTCCTGTCCGCCCCGCTCCTCTCCCAGGAGCCTCCTGCAATGCAGCTCCTGCCTTCGAGTCCGAGTCCACTTCCCAGGCACAGGGCACAGCGGGAAGGAAACCACATGGTCCTTGCCAGAGCTCTGCTCGTGCACCGGGCTGCACCAGGTGCTTCAGCAGAGGTGATCCGTTCCACGCTCTTACCGTGCCCGACGGAGGGCGATGCAAGCTGCAGGCCGAAAGCCACAGGTGTAGAGAGCAGGCGGCCTCGTGCTGGCTCCCCAGCCGTCCGTGCTTCCACCTGGGTCCTTGTTGCCCCTACCCCGTCGCGCACCTGGGCGCCCTGCTGCAGGAATTCTCCACGTGACCACGTGATCCGTCCCGCAGGGCTCCCCTGAGGACTGTCCTCTCTCAGCAGAAGCGTCCATCCCTGAACCGCCTGCTCCACAGCCGAGGTCCAGGGCAGCTCCTCCCTGCACTGGACAAGCCCAGAAGCACAGGAACTCACAGGTGAGCCGCGTGGCCAAGCACCATGGCAGCCCCAGCCAGCGCACGCACACCCTGGAGGGAGGGCTCCGGAGCTCGGGGGCTCCAGGGCCAGGTGCAGCGTGGGTGAGTTTGCCTCGGGATGGAGGGAGCTTTGTCAGGAGGACTTGGACACAGGGGTTTGGGAGGAAGAGCTCTGGAGAGTGGGCGGTGAGCTGAGGTTCATCCTGCCCCGCCCCCCACCCACAGGTGCGCCTTCTCTCCAGCCTGCGTGGCTGCCGCCCACACCCCAACCTCAGAAGAGCTCGAGGCGCAGGCACAGCGTGCTTGGTGCGATGGCGGCATCTCGGGGCCGTGGCTGCCCTCCCGTGTGCTTCCACACATCACGCCAACGCCAGCTCTGCCGCACCACAGCTCTCTCCCCCGGGCTCTGCAGCCCTGGGTCCCGGCTCGCCACCCCTGCAAACAGTCAAGTCTGTCTCCCTTGTAGCTTTGCCGCTGGAGACTTAGACATCACGACTCAGTGGCGGCCTCTGTTTACTATCTTTACATGAGCCTCAAGGGTGCGGAGAGCAAGCGGCGTCTCGGGAGCACCTGCCCTGCAGGCTGAGCGTGCGGCCAGCACCTGCCGCCGATCAGCCCTGCCCAGCACCGACAGAGGGAGGTTGGAATCCCGGCCTCTGAGGAGGAACGCGTGCTGTCTCGGGTCCTCCGTCCCCCTGGTCTCAGCGGGTCCCCCAGGGAGCAGAGGGAGCCCAGGGAGGAGATCCCTTCCCCAGAATTTCCCGGCTCTCAGGAAGGCACGGGCGCTGGTGTCAGCTCTGGAACAGCTCGTGCGTGGGAGGGGCCCAGTGCAGTGGGGCAGCGGTACAGGCCAGGCTGCGAGCACAGGGCCCGGTGCCCAGAAGTGCTGCCGAGGCTGGCACTGGGGTGCTAGGTGTGCGACGTGCCAGCCGCGTTAAGCCCGATTGGAAGGGCAGTTAGTGAAACCAAGTGTTGCGAATGATCTCGCCGACTCGGGACGTGTTGACGGCCAATTGAGATAATTTAAGGGAAATTTTGGTCCTTAATTACATTGAGCCGCTCTATGTCCGAGTCCAGCGAGTGGTTTTCGACCTTCTTCCGCCTGCACACACGGAAGCATGAGAGCGGCAATTTCACAGGCAGGAAAATCCAAACGAGAAGCTGCACCTCCTGCGTTGTCTTCCCACTGACCTTGTAGCAGGTGGCCAGGTGTAGGGGCATTGCCAAGGGCTTCACGGTGTCACTCTCGGGCATGGCCAAGGGCTTCACGGTGTCACTCGCGGGGAGTGGATTCTCCGGCCTCGGACCGGCAGGCACAGGAGTAGGTGGAGGACAGACACCTGCCAGGGGCCCTGCTGCTCCAGGGAGAGGGCAGCCCAGGAAGACGTCTGGGAGGAGGGGGCCTTCCTCAGGGTCCTGGAGGGTGGACTTCACCGACATGAGCCCAGCGTTTTGAGGGGGAAGATGAGACCCTGGCCTCTTCGGCCTCCCACTGAAGCCCGCAGGGACTTCCTCCGACTTCCCACTCCGAGGGGAACAGGTGCTCCATGGCTGTTGGGCGTGGTGGCTGTCTGAGTTTTCCAGATTGAAAGGAAACACAGGTTCCCAGCCATGCCACGTTTGCGAGGAAAGGGACACTGGCTGTGCAGAAGCTCCAAGCCCCGATGCGAGGGTCCCGGCAGGTCTGTGGAAAGCCATGGGGTGGCCAGGACCCCTGCGCTGGTGGCCATGGAGCTGCAGCGCTCCTGGGGATAGCATGTCCTGGAGGCCACCTGTGTGAGTGGCAGAGCCTGCCTGCCCGTGTGTGGCACTCATGGTGGACAGGAAGCACTGTCTGCGCTGAGGGGGGTTGGGGGGCCGGGGGACAGCCCGGAACTCCTGCACCTGTCGGTGTGGACTCCAGGGTGGCCGCTTGATGGAGTGGGCTCGCCCCCTGCCCTAGTGTGTCCATTCCGGTCCCCAAGGGGAGGGTCCAGAACGCAGTGAGCCCCTGCCCGAGCAAGGGGCCTGCTCTGTGCCCTGGCCTGGCTGCCTCTGGGTGCCCCCCAAGCCCCACGCACAGGAAGCCGGGTTCCCGGGGGCTGGCTGGGTGGGAGGCAGGGCCTGGGGAGACCCCGCCGTGGCTGCCCGTGGCTTTCTGGCTCCCTGTATGGGATGGGGCCCTCGCACATCCTCCACCTTGATTTTGCTGGTGCCACCTGCTGGGTCCCCACTGAGAGGGCCCTGCCCCTAGCCGATGCCAGCGCTGCAGCCAAACCACCTCTGTCCTTCCTGCCAAGTCTGCCCTGGGTACCTCATCACAGCCACGGAACCGGCCTGCACAGTACATGGCCTCAGACACGCCAGCCGCCAGGCCGGCTGCGAGCTGCACCCTAACAGGTCCGTCACTGCATCTTTGTGGTCGTGCACCGGCAGCCTGTGCCACCCTGGCCCCAGCGCGCTTCCTCAGGGCACACCCGTGAGACACGTGGCTCACAATCACGTGTGTGAGTGCACGCACAGTTATGTATGACTGCTGTATGTAGGTATGCAAGGACACGGGGTGCACGCACGGTTGTGTGTATGTGTCACATGCACTCTGGGTGTGTGTATGTGTGTATGCACATTACTGGTGTGTGTACATATGTGTGCATACACTGTTGGTGTATGTCATGTGTGTGCATGTATGTTTGCATTACTGGGTGTGTGTGTGTGCACTGCACGTGTGCACAGCGTTGTGGAACCGGCAGGCAGTGGCCCAGTCACTGCCCTCGCGACCTCCAGTGTGAGGACCACAGATCCGGGTGGTGGCCTCGGGACGTGGGGGCCAGGCTTGTGTTTTCGCATGCGCTGCTTTACGTAGAAAAGGCTACAGAACAGCTGGCCCCATACGGCGCCAAGAATGAGCGCCAGCTGTTTGCGCTCTCGTCGCCCTTCTGCCTGTAACACCACAGAGCTCCAGGGCAGCCATGGGCTTGGGCAGGGCCAGAACTCTGGTGGGTCCTGGGGCCGTGTGCATGGTCGCACTGAGGCTGGGTGCAGTGGCACACGCTGGCACGCAGCGCAAGCAGCCCCCTGCAGTGGTAGCCCAGGTTGGACCCTGGTGGGCTGGGCCCCTTCGCTCAGCAGGCCCCAGGGGGCATCTGCTGGGGGCCTGGCTCCCGTTCAGTGTGTGGAGCAGAGGTGATGGGGGCGTGTCCCTGCCACACTCACTTGCTGGTGAGGCCCTGCCACTGGGAAACCATGAGTCAGAGCTCAGCCCGAGGAGATGAGCAGGTGGCCCTCACCCACCCCTGCACTTAGCTCAGCCCGAGGAGGTGAGCAGGTGGCCCTCACCCACCCCTACACTTAGCTCAGCCCGAGGAGGTGAGCAGGTGGCCCTCACCCACCCCTGCACTTAGCTCAGCCCGAGGAGGTGAGCTGGTGGCCTGCACACACTTCCTGCACTTGATGCTCCCCCGGTGTGGCCCCTTCCACCACCCCTGTCACCCGAGGCCTCTCCCACGGCTCCCATGCTTGCAGGAGAAGCCGCTGTGGTGGGGAGCATGGGAGGAGTGGTCTCCCAAAGCTGCAGGAACAGGACTCCCGGGCTCCGGAGGAGGCCAGTGCACCTGGATCCAGGTGTGGACATTGTGGGGAGCGGTCTCACGGCTCTCACGGGCCTGTGCAGGACTGTGAATGAATGGTCTGCCTGGGCCCACCGTGTTCACGTGCCGTGGGCCGGCAGAGCGGGTTGTGCCGGTGTTTGACGCGTTCACAGCTCCAGTGCGTACCCGGCAGGAGTGAGGACACTGTGACGCCTGCCACAATGGAGCTTTTGCCTGGGCAGCCCGCAGAGCCAGGGTGCACAGCTCTGCTCCCCGAGGGGCACCCGGGAGGCCAGCAGGCACCAAGTCCGTGTAAGCAGGGTGGCGGGTGTGAGTCCCGGGCTTTGTCACAGGTGCGTTGGGAGCAGGAGGTTGAGTTGAGTCACTGGTGGAGCAGCGAGGGCTGCCTGCCCTGGCCGGGCTGCTGGGCCTTGGGTGTCCCTAGCCTGGTACAGAGTTAGCGCTTGTCTGCGGGCTTGACCTCCCCAGCTCTGCACTCGCGGACAGCAGCGGGCTGCTCTCAGGATCCCGGTGCGCTCTCAGCCGGCTTCCGGGGAAGGGACATGTTTCACCTGTCCAGACGGCCAGCGTGTGGACAGTGCACTGGTGGCTGACCCCCATGGCTGCCTGCCACTCCCACCTTTCCTGCTGTCTGGATGCTGGAGGACAGGTCCCTGGGGGACCTCCACCCAGGACGGGACGGGACAAGGACCAGCGTGGGCGCTGGCGCAGGAGTTTCGGGGAGGAGTCTGCTCTTCCTAAGAGCCGGCCCCGGGAGCCTCGCCCTGGACGTTTCGCTTCCTGTTTGGCGGCGGGGGCCTGGTGGAGTGCAGGGCGCCCAGGGCGCAATGCCGTGACACGGCACCGCGGTGTTACATGACACCGATACAGAGAGTTTGTGCTGTTTCTGTCTGTACTTGGAAATTATGTCTGCTTAATCCATTCCATTATGCATTCAGCTTCCCCAGCACATCAAAGCTGATAAGGGTTTTTTTTTTTTTTTATTTAACTTCGCTTGCTTAAAATGATTTCCCTCCAGATCAAGATGCAGAGCACAAAATATTAATCAGTTTAAATAAATATCAAGACTGCCCAAATAATATGAATAATTGGCGCGGGGTAGCGCCGACTGCCCAGTTCGCAGCAGCTGGTCACGCTGGCACGCGGCGCCCTCTCAACAGTCTCTCAGATAATGACTTTGGCATCTGCCGCCGCGCGCCCGCCACTGCCCGCAGAATTTACAACTCACAAGTGGGAGACGGAGGCTCCGACAGAACTTTTTTATGCAAGGTCTTTGAAATTTATTAATGTAATGCAAACACAAGCCTTCCAACCCATTAAATTGTTGATGTTATGCGAACCCACTCTGGAGTTGCAGATCCTCATTAACATTATTTGCATGTTAATCTGCATCTTTTTAATTAGTGATATTATTTATGCACATAATTTTCGCCTACTGGTGCCAAGGCTGAAGCGCATTAATTAATCTACTGAGATGCCAAACTGTTTATTTTCCCCCCGTACTTTTATTTGTTTACATGGTGTTTTGGATTCAGGGAAAATAAAAAAGAGCCCGAAGAATAAAAGCAGAGAGACAAGATTAACTAAAAGCTCTTTTTGTTTTCATAATCTAAATTGTAATATTAGCCAAATGTTGTGTTTCTTCCCTTAGAGATCGGTTATTCAGTTACATTACCTTGATGTATTATTAAAATTTATAATGGACTCTGGGGCCTTCTGTTAGTTCTCCCTTCATTTACAGAATATACTCAATGTTATTTTAATCTTCCTACAATGCTCCCATGCATAGGCAATGACGAGCCATCCCTTGTGGGTGCCCGGCGCGCCTCCACTTTGCACAAGTGATAAACATTTAAATAAGCCTTTTCAGAAAAGAATAGCACGCGGATTCATTAACCCGCTGATGGACTCGCGGCTGCGCACGGATTCACCTCTCCTCCAAACAGGTCGACTGCAAACCGCATTTGCCTGGGGGGGCGCAGGCCTTCTCGTTCCTGAAGTCAGAGTCCTGACCCAGGATCGTGTGCCTGCTCGCACACGCACACGCGTCCTAAAACTGTGGAATCCCAACCGTCCGGCGCTGCCTGTGCGGAGTGCGTGCACTTCCCAGGGCCACACAACCTCGGCAGCAGAGAGGGGGCCCGCAGAGCAGGCGTGCGGTGCACAGACAAGTGTTCCTGCTGTTAGCAAAGGGAATCGAGGTTTGCCTCCAGGAATGCTGGGTAACGTCTGTGCTCTCCACCCCGTTCATTCCTTTGGAGAGCTGCTCCCCGCACCTCCTCCAGGGGAGCGTGCCCTCCTGCCCACCAGCGGCCAGTCCTTCTGCCCACCTGCAGTGAATCATGGCCGCAGCCCCCTGTTTACCAAGGCGCGTGGAGTCTACTGGGCGTGACGGGATCAGGGAGTGAGGCCAGACCCGGATGCTCCTGGTCTGAGCTATCTGAATAGCAGGTACCTGCGAGTGAGGCTGCTTTGTCAGAGGCGGGCAGACACGGGCAGGCTCCTGGGTGACCAGAAGGCGACAGGGGGAGATGCGGACATGGGGTCTTGGTCAACCTTTTCCAAGTGGACTGGGAAGAGGAGACCCCAGAACACACAAAGTGCCTGCCTTTGCTGTGAGGGGCGAACCTGGAACACGGTTATTTTTCCCATTTATTAGTCTTTACTTGGGGAATAATATGAAATGCTTTGGTAAAAGTTCAAGTACAGAGTGTGGGAGCTGAGAGAAAACGCGCCTCCCTCTGCACCTGCAGGTCCTGGTGTTTTTGCTGTCAGAGTCGATAGAAATGCAGCTCCTGCCCGCGCGTGTGTGGGGACCGGGCGGCGTCTGCAGGCCTGCAGCTGGCCTCCCACCCCGTGGCACACAAAGGGCAGCTTCCGGGTGCGACTTGGCTCCTGTCACCGTTGTTTCATGAGGCGCGCCCAGGGGGTGCAAGGCTGAAGCCCTGGGAGAGGCAGGGACCCACGGGGACACGCGCCCGTCAGGGACTGACCTCTGGGAGGATGAACTGCATATGTTCATATTTTTCACTATATTTTTTTTTTTGCATTTTCCAAATAATTGCAAGAGAAAAATCATCCAAAAAAGACAAGACAGATCAAACAGCAGAAGACACATTTCCTGGTAATTCTGCAATTTTTTTTTTTTTGACAGAGTGGACAGTGAGAGAGAGAGAGACAGCAAGAAAGGTCTTCTTCCTTTTTGCCATTGGTTTACCCTCAAATGGCCACAGCAGCCGGCGCACCATGCTGATCCGAAGCCAGGAGCCAGGTGCTTCTCCTGGTCTCCCATGCGGGTGCAGGGCCCAAGCACTTGGGCCATCCTCCACTGCCTTCCCGGGCCATAGCAGAGAGCTGGCCTGTAAGAGGGGCAACCGGGACAGAATCCGGCACCCCAACCGGGACTAGAACCCGGTGTGCCAGCGCCGCAGGCGGAGGATTAGCCTATTGAGCTGCGGTGCTGGCCATGCAAATTGTTTTAAAGTTATTACTAGTATGACATCTATTTTGCTATACACGAGAAGATGCAAAGAATATTCAGGTTAGACCAAGAATCCCCACGCCCGGAGCTGAGACGGGGAGGCGGGCCGCTCAGAGGCTCTGGCTGCCGTGGAGCCAGGCGGGTCCCCCCGTGACGTTGAGTGCTGGGTGGAGCCAGGCAGGTGCCCCAGGGTCGTCGGGTGCTGGGTGGAGCCAGGCAGGTGCCCCAGGGTCGTTGGGTGCTGGGTGAAGCCAGGTGGGTCCCCCCCCCCGTGACGTTGAGTGCTGGGTGGAGCCAGGCGGGTCCCCCCATGACGTTCAGTGCTGGGTGGAGCCAGGGGGGTCCCCCAGGGTCATCAGGTGCTGGCGTCCAGGCTCCCTGCCGAGTGGGGGGGTCACATTCCACTGCGGCAAGCTGTGAACACGAAGCTGCAGGCTTGAAGGCTGTTAGGCCCGGGTCTCTCTTGCAGGTGATGCAGCTTCCAAGCTGGACCTCAAGACTGTTGGGCATTGCCTAAAATCTCCAACACAACATGGCGCCTGGTGGATGTCCGAGGGGCGTGTCTGCGGCTGCCCCGGTTAACTACATAGGATCAGACCACCGGCAGGGATAGGTCCGCTTTAGTTCTGGACACGTGGGCAGTGCGTGATCCCTATACTTTACTTAAGGTGCCCCTGTGCGTGGTCCACCCGTGCCTGCGTGACCTTTTCGCTGATTGGCTCCCCTCCTGTGCATGTCCTTCGTCAGCGTTAGAAGCCTGGACGCTTCCTCCATAAAGTGGTTCCTGCTTGGACAGAACTCACGGGTGCTGTGGTGTGCTCATCACCCGTCGGCCTTACCCTTCCCGTTCGCCTTGTTGGGAAGTGTCTGTACTGGCCCCTGCTGGTCAGGGGCCAGCCTCGGACTTGAGATCCCGACACGAGACCTCATGAAGATTAGGTTCAAGCGTCTCCTTGTAGAACTAGAACCTTCTAGACCTTCTCATCCAGGGAGGACCCTCCAGCCCTGGAGTCGGAGGCTGCAGAGCCATTTTGCACCCACAGTCTGAGGGCGGCTGCTCTGCCGTCTGCGGGCACCGGGCCCCTTGGTGTTCAGCTCCGGAGCCCCGGCTGGGCCCCACCACCTGCTCTGCGTGCTTTCCTTGTGGGTGACCAGAGGAGCTACAGGTGGGCTCATCAGCTTCCTCCCCAGGGTCTGGTGGGAGAACTTATCTGGTGGGCAGCTTCGGGGCAGTGTGGTGCGGGCACAGGGTTCGGGAACTCTTCTTCCATTGATACATTTGGGGTGACCTCCGGCTAATCACGTCCCCTGTTTGTACCTTGGGCTGCTTGTTTGGACCAGAACGAATTGGGCCTGCTGGCCTCTACAGTAAGCGTAAGCTGTGTTCACACGGCTCTCTGGCACCCTGGCTCCCACTTCTCTAAGCCACCGTTGTCCCCCCAGTCCACCGTTCCCCCGTCCCCAGGCCTACACAGCGTAGCCCTGCGGGACCTGGGTCCCCTGTGTACAGGGCCCTGCGAGGTTCTTGCCAACTCATTTCACCAATCACAGGGCAGCCGCGCTGAGAAGGCCCTCCCCTCCCTGGTGGCTCCTGACTGGTCGCTGCTGCCCTGTCTTCGCTGGGGTGCCCATCCCTTCACACCACTGAGGATGGTGTGCGCCCCCCAGGGCTCTGTCACGCGGTGTGGCGGGGCTCTGTGTGCGCAGTAGCCACAGAGCTCTGAGCTCCGGTGGCCAGTGGCACTTCAGCCCGGGGGCAGTGAGCAGAGGGCCCCTGGCTGCCCTGGCAGCGGGTCAGGAGGCTCCTGCCAGCTTCCTGAATCTGAGCTGGGCCGGGAGGACGTGAGGCATGTCCATTCCACCGCAGGGACATGTCAGAGCCCTGCCTGCAGTGTGGACGGCCCAGGCCACGCCCAGTCCACCTGTGACAGGCGTGCTGAGGCACAGGTGTGGAGAGGGACTGGGGGACAGCGCTCCATGGTCCACGTCCAGGCAGCTCCATTTCGTAGAGGTGGGTTCTTTGAAGCCGCTTCTTTGGGCACTGTCCACTGGGTTCCCGCTGTTTGTTCTGGGCTGGCCCCTGGAGCGGGGGCAGACACACGGGTCCGCGTCCTCCAGGAAATGGCTTCTAAGACCCAAGATCTCTCAGAGTCTGCGCCTGCAGTCCCTTTAGTAGACGGCATCGCACACACAAGGCAGCGCTGAGCAGAGCCGCGGACAACGAGTCCATTGATGACCCCAGTCAAGGGCGCGTCTGTGTCGCCCGGGAGGGGGTGGGCGTCGCCTCGCTGCGGTAAGTGTTGCTGTCTCTCGGGCACCATCGACATTCCGCAGGCGTCTGAGAAGTCCTGGAAGGAAGCCGCCTCTGCCGTGGTGGCCGCCGATGTCCCCGCTCCGTGATGGATCCCGCCGGCCTGTGACAAGCACACTCAGGTGAGGAGTGACATCGGCGCTGGGCGGTTGGTTTACAGCCTGTTCAATTACACCCGGCCCCTAAAGCACTTCCACGGCGCTCTTCCACAGAGCTGACCCTTTGTGTTTAATTTCATTTGCCTGCTAGCGCTTGGAGACTCTCCAGCAAAGCACTCCAGCAAATTCGATCAAGTTCATTCGACAATTAATATGGGCCCCGGTCACAATGGGAGACCAGGCCTCTCCACGCGGCCCCAAGACTTGACTGGGAACGCGTGCATGTCAGTGATTTAGGGAGCACAAGCGGGGGTGCGTGGATGAAATAGGACATTGCCTTTTGTATAATTAGCAAGCGTCCAGCGCGCGCTGATTTATTACCAAAAATGCCAGCAGAAGGGCTTCCCGAAGCCTCGTGCGACGGACGCCAGGCTGCGTAGCCGCAGGTCTGTGGTTCTGCTAGGTGACGGCATCGACTGACTTTCCCTCTGCGCCGGTCACACCGGTTGAGTTACTGTCGACTTTTCCTGTAGGGTTTCTGGTGGTTCTGGCGACCCTGCTAATACAACTGTCCCTTGTGATTCGAGCAGTGTTTCTTTTCAGAAATCGTCTGTATTAGGAACAGGCTGTGTGTCTGATTCAGGAGAATCGAAGTTGCCTAGGCGAGGCGAGGCCGGAAGTTGCTTAGGAAGCACAGAAGTAGCCGCACTTTCAGACATAAATAATCACGCTCACTGTTCAGTGTAGACACATTTGAACTCTACACAGCACACACGAGAGCTCTTCAAAATGTTTATGCAAAAGTGGAATTAAGAAGTGAGCTTAAGTGGAAGATGGCCCAAGTGCTTGACCCTGCTCACCCGTGTGGGAGACCCGGAGGAAGCTCCTGGCTCCTGGCTTCAGCCTGGCCCTGCACCGGCTGTTGAGGCCATCTGGGGAGTCAATCAGTGGATGGAGAATCTCTCTGTCTCTCCCTCTCTCTCTGTGACTCTTTCAGATAAGTAAATAAATCTTTAGAAAAAGATGAGCTTGTTGTAGTGTAACGTCTATCTTTATTTCCACTCGCACAGTTTTGCCGGCCGCTTCCTGCTCCCATGAGCTCACGTTCTCCCTGGCGACCACCGCCGTGCAGAAGAGTGAGCTCCCGACTCTCCGCTGTGTCCAGCTGATGCCGGTGGGGTTTGTTCATTAATAATGCAGTTTTGGTTGTCGAAAGCAATCAGCCTTTCCCTTCTCTCCTGCATGCTGCCGATCATAAATCACTCTGCAACAGGGCGTCGCCCGGCAGAGACGGGCGCGCATGGTCAGGAGGCAGCAGGGAGGTTAGCATACGGAAATCCGCACTTGGTGACCTAGGAAAATGGACATCGTGTCTTCCAGCACCGAGGTCCGAGCTGCCGGGGAGCTCTCCTAGCCGCTGTCCCGGGTTAACGAGAAGCCCTTACTGGAGTAGCTGCAGGCTGCCACTCTGCCCAAGGTCTCAGTGGGGGCTTGCACCACCTGCAGAAGCCTATCTCGTGATCAGTCCTCACCAGAAATCAAAGCCACAAAGCAGACCCTAACAGTACAAACACACGCTGATGCTGTTCCCAGACCCCTTGCAATCCTGTTGCCTACCAGTTGCAAGATTTCTCTCTGCACATGAGGCTTACTGATGCCCAAGGGAGGGAGATGGTTGGTGGGTGGGTTCCACTGTAACCACTGGGGCGCGGCCTGGGGGCGGAGCCAGCAAGGGGTGAGCTGAGGACCGCCCCGCCTCCTGCCTCCCTGCGGAGGACGGGCGGTCCTCCTCCTTGGAGATAGTGGGAAAGTGTGCTCCCCTCTGCAGTCCTCCCATGAAACGGTCACCGCAGGGCTGCCCCTACCGCAGCAGGCCAGCTGTTTGGCGTCCAGTTTGCTCAGCGAATCCCACATTTACGAAAAGGCAAATGGTAAGTAAGATGCTGAAACTTGTGGGTGAGTCCGGCTGCTCCACTTCTGCTCCAGTTCCCTGCTGATGCGCCTGGGGAGCAGTGGAAGACGGTTCAGCTACTAGGCTCCTGCACTCATGGGAGAGACACAGATAAAGCTGGTTTCAGCCTGGGCCCAGCCCTGGCCATTGCGGGCCAGGAGCCAGGAGCTCTCTTTGGGTCTCCCATGCGAGTGACAGGGACCCAAGTACACCAGCTGCCATCCACTGCCTCTCCGGCACATTATCGGAAGCTGGATTTCCAGTGCAGAGTGGCCAGGACCGGAACCTCAGGCCCTCAGATACGGGATACCCATGCCCTGAGCGGGGGCTACAGCCGCTGCCCCACGGGGCCTGCCCTTGTTGCATTCTCTGATGATGGAGCAAGCAAGCCAGGGAAACCGAACATATACAGCAAGCATTCACGTGAAGACAGGCGGCTTGCCCATTCTGCGTGCTTCCCGTCAGGCCAAGGGCTAGAGTGTCGACTCAGGAACTGCAGTCCAAGCTGGGGCTGGAACCCTCAAAAGGAGCTTCAGAGACTTCTCGGGAAACTGAACTCTGGGTGACACCGTCCGGGACTGAATTAAGCAGCCCATGGACGCGACAAGGCTTTGTTTTAAAGTAGTTACAAAAAGGTGTGATGCGACCCATGGGTAGAAGCCTAGACATTTATTTTCTCTTAGATGCAAATTGCATCATGGAAGGTTTGGGAAATAAAAGAGAAAGGAGCTGCCGTAATAGCGTCCTTCACTACAATGGCCGGTGAAATTTCACTGTCCACCGTTCCTTTACTGAGCGCATTTCGGGTTTTAGTGCTTTAAGCGAGGGCGTAATCTGGTAAGCACACGTTTTATAACTTGCTTTTCCTCGAATGTCAGCACTTGCAATTACGTAGACATCCTAAATACACCGTGGAGTAGAGAGGACAATTATGGGGGCCTTGTTCCCCGAGCAGGGCTTCAAGAGATTTTGAGGTAAAATTCTCTGATGTTTGTTCATCTCTAGATCGTTGACGACCTCAGGTTTCAGTCCTGAGTGGCAGGAGAGGCGCCTGGGTAGAGGGGGAAGGGGGCTGTGTGTCACAGGTGGCTCCAGCTTCACTTTTTTTTTTAAGATTAATTTATTTATTTGAAAGTCAGAGTTACTCAGAGAAGGAGAGGCAGAGAGAGAGAGAGAGAGAGAGAGAGCGAGAGAGAGAGAGAGAGAGAGGTCTTCCATCTGCTGGTTCACTCCCCAGTTGGCTGTAACGGCCGGAGCTGCACCGATCCAAAGCCAGGAGCCAGGAGCTTCTTCCAGCTCTCCCACACGGGTGCAGGGGCTCAAGCACTTGGGCCATCTACTGCTTTCCCAGGCCACAGCTGGGAGCTGGATCGGAAGATGAGCAGCTGGGACTTGAAACGGTGCCCATATGGGATGCTGGCACTGCAGGTGGCAGCTTTACCCGCTACGCCACAGCATGGCCCCGGCTTCACCCTTCCCACCACCTGGCAGCCTGTCGGCTTTGTTCTGGATAACGGTCAGGCATAGGACTGGTGTGGTGGTACCGGTCACTGTAGTTCTACGGGACACGTGGATTTCTCTGCGTTGACCTGTGTTGAAAGAAGCAACATCACTGATGTGCAAAATCGCTGTCGTGTGGGAGGTGCATGTCTGTGCACACCTGAGCTGTGACGGCTGCTGGACGCTGGTCGGAGGCCCAGAGGCCACTGCGGTTTCCCAGGGTGCCGCGGGCCAGCCCTGGCCCCGTGCGCTCTTCGCTGTGCCCGCGGTGATGTCATCGTCGCCACAGAGCGCCCCCTCGTGGCCGTCAAACGCCCCCTCACTGAAGGCATTTTGTTCCAATTCCACACTAACTCCCGTTGCAGTTTTTCGTTTATCTTTGCCCATTTCTTTATTATTTTTACTTTTTGTGCCATCTTGGTTCTAGATGGAAATTACGATTGAGTCTAATGTTTCACTTTTCATCTTTGATAGAGACATGCAGCGTAATCTCATTCATGAAGGCAGCGTGTGTGTTAGATCTCACGCCTGCTGGTTTTAGCTACCGTGACCTCTATGCTTTTCCCAATTTCTCCACCCCAAACCCATTCCCTCCCCATGCGTTTCCTCTGTGGTGTTCTCCAGTGTCCCCATCAGTGTCCCCGTCAGTGTCCTCCTCGTGTGTGAGTCAGTGTCACCGTCAGTGTGACATCCCCGTGTCTGCGTCAGTGTCACTGTCAGTGTCACCTCCTGTGTCTGCGTCAGTGTCACCGTCACTGTGACCTCCCTGTGTCTACGTCAATGTTACCGTCAGTGTGACATCTCCATGTCTACATCAGTGTCACCGTCAGTGTGACGTCCCTGTGTCTGCATCAGTGTCACTGTCAATGTGATGTCCCCTGTCTGAGTCGGTGTCACCGTCAGTGTGACATCCCCGTGTCTGTGTCAGTGCCACCGTCAGTGTCACCTCCCTGTGTCTGCGTCAGTGTTACCCTCAGTGTGACGTCCCCGTGTCTGTGTCAGTGTCACTGTCAGTGTGACGTCCCCGTGTCTGTGTCAGTGTCACCGTCAGTGTGCCACACAAGATGTGGCATTGCAGGCAGTGGCTTACCGCTCTGTGCCAGCACACTGGCACACACATTGCCTCTTACAGAGCAGAAGTTTTAAAGTTGAGAAGTCCAGTTTGTTTTTTTAATGGATCAACCAATTGGTGTTGTATCTAAGAAGTCATTATCACAGCTGAAATATCTAGATTTCCTCGCCTGTACTCTCTTTTTTTTTTTTGGACAGGCAGAGTAGACAGTGAGAGAAAGAGAGAGAGACAGAGAGAAAGGTCTTACTTTTCAGTTAGTTCACCCCCCCAATGGCCACTGCGGCCAGTGCACCGTGTTGATCCAAAGCCAGGAGCCAGGTGCTTCTCCTGGTCTCCCATGCGGGTGCAGGGCCCAAGGACTTGGGCCATCCTCCACTGCACTCCCGGGCCACAGCAGAGAGCTGGACTGAAAGAGGAGCAACTGGGACAGAATCCGGCACCCCAACTGGGACTAGAACCCGGTGTGCCAGCGCCGCAGGCGGAGGATTAGCCTACTGAGCTGTGGCGCCTGTACTCTTTAGTGTTTCAGTGTTTCGAGTTTTACTTCAGGTTTGTGACCCATTTTGAGTTGATTTTTGTGCAAGTGTAAAGTCCGTATCTAGAAGTTTTGGGGGCATGTGGATGTCAAATTGTCAGCACTATTTCCTGAAAAGATGATTTTTCTTCATTTTATTGTCTTTCAACTTCATCGAAGACAAATTGACCACTTTTATGTGGGTCTACTTGGGCTTCTATTCTGTCTGACTTACCTCATTTATTTGTTGGTCAATTCTTTCATCAGCAACACTCAACCTTGGTAACTGTATCTTTACAGTAAATCTTGAAGTTGAATAAGGTCAGCTTTCCAACTTTGTTCTTTATTTTAATAATATATATAATAGTATATAATATATTATTAAAATATATAATACATATAAAATATATAAAATATAATGTATATAATATATTATTAAAATATATATAAATATATAATATATACAAATATATATTTAATAATATATATAATATTATGTTGGCTCTTCCAAGGCTCTTGTCTCTCCATATAAACTTGAAAATCAGTTTGTTGATATCCACAAAATATCTTTCTGAAATTTTTAAAATTAATATTGGCTTTAATCTAAGGATAAAGTTGAGAAATACTAATATGTTGACATTATTGAGCCTTCCTATCCATGAACATGGTATACATCTCTCTATTTTATTTTATTATTTTTTAAAGATTTATTTATTTTACTTGAAAGTCACAGTTACACAGAGAGAAGGAGAGGCAGAGAGGCAGAGAGAGAGAGAGAGAGAGAGAGAGGTGTCTTCCATCTGCTGGTTCATTCCTCAGTTGGCTGCAACAGCTGGAGCTGCACTGATCTGAAGCCAGGAGCCAGGAGCTTCTTCCAGGTCTCTCCCATGCGGATGCAGGGGCCCAAGGACTTGGGCCATGTTCTACTGCTTTCCCAGGCTATAGCAGAGCTGGATTAGAAGTAGAGTAGCCAGGACTCAAACTGGCACCTGAATGAGATGCTGGCACTGCAGATGGCAGCTTTACCCACTACACTACAGCACCGGCCCCACATCTCTCCATTTATTTAATTCTTCTTTGATTTATTCCACTAGAATTCTAAAGTTTTCCTTTTATAAACTTAGCATGTATTTTGCTAGATTTATACTTTTATTTTATTTTGGTGGTTCTACAATAAATAGTGTTTTTAAGTTCAAATTTCATTTTTTCATCGCTGATATATAGGATGTGTATGACTTTTATGCATTAATCTTGTTTCCTGCAATCTTTCTATAATCACTTATTAGTTCTAAGACTTGCTTGATTATTTTGGATTTTATTGGAAAATTGTGTCTTCTGTGAAGACATACAATTTTATTTTCATTTCCCAATCTATAGCTATATGTTTCCTTTCCTCTCTTGGTGTGTTAGTGTCTAGCGTTAGGGACGATGAGAAGTGCGTTAGCCAGGCATTCTAGTCTAGTGTTAGGGATGGTGAGAGGGCTCCTCCTTGCCTTGTCCTGACCTCAGCGGGTAAGCTTTGACTCCTCAACATTAAGAATGATGCTAGTTGCAGGTTTTTTGTAGATATTCATTTTCAGAATAAGCAAGTTCCGCTTATCCTCCACTTCTGCAGTTTTGATCGTTAGCGCGGTGTTTTGTGAAACGCTTTCACTTTGTGTGTATTGATATGATTTTTCTTCTTTTCCTTCTTTAGCCTGTTGATATAAGAGTTTATATTAATGTATTTTTCAAAAATTTTAAAAATTATGTTGATGGGAGGAGAGAAGGAGGGGGGTGGAGAGAGAGAGAGAGAGAGAGAGAGAGAGAGAGAGAGAGAGATCTTCCATACCCTGGTTTTTATCTGATTTTTTCAACACTGAGCCACCCGGCACACCTCGTGGGGTGTAGCTATTTTATACCATGTTGCATTTCATCTTTGATGTTTCCTTGAGGTTTCTGCATGGGTGTTCGTGAGGGATATTCATCCGGATTCTTCTTCCGTGTGGTGCCTTTGTCTGATTTTGCTACTAGGACGATTCTGGACCCAGTGAGTAAGGACATAGTCCTCAAGTGTCCATGTCCTGGACAATAACCGTGGGGAACTGGCTTAATTCATTAATTGACTGTTTGCTCTGTTTCATCAGCGCACTCATCGGATCTCGTGATTTTTGTTTGGGGAGGTTATTAATTATTGATTTGAGTTATTTACTAGATACGGGCCTATTCAGATTATCTGTATATTCTTTTTGTCAGATGTGTCTTTTAAGGAATTAGTCCATTTTGTGTGTGTGTGTGTGTGAAGATTTATTTATTTATTTAAAAGTGAGAGTTACAGAGAGGGAGAGTCAGAGAGAGAGAGAGAGAAAGAGAGAGAGATTCTCCTTCCACTGATTCACTCCCCAGATGGCTGCAATGGCCAGCACTGGGCCAGGCTGATGCCAGGAGCCAGGAGCTTCCTCTGGGTCTCCCACATGGGTGCAGGGACCCAAGGACTTGGGCCATCTTCTACTCCTTTTCCCCAGACCATAGCGGAGAACTGGATCCCAAGTGGAGCAGCCGGGACTGGAACCAGTGCCTGTGGGAAGCAGGTGGAGACTGACCTGCTACCCCACAAGGAGTTAGTGCGTTTCATCCGAGAGATCGGATTCCTGGGAAAGCACTGGTCACGGGACTCCTTGGCTATTCCTTTAATGTCTGTAGGATCTCTAGTAATGTTCCATTTCTTTTATTTTCATGTGGCTTTATTGAGATGTGACTCACACTCCACGTAAGTCGTTAGTCAAAGCCTGCAGTTGAGCGATCTTTAGCACATTCATGGAGCTGCACAGCTTCACCGCCACCTCGTGTGGAGCACGGTGATTATCTCACAAATGGTGCTTAGCTGCCAGTCACTCTCTGACTCCTCCCAGCTCCAGGCGATCACAAATTCCCCTGTCGTTTCTGATGTGTCCACCTCCATCTCTCTCTCTTCTATCTGTCCATCATTTTATTATTTTCTAGTTAGCTTGGCTACAGGTTTATTCATTTCTTTATTGTTTCAAAGACCTGGCTTGGTTTTATCCATCTTCCATGTCAATTTCATTGACTTCTTTGCTAGTTCTTTTTATTTCTGCTGCACGCCGGGTCCCAGAGCCGGGCCCCAGGGGCAGATGCACAGCGGGAAACCTCTTGACCAAACCGTGCAGTTCCCCACAGCAGTGCACAGAGCCGGTGCCGCTGCTCTCACCCGGCTCAGCGATTTTATTTGCCAAGCGAATGCTATGGATTCCACCCTAAAAATGAGGGTTTTATGAACCACAGTCAGCGGTCTTGACATTTCAGTGTGCACGACACTGTTCTCGCAGATCAGCACACGCAGCATTTTTATTCTTGCTGGACAGAATGACCGACACAGGGAGCAATGCGATGTGTGGGTGTGGAGTCGAGCTGTTCATTAAGTAGCGCAGGCTTAGAACCGGGGCGGGCGCGCCTGGCCCCGGAGCGGGCTGCCACAGCTTCCGCCCAGGGGTAACCGTCTCCTGGGGAGACCGCCCCGGGGAACGCGGGGTGGGGGGCACACAGCAGGGGTCTCCGCTCAGGTTTTTAGGTCCCTTGTCATTTGCAGTTTGTCAAAAGCCTTTATAACCCAACCATAACAGCAAAGCACCCGGATGGGAGAGAACTCTCGGCTGTAGCGAGCAGATCTCTGTGTTCCCTTTGAAGTCCATCTGCCTGCAGCCCCTGCCCTCAGCCGCTGCCATCCGTAGCAAGCAGCACCACGCAGCTGGGAAGTGGCATCCTGGAGGTTGCAGGGCTCCCGGGCCGCCCGTGGTCCGCCTGGGGCTCCCCATCACCCTGGGTCACCCAGAGCAGTGGCTCTCGCTGCGTTTCTCACGTTTCTTGCCCGACTGGAGTTGAAATCCTTGGCTCATCACGCCGCACGTTGCACGTTGCACATGGCCTGCTGCACACCGGGTTTAGGTGGAGAACGGAACGTGCTTTCCACCAGCCGATTACCGCAAAGCCAGCCTGGCTGCGACCGGAGTCGGCAGGCAGTGCAGGCTGGGAGCCTCTGCCACGCCCATGTCCGGGGACAACGTGCTGCTTTCTTCACAAAGCTGCCCCACCGCGGAGTCACGGCCGCCACGGGCGGCTTCCCCTGGCTTCTGTGTCTCCATACCGGGCTTGTCCTTCCTGTTTGCTTTCGGCTGATTGCCCCAAGGTCTAAGAAGTCAGTGATGATGGGTGCTGAGCACCCGTGACCTCTGCCGAAAGACGTATCCCGTCACTCCAGAGCTGTGGGAGCAGCCCCGCTGGGCACGGACACTGCTCCTGGGGCCGTCATCCTGGCAAAGGGGTCAGCACTGGGCCCTTCAGAAAAGCCTGCCAGAGAGAGAGAGAGAGAGAGAGAGAGAGAGAGAGGGGAGAGAGAGAGAGAGGGAGAGAGAGAGAGAGAGAGAGAGAGAGAGAGGGAGAGAGAGAGAGAGAGAGGGAGAGAGAGAGAGAGAGGAGCGAGCACCGCGGCACACTGGGCACACTCTCCCGTCCCCCTGCACAGCCATCACGCTGACCGCTCTCCGAAAGCCATTACAGGAAAATTCAACTTTGATGAGAAGTTTAATCCGGTTGTCTCCTGCTGCCCAGGGAGCGCGCCCTGCAGTTTCATCCGCTGAGCGTCCTCCTCGGGGCACGGGAGCCTCATAAGGGGAGCAGAGGGTGATGTCTGCAGCCCAGCGTCGGAGCAGTGCCCGCTGGCCAGCGCTTGGCCGTGAACAGTGCCTGCCGGAAGGTCCCGCCTGCCCGCGCTCCTCTATGCTGTCCTTGGCGGCTCTTGCTCGCTCCCGTCTCTGGGGCTGCACCCCCGAGCCCCCTCCGATCTGGCCGCCTGCTGTAGCACTGTCTCCACAGCTCCGTCTGCAGCTCAGGACCTGTGGGACCCACCAGGCCCTTCCCTGGCCATCTTTCTTCCTACCTTTGCCCATGCGCCCTGTAAACCACCTTTATCACCTTGCCCAGATACGGAAGACGAAGTTTCCTCTGCTCATCCAGGAAACCAGCGCAGCAGGCTAAGCCACCGCCGGCGGTGACACGGGCGTCCCCGATTCAGAGGTGGAGGGAAGGTAAGAGTAGCAGGTGCAGCGGGTACCAGCATCTCTGCCACTCCCGCCCCCTGCCCGGGGCCATACGCACAAATCCGGGGAGACCCTGGGCTGGGGGCACAGCAGAGGAGTGGGCAGTCACCTGGGGATGGCATGGGGAGCAGGCAGTAGAGGGGAACACACATGTGTGCAACCACCAGTGGTGGGGGTTGGGGGGCGGGAACGGCGTGTCCCAGAGCAAGCTCGCAGAGTCCCACTGGCCCGCCCGCCACACCTGCTCGCTACTCCGCCTCAGCTCCCATGAAGGCTGCCTTGGGGGCATCTAAGGAGCACTGGGAACCCCCAGGCCTGGACAGGTTCCAATGTGGGCCTGGTCTGAGGCTCTGCACACGAGCTCTGGGGCCCACGGAACCTCTGATTTGGAGTTGCCGCAGCAGGAGTCAACCTGGACGCAACCCAGGGTCAGCACAGGCCCCGGCGAGGCCACAGGGAGGCCGGAAGCCCCCACAGGACAGAGACAAGGCTGAGGGCAGAACGCACCCAGGCCCCTGTGGGGAAGCTCGCCTGTGACACGCGTGGGCATTCCCGTCCCCGTGTGAGCACGGGTGATGCCAGTGCCTCAGAGCCGTTGGAGCCCTACCCCGGCTGTGAGCGCGATTGCATTTGGAAACAGGGTTTGCACGTGTGAGGGACGGGGTGCAGTGGGGGCTTGAGGGGATGAGGGCCTGATCCCACAGATCTGCTGTCCCCCGGGCAGTCCTCGTGCCTCCCAACGTCTTTACGGAAGCCCATTTCCCTGTGTCCGATTGTACCTGCCGGGCTGAACTTGTGGGAGTTCCAAGATATTCAAGTTGTTAGGGAAGAAGAGGAGGTGAGAGACAGTCTGAGGGGCAGGACGCCCCTGGTGGGGGACACACATATGGCCCTGGGCTGGGCAGAGCTGGTAGGGCGGGGCTGGTGCAGGGCTGGGCAGGGCTGGCTAGGGCTGGCGCAGGGCCAGGCAGGGCTGGGGCAGGGCTGAGGCAGGGCTGGCTAGGGCTGGGGCAGGGCTAGGCGGGGCTTGGCAGGGCTGGTGCAGGGCTGGGGCAGAGCTGGGCAGGGCTGGCTAGGGCTGGGGCAGGGCCAGGCAGGGCCAGGCAGGGCTGGGGCAGGGCCAGGGCAGGGCCAGGCAGGGCTGGGCAGGGCTGGGCAGGGCCAGGCAGGGCTGGGGCAGGGCCAGGCAGGGCTGGGGCAGGGCCAGGGCAGGGCTGGGCAGGGCTGTGGCCTTGAGGCCGCCACGCCTCAGCCAGAGGACCCCGCGCTGCAGGTGCAGTGGGCGAGGGCGCTGGGGGCCGGAGCCGTGCCCCTGTGGTGTGCGCTGGCTTCCGTTTCCTGCCCGCTGCCGCTCACCGTGCAGTCGGCTGGCCTCGGGCGTCTGCCCAGTCAGATGGGTCAGCGGGCGGTCACCGAGGGCGCTCCCAGAACCGCGGGCCGGGCGCCGTCTTTCCCCGCGACGGCTTGGACTTGATTTACTCTTGGGGGAAAAAATCATCTTCTTAATAAGAGATTTTCCCTCCGTTTATTTTGTGAAGGAGGGTTCCATTTAGAGTCCGTTTTTTCCTCTTTGTGGCACAGAGAGGCGTCGCGCTTTGCCTCGGAGACCGGCGACGCAGCAAACTCTCTGGAAGAAATCAGAAACCCGGGAACGCGGTGCTCTGAAAGTTCTCTGAAGACACTTAACCCCTCTTCTGATTGAGATCATGTTTGCAGTCCTCTTTGTTTAAAATATCTCAGGATTCTACCTCTACTGCAAAAATAAATGATAAATTATTTATACGTACCAATTATTTATTATTATTTATGCAAAGCTTGTCACATTATGCATGCATAAGGGGATTAAATCACTGTTAACCACACTGCCTTTAGGGCCCTCACGTGACGGGCAGGAGGCACTCGGCAGCCTGGGCTGGGAGCCTGCCCATTGTTTGCCTATGTTGCCGCACTGAGAGGCAGGAAACGTGATATCAGACCTATATCAACCAGTGACGCTGATCCACCTGCTTCTAAATTATATTATCTTGGCATTAAATAAGTCCGCCACCCAAGGAGACAGCCATCAGCGAGTGGTCAGGACTGTAATGTAGAGGAGAGGATGCCCATTAGGTTAACCTCGGAACTAAAAGAAGCAGATGAGCTCGGCTTAAAAAAAAAGGTTTTCCTAAGGCTATGCTTTTGTCACATAATAACGACGTATTACCATCAAGAAATGGAGATAAATCAGGAAAATACCATGATACTCTGGCTTTTCACGGTGCTTTCTGATAGCGTTCTGAATTTCAAGGCAAATTCACAGAAGGTATTTTTTTCCCCAAATACTAATGCATATAAATGAAATTATTAGCAGCATTCATTTTTAATGGGAAACCTAATGGAGGGCCTGCAAAACGACAGGATCGTCCTTTGATCCTGGGAGGGAACGTTTTCCAGTTCCTAGGGCAAAAACCACGTGCAACGTGACCGCGCGGGCGCCGCCCGGGCTTGCGACTGGCAGCCGAGAGCGGTGCTGTGTTGGCTGAGCTCTGCCGCAAGTGGCCACGCGCTCCCTGTCTGCAGTTGGGGTCTGGGGTGGGTGGGGGGGCTAGGGCTGGGAGGCCCCTCCATATCCGGTTCCTTTTCCCGTCATCCACACTGCCCCACACTATATGCGCGGATGCACGCCGCGCACTCTGGAGCCTGTCGTGCGGGCCCACCCTGTCCACACTGGCATCCCGCACCGCTTGGGTGTCACCCAACACTCATCCCCTTGACAGCCGGGCTGTGGGGACGCTAGGTTGGCCAGAGCCAGTGACCCCTGCAGAGCTGGTTGTCCTGAATGTGGCCCGTGCATGTCCACGCCCCCACACGCGCCCACGCGAGGGCAGGCTCCCGTCACTGGGCTGCAGCTTCTCGGCGGCTCTGCCTGGCGGGTGGCTTCCCAGTTGAGCCCCGTCTCTCCCTCTCCGCCTCTCTCTGCAGACCATACCCTTCTGGACGACGCATGCTCTTTGTATCCGTGACAGATGTATTGCAGCCCTTGTGGATTCCCAGGTGTGCAGCGTCACTCTGGGATATAACTCTAACTCCTCTCATCAAATGCAGTGACGACTGGAAAGTTTGTGTGGCTCCGGAGACCATCCAGGAGTCAACAGGGTCCCAAAGGGATGGATCAGGTCGCCAGCACCACCTCTGCCCTGGAGGTAAACGCCACTGCGTCCCGACGCTCCCAGGGTGATGTTTCTTGCTGCAAGGCGGGGAAGACGTGGCATTTATTATTGTTGTTTGTTTATTTGCAAGGCAGACACACACACAATCTCCCATCCTCTAGTTCACTCCCCAAATGCCTGCACAGTGGAGGCTGAGCCAGGTGGAAGCCAGGAGCCCACAATTCAACCTGGATCCCCCACGTGGGGTGGCAAAGACCCAACTATCGGAGCCACTCTGCCGCCTCCCGGGCGCACACCAGCCTCGGTCAGAAGTGGAGGAGCCACAGGTGAGCCAGGCGCCGGGACTGACTTAACCACTTTATTTTAAAATCAGCACCACGGAGCCTGGACTTCAGGCCCAGGGGCAGTCGATAGCACAGGAGCTCGGAGCAGCCCAGGAGGCCCCGTCCTGGCCGGGCACTGGAATCGCCGGGGAGCTCTGCCACACACGGATGCCGAGCGTGCGACCCCAGCGGTTCTGGCTTCTGGGCTTGTCTGGTGCAGCCGGAGACGGCGGCTGGAGCCAGCAAAGACACCGTCTCGGAGAGCTTGGTTTGTTTTTCTTTCTGAATGTCCACAGAGTTCTCTCTTAACCAGGGCAGCCAGCCTGCCCTCCGGGAACGCGTCAGGGCCAGGCAGGTGCGGACGGCACGGCTGCTGAACCAGGAAGGGGCCTGGCTCCTTGCTCCGGGCAGTGCTGCTGGGAGCATGAGGCCGGGCTTCAGCCCCCACTGCTCCATGCAACGCACACCCCTGCTGCATCTTCGGGTGAGATGAAGGCCGCGCCAGCACCAGCCTCCAGGGCCACGGCCACGGCCCGCAGGGCTGGCCCTCTGCCTCCCAGGCTTCTGCCACTGCAGGTCTTGGGATCGCATGCGGCGGTCACTAAGAATATCCCCGGCAATGCCGGTGTCAGGGTGAAGCCGGCGCCAAGGCCTGAGGCATCAGGGCCAGGCAGGAGCGCTGCAGGAGGGGACGCGCCTGGGGACCGCAGGTGGCACCTAGAGCGCTGCCCTTTTGGCCCGGTGCAGAGTCGGTGCTGTTGGGCCAAGTGCTTACCAAACCGAGCCACTGAGCCACAGCTGGTGTGCTTTCCTTTGCTCTGTGTGTCGTGTGCACATCTGGGGACCTGGCCGTGTGGGAGCGACTGCTTCTGGGATGAAGCAGGACTTCTCACGCAGTCCAGGCACCTGCAGCCACCCCTACCTGGCCCTCTGCCTTCTGGTCCCCACAGGGCGGGAGCCAGGCCCCCGGGATGTCCCTGCAGCTTGGAGCGCACTGACTGACAGCAGCAGGAGCCCCCAGGAGCACCTGGCCTGCACCGGCCCCACGTGCCTGCTGACCGCCTGCTGACCGCCTGCTGACCACCTGCTGACCGCCCGCCACCCGCCTGCCGTCTCTGCCACTTGGCTCCCAGCGCTGCACCTGCCTGGTGTTTCAGGGGCCCGGGAGTCAACTTTGCTTCCTGAGCCGCTCTCCCATTCGCTCTGTGGCCACACAGGACGTGCCATGGAAGAGCAGAAAGCACAGGCATACACGTCGACGCGTGGGCACATCTGGTGCAGACACACGCATGTGTGCACACCTGCCTCCTGAGTTCTGCCCTGGGCTCCTCCCCCCGCCTGCCTGGCCACAGGACCTGCGTGGCTCCTGCCGTGTGAGCTCCCACCGCTTCTCCCTGGGCTCCGTCTGCTGCAGGCACGATAGGGCCACGCCCGGGCAGCCATTGCGGGGAGGCTGGAAGACCCTTGCCGGCTGAGCCCCCCGACTGGGCCTGGCGTCCCTGCTTTCAGAGCAGCCGAGTGGGGGTGGGGCCGATTACAGCAAGCCGGGAGGCGTGGGGCGTGGGAGGCCAGTGGATGTGTGTGGCCAGCATGCCCTGGGGATGCCCAGCCAGGGATGCCCAGCCAGGATGCTCCAGGCACGGAGGGGCCTCAGAGAGGTGGATAAGGGACGGACCCAGACCCACGCATCGCCCAGGGCGGGCTGGATGGCACTGCCCCGCCACTCTGCACGCACGCCTGAACGAAGCTAAAATGCTTTCCCCACACACCAGACCCAGCCCTGATTCCCTGGTCCGGGCCCTCGGAGGGGACGGCGGGGCGTCAGGACAGAGGCCATGCAGGACCTGGGTCCTCAGGGTGCAGTGGCCAGAGAAGGGAGGAGGGCACCACTGTCCTCTGTGTCCCAGGCTAGAGCCTACGTGTGCCTGTGTGCATGTATGTGCAGGTGAGTCATTGTTCTCCATGTCCCAGAGTAGGGCCCACTGCACATGTCCCAGGCTAGAGCCTACGCGTGCCTGTGTGCATGTATGTGTGACTGTCCCATGTCCCAGGCTATAGCCTATGCGTGCCTGTGTGCACATGTGTGTGTGATTGCCCCATGTCCCAGGTTAGACCCTATGTGTGCCTGTGTGCACAGGTATGTGTGTGATTGCCCTGTGTCCCAGGCTAGAGCCTACGCATGCCTGTGTGCATGTGTGTGTGACTGTCCCATGTCCCAGGCTATAGTCTATGCGTGCCTGTGTACACATGTGTGTGTGATTGTCCCGTGTCCCAGGTTAGAGCCTACATGTGCCTGTGTGCATGTGTGTGTGTGATGGTCCCGTGTCCCAGGCTAGAGCCTGCGCGTGCCTGTGTGCCTGTGTGTGTGTGATGGCCCCGTGTTCCAGGTTAGACCCTATGCGTGCCTGTGTGCACGTGTGTGTGTGATTGTCCCGTGTCCCAGGTTAGACCCTATGTGTGCCTGTGTGCACAGGTATGTGTGTGATTGCCCTGTGTCCCAGGCTAGAGCCTACATGTGCCTGTGTGCATGTGTGTGTGTGATGGTGTCCCAGGCTAGAGGCTGCGCGTGCCTGTGTGCCTGTGTGTGCACGCGTGGGGCACAGAGCTCGGCACTGGTGCCAGCAGGAGCAGGTTGGGCTCCGCTGTGCCCCGTGCACACAGGCTCATGTGCGTCCTGAACCTCGTCAAGAAAGGTCGGTCAGTGTGAGCGTCCTCCCGGGATCCTGCGGGGGCTGGCGCCCATCCTGTTTGTCACTGTTTCTCTCCTAATCCCTGCTAATGAGGGTTTGTGTCCACACGGATAAGCCTGGCGGTGCCCACTGCCCAGCTAGGCATACCGGCGGGCGCACGCTGCCCAAGCCTTTGGTGATGAGGCTGCGAGAGCCACCAGGGCGTCCCCGGGAGCCTGGCGTGGGCTGCTCTGTCTTGACGATCCGTGTCCCACACCGTGCCTCGATGCCACTCTCCTTTGTGGGTTTGGCTTGTATGTAACCGGGGGGCCGCCACCCGCTGCTCGTGGTTTTCCACTGTGTGAGGCTCTGCCTGGGACGTCTCTTCCTCCCAGGGGACACTCATGGTCACTGCAGAGCTGAGCGCAGCCCAGGCCCGAAGCCCCTGCAGAAGCCGAAAGGGAGACCTGGAGTCCCCGCGGCTTGTGTGGGACACAGACGAGTTCCCAGCTGGTGCCAGTCCTCACGTCCTGTCTGCAGGCCCCGGCGCCCGTGTCCCGAGGGCGCAGTGTCACCGTGCTGCACAGGTCAGCGGCCACCGTGGCCGGCCTTTGCTGCGGCATCCACAAGGGGACTTGAGAAAGTTCCAGGAAAGTGGGTGCAAAGGTAAATTCCTTTTGGCACAAAAAGCTTGCAGTGCACGCGTCGTTCCCTTCGTGGTATCCAGAGTTCCCACCAAGGTTGTGGGATTGTTGCTACATATAAGCTCAAGCTGGCAATGGAGAGGAGTAACCGGGACGATCACAAGGATCACGGTCAGAGAAGCCGGGCTTCCCCTGTGCGGCTGCGCGCGGTCACTCAGCAAACCTGCAGCAGGCGTATCGCTGCCGGTCTCTCCGCGGAAACCCAGCCCTAGGAGCCGGTGGCTGGGGGGTTCCTAAACCCTTCCTGCAGGCCCGGCGCTGGGGTCCCACCTCCAGGCCTGGGGGCCTCCATCTCCTGCCTGTCAGGTTCAGGGACAGCACCCCCCAACCCCATGTCCGCGTGTCCTCAGCCCATCACCTGCTCAGCCTCTTCTGCGGACTCCCAGCCGCTCTCGGCTGCACGTCGGGGAACAGCGGGGATGGGGCCGGAGCCGGGAGCACCTGAGCACCCCTGGATGCACTCACAGGGAAGCCCCATGCCGAGGACCTCGGAGTCTCACGACAGGACGGTGCTGGGGGCCCCCCTGGCAGGGCCACGCCATCAGACTGAGTTCCCCCTCCTGGGGGCTTGCCCAGCCGTCATCACCTCCCAGCGTGGCCTGCCCCGGGCCCTCTGCGCCTCAGGAGGATGCTGGATTCCTGGACAGGGAGAGCCTTCTCCCTTCCGTGTGAGCCCTGTGTTCCGTGAGAACAGGGTCGTTTCTGTGTTTTCACTCACCGTCACCTCCCTGCCCACACGCGGTGGCCAGGGCACAGCCCCGCGCAGGCACCTGGCCAGGGTTTGCCGAATGAACGGTGAGCTGCTCCCGTGTCAGAGCAGGGCGGCTGTCTCGGGGGCTCGCACTCTGAGGCCTGTCGCCGGCTATGAGGCAGGCATGAAGCAGGTGCCACACGGTCGCCTCTGTGCCCGCCTTCCACGCCCTCTCCCTCTCCATCCCCTGCAGGTCTGTGAGGCCTTCGGAGCAGCTGCTGGTGCCTGGGTGGCCACATGGCTGGGGGAGGCCCCTAGGATGCCCTGAGAGTGGGGCGAAGGGGGCTCGGGGCTGCCAGCACTCTGTCGGAGCAACGCCCCCCTCCACGGCGCTGCAGCCACACGGCCTCCCCAGCCCCAACTGGAGGCCCGAATAGGAGGTGAGGTGTGCGAGGAGAGTAGGGAGCGTCTTCCCCACCTCCTCCTCACAGCTTCACGGCCACGGCCCCTCGGGACTGCAGCTCCCTGGGGTCCTCACACAGGATCCCTTGTCTCTGTTGTGCAATTTAGTTCCATGCAGGACCCCGATGGGCCAGGCGACCCTCTGCAGGGCTTTGGAGGCCGTGGGTGGAGCAGGTAGGGGTCTCCTCTGTGCGCCGGATTTGCTTACCCTGCACCCGCAAAGACCCCCGAGGCCAGCCCGGAGCCAGGCTGGAGAGGGGCCGGCAGTCCCAGGCCTGGGGGTCCGTCCACACCGGGGCTGGCGGCAGAGGGCCGGTGTCAGACCCCGTGCACGGGGCCGTCCACAGCAGAGTCACAGCCTTGACCCTTCTCACCTCTGAGCTGGCAGGGAGCTGGAGGATGAAGCTCTTCACAGCAGGTGCAGCCGTGGCAGGAGGCGTGGAGAGTTCTGCAGCCCCCACCCTCCTGCCTCGCTCCCAGAGCGGCCGACACGGGAGACAAGGGGACAGCAACTCCGCGCTGCCCTCGGGGAAGCTGGACGGACGGCAGTGGTGTCTGGCCCCAGGTGGAGAGGCCACGCTCCGCCACACCGCCGCGGCCGGCCAGGCTGCCCTCCTTCCAGCCGCTCTGGGACGCCGCCCCCATGTGCACCGCTCCAGGAAAGCAAACCCATTTCAAGATCAAAGCCTCTGTTTCACGTTCTTATCGGCACTGCTCACATTTTTGTAGAGAAACACGCAAATGTCAACACACTGCTTTCTACGACGAGGACTCATACCTACCGCTCAGGAGCACTGCTCTCTCCAGGGATGGGGACAACTGGGGCACAGGATGCGTGTTGCCAGGAGGGGACAAACGAGGTGCTGCCGTGCACCTGGGCCTGTGGGGAGCTGCAGGGGTGATGTGGCCTTGCACAGCTGTGCCACGTGTGGCTGGCTCTCCCCTCTGCTCCGTGTGCACCTGTGCCACATGAGGACGGCTCTCCCCTCTGCTCTGTGGACACCATCTGTCCCTACTCTGCTGGCAGCCTGGTTGTGGGGAGCGAGGCTGACAGAGGCGCAGCTGTGGGAGCTCCCTCCTTTCCTTGTCACCTGCGTGGCAATGGGTCCTCTTCAAGACAGACACACTCTGTAAGATCTGATGGCGCGTGCTGGCGCGAGCTGTCTGCCAGGCAACAGCGGCATCAGTCACTTCCTTCGGCAGGTGCTGGATCTGGACAAGACGCGTGCGAGACGGCCTTCCCGAGGGGCGCAGGCTGCACCCACTCTCCGGGCAGGATGCTGACATGGGGCCGGGAGCCGCGCCCTCGCCGCCAGCAAGGGCAGGGCGGTGCCGCACCTGCCTCTCAGCCTCCTTCTGTCTTTCCCAGGCTTTCTGATCACTCAAAAGCCTCAGAGCACCAAGAAAGCACAGAACTGCGTGAGACTTCACACCGGAGCCCCGGAACAGAGGGACACCTCCCGTGGAGGCCATTGCTTTCCCAAAGTTCCCCTCTCCTGAGTCTGCAGGACGAGCTCGGGACACCTCTGGCTTCTGTGCCTTTTCAGGGTGCGCAGTGCCACCCGCAGCCGGAGCTGTCACCCCACAGTGACCGCGAGGCTGACTGGAGTTGGGTCTTCTCGGAGGCATTGTGTCAAAGTGAGGTCCGCCCAATACGACCGTGTCCTTCAGACGGGGCGGGGTGGACGGGACACCATGGAGCCGGGCAGCGGCAGGCCCTTGCTCACGGCCTCAGTAGGTGCCGGCCCTGCTCACCGCTCCCTCTCACACTCCCAGCCTCGAATGTGAAACCAGGCATTCCAGTTGCGCAAGACCCCGTGTTGGCAAACCCGGCCACCCACGCACAAAGCCCACACGTGCACTTTCTTTCCTGGCGGCAGGCACTCTCACGTGTCGCTAAACATCGTGCACTTTGCTGTCACCGAGGTGGAGCCACGTCCAGGACACCAGCCCCCTGCCCGGGCCCCCACGAGAGGCTGCAACCTGCAGCGCAGGGTGGGCACGAGGGCTTTCACAGCGGGCGGCCCAGATTGAGCAAACCAGACAACGCCCCACGGAACTTGAATTTCAGATAAAGAATGAGTATGTATTAGCATAGGCACGTCCCACGCACCGCTGGGACTCAATTGCACTCAGGCATCATTTTTTCAAAGATTTATTTATTTATTTGAAAGCCAGGGTTACACAGAGAGAGGAGTGGCAGAGAGAGAGAGAGAGAGAGAGAGAGAGAGGTCTTCCATCTTCTGGTTCACTCCCCAGATGGCCGCAATAGCTGGAGCTGCGCCGATCCAGGAGCCAGGAGATTCTTCCGGGTCTCCCATGTGGGTGCAGGGGCCCAAGCTTTTTGGCCATCCTCCACTGCTTTCCCAGGCCATGGCAGAGAGCTGGATCAGAAGTGGAGCAGCTGGGTCTTGAACTGGCGCCCATATGGGATGCCAGGGCTTCAGGTCAGGGCGTTAACCCACTGCACCACAGCGCCGGCCCCCAGACATCATTTTTCGATGAATCAGAAGCACACGTTTCTCTGGGTGTCCCGAGTTTTGTCCGTCAGGTCTCTGTGGGGTCTCCCGAGATCACATCTTCACAGCAGGGCCCACAGTGGGTGCAGGATAAACGCACCGGGGCAGGGCCCACAGTGGGTGCAGCATAAGCGCACGGGAGCGTCTGTAAGAACAGGGCCAGCTCTCTCTTCCCCCAGGCAGGCCGGCTCCGTGGGTTCCTCGTGACAGACTCCAGGCTTGCCGGCCACTCGGGGCCCGGGCGGCGACGGCTGTTGACACAGTTGGAGCCGTGTGTGCGGCGGGCGCCCGCGCGGGGAGATAAATCACTACCCGGCCGGTCTCCGCGGACGGCTTCTGCTGAGGCTGCAAGGCAAGGTCGGATTTATGACCTCGCTGGCTGAACTTGCCCGTCCCGGCTCCCCTCGGGGCCGTAACCAGACCTCCTCTGGCGGACTCGGGCCTCTCGGAAGGCTCAGAGCACACTGAGCCTCAGAGCCTGGGCAGGAAAAACCTCACAGAACCTCTTTCTTGTCCACTTTCTGAAACAAAACCATTTTTTTTCTTTTTTGAAAAAAGCAAGCAGGCCCCTTAAAAATAAGGTCATAAAACCCACTGAGCATGGGCGTAATGGCTGCGGGGCCTCTGGGGCTGAGGCACGCTGGGATCTGGCTGTGCCGGGCATTGCCATGGCTGGCACCTGGCCCTGGTCGCCGTGCAGCCCTGCAGGACAGAGCGAGGCACACGGGAGTCTGTGACGCCCAGCGTGCACTCCTAACAGGAGCCGACCCCTCCAGGGACCCAGTGAGGAGCCCTTGAGTGAAAGGCTGGCCGGCGTGGTGGCCACGGCCACAGCTGGGGTTGCTGGAGCCATGTCGGGGAGCAGGGGCTGAGCCCCGGGCCACAGCCCGGCTTCCAGAACGGAGTCTCCTGGTGAGAGCAAGCAGGCTGTGAGAGGCTCTGCTCTCCCAGGAGCTGATGCCCGGGGATGGGACAGGCGGCGTTCGGGAGGGCTGTGGCCAGACACCCGTCAGACAGCGGAGCAATGGAGGGGCGGCGGGCCCGGTGCCCACCCCTGCATCCCGAGGGGCCCTCATTCCTGGGAAGGAGCCTCACCGGCCCGACTCGGCCCCTGCAGCTCCAGGCCTGCGGAGCCACAGCTCATGTGCGCCCCAAACGCCCAGAGCCACCTGTCACAGGCCCCAAAGGCCTCTGCTCCCCGGGATGAAAAAAAAGCCCTTTTCCCATCTCTGCGTGTGTCATGGAGCCACACCAGGCCATGAAGGTGTTTGAATTACCCTCTGCCGTGCATACCCACAAACCCCTCGCTGTCACTCAGAACACGGCAGGATGGAAGCCCACACAGCCCCCAAGAGCAGCCCGCTCCTGTTCCCGTCTCTGCTGCTGCAAATCTTCCTCTGGTACAGCTTCCCCGCCCTCCGGCCCCGGCACACCCGTCTTCTGCAGCTGCATGCATGCTCCCCCTCTGACGCCCGGGATGAGGGCACCTGCCCAGGGATCCCTAGTCCGTGCCTCCACGTGTCCGTCACTTCCCAGCCACGGCCTCCTGTGGCCACCATGCGAAGTCCTGTGGCCCAGACTGTGTCCCTGTTGCAGGTGTAGCTCAGGCTGACACAGGTGTACACAGTGGGCAGTGTCAGGCTGGCACAGGTGTACACAGTGGGCAGTGTCAGGCTGGCTCAGGTGTACACAGTGGGCAGTGCTGACACAGGTGTACACAGTGGGCAGTGTCAGGCTGGCACAGGTGTACACAGTGGGCAGTGCTGACACAGGTGTACACAGTGGGCAGTCAGGCTGACACAGGTGTACACAGTGGGCAATGCTGGCACAGGTGTACACGGTGGGCAGTGCTGGCACAGGTGTACACAGTGGGCAGTGTCAGGCTGACACAGGTGTACACAGTGGGCAGTCAGGCTGACACAGGTGTACACAGTGGGCAGTGTCAGGCTGACACAGGTGTACACGGTGGGCAGTGCTGACACAGGTGTACACAGTGGGCAGTGTCAGGCTGGCACAGGTGTACACAGTGGGCAGTGTCAGGCTGACAAAGGTGTACACAGTGGGCAGTGTCAGGCTGGCTCAGGGGTACACAGTGGGCAGTGTCAGGCTGGCTCAGGTGTACACAGTGGGCAGTGTCAGGCTGGCACAGGTGTACACGGTGGGCAGTGTCAGGCTGGCACAGGTGTACACAGTGGGCAGTGTCAGGCTGGCTCAGGGGTACACAGTGGGCAGTGTCAGGCTGGCACAGGTGTACACAGTGGGCAGTGTCAGGCTGGCTCAGGGGTACACAGTGGGCAGTGTCAGGCTGACACAGGTGTACACAGTGGGCAGTGTCAGGCTGGCTCAGGTGTACACGGTGGGCAGTGTCAGGCTGACACAGGTGTACACAGTGGGCAGTGCAGACACAGGTGTACACAGTGGGCAGTGTCAGGCTGACACAGGTGTACATGGTGGGCAGTGTCAGGCTGGCTCAGGTGTACACAGTGGGCAGTGCTGACACAGGTGTACACAGTGGGCAGTGTCAGGCTGGCTCAGGTGTACACAGTGGGCAGTGCTGGCACAGGTGTACACAGTGGGCAGTGTCAGGCTGGCTCAGGTGTATACAGTGGGCAGTGCTGGCACAGGTGTACACGGTGGGCAGTGTCAGGCTGGCACAGGTGTACACAGTGGGCAGTGCTGACACAGGTGTACACAGTGGGCAGTGTCAGGCTGGCACAAGTGAGGTGCAAGTTGCAGCGAGAGAGACGGGTGGAGGGCAGAGGCACCTGAGTGAGCCTCCTCCTGAGAGTCGGCACTTTGGAAGGCCGGTGTGATGGTGTCCAGGAGACGGAAGGTGAAGGGAAATCAATAAAAATTAGAAGGCAAAGATTGTGTTATCACAGGGAAACAGTGAAGGGGGGGTGGCGAGCCGAGGGAAGTGGGGAGCAGCAGGGAGAAAACAGGGGCGCAGCAGGCGCAGGCAGGGCAGCGGGGGCGGGGAAGAAGGTGGTTTAAGGAGGACGGGGGCACCGAAGCAGCGGGGGAAAGAGACAGACATGCAGGAGCTTAGTGGGAAACTCCCCGTGTACGGACACAGGCAGAACGTCTCATTTCAGCTTGAGATAATTTTCCTGTAAAAGTTAAAGTGCAATGGGACCAGTGCTGTGCTGTAGCAGGTATGCAGTGCCGACATCCCATATGGGCGTTGGTTCAAGTACCGGCTGCTCCACTTCCTGTCCAGCTCTCTGCTGTGGCCTGGGAAAGCAGTGGAGGATGGCCCGAGTGCTTGGGCTCCTGCACCCGCATGGGAGACCCGGAAGAAGCACCTGGCTCCTGGCTTCAGATCGGGCATAGCTCCAGCCATTGCGGCCATCTGGGGAGTGAACCAGAAGATGGAAGACCTCTCTCTCTCTCTCTCTCTCTCTCTCTCTCTGCCTCTGCCTTTCTGTAACTCTGCCTTTCAAATAAATAAATAACCTTTTTAAAAAAACTTAAAAAATATTTGAGTTCAAAGTAATCGTGGGTGTGGGAGGCAGGCATTTCCCAGGATGCCCTGGGTCTGGGGGTACAGCCTCTGGCTTCTCTTCCGTGCCTGGTGGGCTCTGGGTTTCCTTACGTGTGCAGGTGGCTGTGTGCGTGCTCCCCTGGGAGCTGACCGGAGGCAGGCAGGCCATCCTCCCCAGTGCGTGGCTGTGCCCCCGTGAGGGGCGAGGGCCCGATGGGGCAGGTGTGCATTTCACCCCAGTAACTCAAGGGATTTCCGTACCTTAAATAATTTAATGTGAAATCACATAAACAAAATGCTGTAACTGAGCCTAATTCCTTATACGTTTTTTCTAAGAATCCTGGCCTTTTAAATTAGCATAATAACACTTAGAATAATTGAAGACTTTAATTGCATGGAGCACAGGAATGCTATCTGCCAAGCTGTGCACCACGCTGACGCTCTGATGAGCTTTTATGTAGTCGGTTTTCTCAATTTAGTTTTCATATTAGATAGCGTGGCAGAAGGCAGACACACACACATGAACCAAGGACACGTGACGGTTCTCGGCACCTACACGCCTGGCTGGGCACCTCCAGGTGTGATATCCAACCTAGGACAGAGGACGAGGAGCAGGAGCTCAAACTCGCAGTGTGCACTTGACCCCACAGTGCCCTCCGGGCCTTCTGAGCTCCGGGCAGGGCTCTGTCCTCCCCCTCCTCCCTCCTCCCTCTGCCCCCAGCTTCGCACATGGAGGGGGCAGGGTTAGCAGACCACGCACCTCTGCGCTTGCTTCGGGGCTCCTGAGGAGGCACGCCCTCTGGAGAACTAAATTCTGCTGTGCCATGTGTTCAGTACCCACGAGGCTCACCTGTCCAAGTGTGGCCCAGGCCCCCTGTGGACGGCACGGGGGGGGGGACGCTGACCACAGGCAGTGCACGAGCCTCACCTGTCCAAGTGTGGCCCAGGCCCCCTGTGGACGGCACGGGGTGGGGACGCTGACCACAGGCAGTGCTCGAGCTGCCAGAGTTCTCTTTCCATGGCTCTGCCCCTCGGACAGTCTTTTCAGTGACTAGGGCCCTAGCTTGCACACCTGGGTGTCAGTCACTTACCCCCTGTGGTTTGGTGGGTACGGGCATCAGCCCTGAGGCCAACCAGTGCTGCCCAGGTGTAGATCCAGAACACATGAAAACTGGGTTTCCATGGCACTGACTCAGATGCTGGGCGCAGACCCGGCACAGTGGCCGCTCCAGCAAGGAGAGGCCGTGAGCTCGGGACCAGCGAGCTGAAGACTGGCTTGGCTGGATCCTGGCCACGCGCTGATCATGAGCGAGCTGTGGACACATCCCGGCCAGTGATGTGCGAGGGGGCGAGAGCCTGTCTCAGGCCAGCCCTCCCACGGCGGGGGTCTCCTCACATGCACACAGCACTATTCGGTGTGCAGCAGTGTGAGCATCAGAGCTCATTAGAGTGTTCCAGAGTGATACACCGGGGCTGTGGGCTGCCGGCGTCAGGGGTCTGTCCACAGAAGGGGCCATTGGCCATGGCGCCTAACTGCCCAGCGCCTGCACAGGCACTTGGGGACCACCCTGGGAAGCAGAGAGGGGCAGAATCACCGCTCCGACGTCTACTTGCTGTAGCCAGACGCACACACGTGTGGACAGCAGGCTGAGGCATGTCTGACCTGCGTCTTCCTCTAGAACTCGCAGTCCTTCTCTGCCTCACTCAGCAAGTGACACACACACAGGCACACGCAGACACACAGAGCACGTGAGCATGAACCTGCACATGGCACACACACACAGATGCACAGAGGCACACACACAGGCACACGCAGACACACAGAGCACGTGAGCATGAACCTGCACATGGAACACACACAGATCCACAGAGGCACACACACACAGGCACACGCAGACACACAGAGCACGTGAGCATGACCTGCACATGGCACACACACACAGATCCACAGAGGCACACACACACAGGCACACGCAGACACACAGAGCACGTGAGCATGAACCTGCACATGGCACACACACACAGATGCACAGAGGCACACAGACACGGGCGTGTGCACAGATATGTGGGCACACATACATGAACGTGCACACAGCCATGAAAGGCACACACACAATGTGTACATGGATGCACAATAGCATACATACACACACATACACAGATGCACAGGGGCACACAGACATGGGCTTATGCACAGGTGTGTGGGCATACATACATGAACGTGTACACAGCCATGCATGGCACACACACAGAAATACACAGAGGTACATGGTCATGAGTGTGTGAAGATACATAGGCACACACACACTCAAAGGTGCACACAGCCAGCAAGGCACAGCCTGCCCACTGCATGGCCGTTGTCCGTGGCCGTGGCCGCGGATGGCTGCACGTGCCGGCACTTTCCGTCTCCAGGTCAATGTGCAGCTGCCCTGCCGGTGGCTCCCCAGGGGCTCAGCTTTAGACCTGAAGTCCTTGTGGCTTCGAGTAAGGAGGGGATAGCACAGAGCAGCCAGTGTCTCCCCAGCTCTGATCGGTGGCCACGGTGAGGTACCCAGGGCCACGTCCCCAGGGCTGCCCCACTGAACTCTGCGTAGGAGGCAGGCGTGGACCCGGGGACTCCCGTTCTGTTTCTCCTGCTCCTGTTATACAGCCTTTCTCCACCTCGGTGGGCACCTGAGTGGGAGGCGGTGAGGGCAGGGCTCATGGCCACTCCTGCGGCTGGGACCCTCTGCGTCCCGCCTACTCAGACACCCCAGCCTTCCCCTCCAGGGCGGTGGAGTGCAGCGGTCGGTATGAGGAGGGGTCCTGGGCCAAGCCCGCCACCATGAGCTGTGCCACCTGGGCCCCAGGGGCAGCGTCACAGCCCCACAGCCTCCCACCTGCACACAGATGGCGACGCCCTGCATGGGGAGCCGCCCCAGAGCCGACGAGGGCGTGGTGACCAGCACAGCACTGCGGGATGTGTGTACTTGGTCTGTTCTCAGAGCGCCCATCTTCAGAAGCAGAGGAGGACAAGCCCCTCCCTGGCGGCATCTGCGCACTGTGCGGTGGTGGCCACAGCTTGCTCAGCCATTGGCTTGGGGACGGTGCGCCCCGGCCCCAGCCGGTACACCTGCTGTCATATAGCCTGGGGACCTGAGCTTTTGTGACTTCTGCATCACACAATGGGAAGTGGTGGCGCCCCATGCCTTCCCGTGCCTCGGACCCACCTGCATGGACCCTGATTCTGCTTTCCTGGGCGGCCCCAGGAGCTCCCAGCCCCAGGAGCTTCTGTCGACAGCAGCGCGGCTGCTTTGCCAGGAACAGAGGAGGCCCAGGAACAAGCTCTGTGTTTCCGTGGGGAGCCGAAGAGACGAGCGGGGGACACGCGAGAGGCCATAGATGGAATATTCTTGGGATGTTTCCAGAGTGCTCCGTCATGGAGGAAACAGCGGACAGAGCTTCTTCCAGAACCCAGGCAGCCCAGGACAACGCGGCAGCCCGCGGCCACGTGGCTGTCAGGATTGGGTCCCGGCACCCAGGGAACCACCAGTGTGGGCCCACCCGGAGGGCTTGCCGAGCTGGCTCGGCCCGGCTCTGTACTTCCAGCGGGGCCTCAGCCGAGCGTGAGGAGCAGTGTCTGCAGGCCCCGGGTGCACAAACATGGAGAGTGGAGGAGCCGCGGGCAGCTGTGCCCAGGCCCCGGCGGGCCCCGTGCTGAGCCTGCAGTCCCTTCTCGTTGAAGACTCTCTGGGCAGTTAGCTCAGTCGTATTTTTTTCTTGTGAACATTAGCATTCCAGTTCAGGCTCATTCACAAATAAAATTATAAAAATTTAACAAATTTATAAACATATAAATATACGGATTGTAAGAAATCAAAACATTGAACTAATGAGCCAAACATTTATCTTCCTATTTATTAATGAGAGAGAGAGAGAAAGGGAGAGGGAGAGGGAGATGGAGAGGGAGAGGGAGAGAGAGAGGGAGAGGGAGAGGGAGGGAGAGGGAGAAACGTTGATTCACTCTGCAAACGTCCGCATGGCTGGAACTGGGCCAGACTGAAGCCAGGAGCCAGGAGCTCAATGCAGGTCCCCACGTGGGTGGCAGGAACCCAAGCACTCGAGGGCCATCTGCTGCTTCCCAGGCTCTGTGTTAGCAGGAGGGTGACGTCAGGAGCCAGAGTGCTGGCGGCACAGGCATCCTCCTATCCTGGTCTTACCTGCCGGGGGAGGGACGGCCCCGGTCTTTGATCTTCGCCTTCTGATGCTTGGCTGGACAGCAACACAGTTTTGCTGAGTGACAGCCGAAGCTTTGAGGAAGCCCAAAGGACGGATTTCCAGCCTTCCAAGCAATGGGCTAATTTTACTTGTACAAATAGACGGGGTGGGGGCGGGGTGGGAGGTAGCTGCCGGCTTCGCAGAGCGGCCCCTCGGCTGGCTTGCATTTAACCGGGGACGGCGGCTGCACAGAGGCCCGACTGTTCCCGTGTCCGCCGGGCGCTGAGCCGTGTGAAGTCGGCTTCACTTCCAAACCACATCTTGGGTTCCGCAGAGTCTCGGCTCTGTACCGCGCGCTATGGCTGTGCCAAGCTGGGCTTTTAGGAGCAGCTAATTTTGTTAGAAGTTCTCAAAAGTGTTTTTTGAATTAGGAAAAAAAATATGTTTTTATTGGTTTGTATAAATGAAAACAGGTTAAGAAATTCCCACACATTCGCCAAAAACCAAACAAAACTCTAACACCTCTGGTTGAAAACAGAGTCTGGAATATGTGTGCTTTCTGGAAAACCGTCATGTGATAATTTAATAAACGCGGAGCCTGTTTTTAAATCTTTATTGAAGCTCACTAATAGCAGATGTTAAAAAGCCACGGGCCCAGCACCCTTTTACGTCCATGTTAGGAAAATGAACTGCAAAGTCTGTCAATTCGGCCACTGTTGGACCTCTGGCTGAACGGGCGACGGCTTCTGCCTCGGATCCCGTCTTGGCCTGGGGCTTCTCTGGGCTCAGGAACTCGTCTCCGTCCCTGCCTGTTCCGGGGCTCGTCCGCAGGGACGTGCCGGGGTCAGCTCATGGGTGCGGGGATGCTGAGAGCAGGGAGGGGTTTTGGGCAGAGGTCAGCTGGGTCTGGCTGAGGCCTGGCTGGGCCCTGGCTCCATCCTCTTGAGAGGAGCATTCTAGTTTATGGGCAGGTGTACAGCAGGGGCACCCACACGCTGAGTGCGCAGTGCCGTGTTTGCCCGCTGTACCCAGGGCTGTGGGAATGGTGCCAGCCAGAGTCAAAGGGCGCCAGGGGCAAGGGTGCTATGGAGATGGGCACCAAGGCAGTGGCCGAATGTCCCCAGGCACAGAGCCCACCCTCCACCTGCCCTCACAGCCACAAGGCTGCGCGAGGTGGGCCGGAAGTTTCCAGGTGAGTCTGCGCTTTTCCAGGCCACAGCACAGAGCTGGATCGGAAGTGGAGCAGCCGGAGAACCTGTGCCCGTATGGGATACAGGCACTGCAGGCGGTGCCACAGCGCTGGCCCCATGTGCGTATTTAAATATTATGTTACTTGATCCCCCCCCCCCCGCCATGCACCTGCCGAGAGTGACAGGAGCGCTTCCTGCCCGTTCCTCTCTCTCTGGAAGCTGAACGGAAACAATCGGCTGCTGAGGGTGAGCTGTAGCCCCCGGGCCTGCGAGACCGACTGGCCGGAACTGACGCCCTCTGGTAACCGCCAGGCAGCTTCAGCGGCCAAGTCTGCACAAGTCCTGGAACTGTGTGCACCCTGCCGCTGCGTCCTGCCCTTCTCGTTCCCATTCTGGTTCTGCACACATGTAAACACACGTGCAGGCATGAAGAAAGTCTAATCACATGTACACACGTGTGTGCACACACATGTACAAGGCACACACGGGTTAATGTAATCGAATCACATACATACACACGTGTGTGCGCACGCATGCTTATTCTAACCAGGCACAGACACACGTGTGCGTGCATGTGTATGAACAAGAGACACATGTACACTTATGCATGAATTAGTTTGATCACACGTACACACACGTGTACATTCACATGTGCACATACACATGTGCATATTCTAACCAGGCACAGTCACACGCCTACATGCATATGCATATAGATTCCAGTCACGCCCAGACTCATGCATTCATACCCACACATAAATTCTAACCATGTGTAAACATGCATGAACATGTATGTGCTCTAATCACACATTATGCACATGTGTACACACATAAATTGCAGTCATGCAAGGCACACGCCTGTGCACATGTACACACAGGCATAAATCACATGTACATATTCTAGTTACACACATATGTACATGAGCACGGGTAGCCTTACCATGTGCAGAAGCACACACATACACACGTGTACATATGTTAATCATGAGGTGAGGAGCTCCCACTCCACTACTGATCACAGACGAGAAGCACCCGGCCCAGCACCCGCGGCCACGCAGAGAGCGGCCCTGTTCCCCAGGTCTGGCTGCGCCGTGCGTGACGGAGTTCCCGTGGGGCCGAAGCAGATGTGCTGGGCTCCCGTGCGGCGCACACACCCTGGGAAGAGAGCAGCCAGGCTGCTGCAGTATCTCCCCCTTTTAAAGGGGATTAAACCAATAAAAAGTACTCATGTGGTGTTGTATCGTGAATTGTTATCTTGCATTACATTTGTGTAATGTTATATATTAGTACATTGTGCTATATCTAAGATACATGTTTTAAAGTATCAATTGAAAATATCTTTATAATAATTTAATATACATTTATTATTTTCAGTTACAGTCGATCTAACAATAAAACAAGAACTTAGCAGGCAGACGTGGGGCTGGTGCTGTGGTGGGTGGTGAAGTTGCTGCTTGCGATGCCGTGTCCCACGCTGGGGTGCCGTGGGAGGAGTCCTGCCCCACTTCCTGTCCAACCTCCTGCTAACACAGCCCCGGGGGCCGCAAGGGCAGGCGGAGGCACTTGGGTCTCTGCTGTTTCTGCCTCCTGGCTTTGGACTCTGCCAGCCTTGGCTGTTGAGGGCACTTTGGGACTGAACCAACAGGTGCAAGCGCTCTCTCTCTCTCTCTCTCTGTTGTTCTGCCTATGAAATAAAGAATAAATAGAAATGCTAGAACATAAGTTAGAGTGACAACGCCCCTACATTTCTTTTTTTTTTTTTTTACAGGCAGAGTAGACAGTGAGAGAGAGAGAGACAGAGAGAAAGGTCTTCCTTTGCCGTTGGTTCGCCCTCCAATGGCCGCTGCGGCTGGCGCACCACGCTGATCCGAAGCCAGGAGCCAGGTGCTTCCTCCTGGTCTCCCATGGGGTGCAGGGTCCAAGCACTTGGGCCATCCTCCACTGCCCTCCTGGGCCACAGCAGAGAGCTGGACTGGAAGAGGGGCAACCGGGATAGAATCCGGCGCCCTGACCGGGACTAGAACCCAGTGTGCCGGTGCCACAGGTGGAGGATTAGCCTGTTGAGCCGCGGCGCTGGCCACGCCCCTGCATTTCTTACACAGCCTCCTCGATTTCTCTCCAGCACCTGCCCAGGCCCCATCCAGAGGCAGACGCCCTGACGCAGTCAACAACCCCAAACTCTGCATTGTGTGCGGGCAGCTGGGGGAGGCTCTGTGGGTCCGCCTACGCGACCTGGCTTGAATTCCGGCGTGAATCGCTGCGGGCAGCCGCATGGTTCTGCCCCCCTCTAGGCATGTGTCAGCCAGGAGCTCGTCTAGAAGTGCAGACCCCTCCTTCCCAGTGAGCCAGAGATCCAGACGGCAGACCTGGGCAGGAGCCGTCTGTCGCCCGCCCCCAGTGCCTCCCTGCTGCCCGCAAGCCCATCTCTCTGTGCGACCCCCCTGGACAGGTGCCTCCGTCCCAGGTCCAGAGTCCTGCAGGACAGAGCTCCAGTTCCAAATTGCCCGGTGAGAGCGCTCCAGCCTCTGTCTGCAGTAACTCCCAGAGCCAAACAAGGCAAGAAAAACGTGACCGGCACCACCAGCCTACACCTGGTGGCACTCGCACACCTGGCAGCCCGATTGCCACGGAGACGCAATTTGACAATCTCATCGTTATTCACATTCCTGACTTTTACTTCAATTAAGAAAGAAAAACAACCCCAGCTTCTTCACCCGCAATGGTCCATTGGAGCCCACTCAGAATCGCATCTCTGTTGCGAGAGCAGTTGTGGGGGTTGTGGGGTGCAAATGCACCTCTCATCCTCCTGGCCCGCAGCACCAGGTTGCCATTACAGGATCCGCAGCCTTAGAGTCGGCGAGTGCCAAGAACGCTTCCAACCACGCCGTGTGAGCAGGGTGTCTGCCCGCTCTTGGTAGTCTAAGGCGGCAGGGATCCAGACACACCTGCTCTGTCAGAACTAGGACAGTGCAGGTGGGGCCGGCCCCGTGCAGCCGTCACACACTAACGCAAGGCCGGGACTCGGCGTGAGCCGGGGCCCTGAGTAGCTTGTTTGGGAAAGTGAATGAGCTGTCTACCCACATAAAGCTAAAGAGGATTCTGGTGGAATAAAACACGGTCATTTGAAAAGCAATCAGTGGATTTAAGGCAAACCAATCAGTGGTTAAAACAAGCAATTGGACTGGCTGCAGATGGTTTTATGGCCATCCAGCCCTCCAACGCGGACGTGGCCACAGTCTGTTCAGACTAATTGCTTTGCTCATTTTCATACATGCACTTTTTTCTCACGCAATAAAGCTAAGTCACTCATTAATCTGTTCGTTCATTTTACCAACATTTAGTGAAAATCCCAAAAAGATGCATAACGAATAAGGTCAGGCGCCACTGGTCTGAGTGAAAGACACACACAGGAATTTGTCAGGGGTCTGAGCGGAAGGAATTTGGAACCCACAATTAAAAACATAGTAAAGGAACCACTGGGAACGCAGGCGAGCTGCTCTCTGCCGGCAGAGCCATGCCCCCGCCCTGGCCTGGACACTTCGTCTTTTCGTGGCGCCTGTGGGTGTCCGCTGCTCCGGAAGCGCCCGCTGAGCGGTGGGTGAGCGACCAGGCCCGTGCTAGGGAGTGTGGGGGTGAGCCGCTCCCCGCAGACTCGGTGTCCAGCAGAGCCGCCTGGCTTCCCGCCGCCTCGGGGCGCAGAAACGTGGTCACGCTGGGGGACTCTCTGGCTTCATCTTCCCTCATCACTTGGGGAGGGGACCTCAGCTTCCCAGCCCTAAGGAGGCCCAGGGGGCTGGCTGGGGTGGGGCTTCTCCCCACGGCGCTCACCTGTGCTGGCTGGCACCCACCCCCGGGGAGACCACTGCCAGGGCGCAGGGGAAGCAAATCCACCCCCACCTCACCCTCTGCCCAGTTGTGGGAAGCTGTCATCTGGACAGGCACAGAGGACTCCAGGACACTTATAGCCAATGGGGGCCGAGCGGTGGCCCTTTGTCGGCGGCCCTCCCTGTGGGTCTTGACCCCTGGCCCCGTCCTCAGACGACCCAGCAGGAGTGTTCCAGATCGGCCTTGGGTTATGTCCTTCCAGCCCTCCTGGCTCCCTGCCCCAGGAAGGAGTCTCAGGCTTCTTGTCTGGGTGAGCTGGCGCAGGGAAAGACCTCTGCCTCCTAACTCGACATTTTGCCTTGAGTTTCTTTATTTTAAATATTTTATTTATTCGACAGGTAGAGTTACAGACGGTGAGATGGAGAGACAGAAAGGTCTTCCATCCGCTGGTTCACTCCCCAAACAGCAGCAATGGCCGTAGCTGGGCTGATCCAAAGCCAGGAGCTTCATCTGGATCTCCCACCAAGTGCAGGGGCTTGTGCATCCTCCACTGCCTTCCCAGGCCACAGCAGAGAGCTGGATCGGAAGAGGAGCAGCCGGGACTAGAACCGGCACCCACATGGGACAGACGAGGGAGCTCGGCCCGGGCCTGCTCCCTGCGGGACACCGGTGGTGAATCACAGGAGCAATGGGGTGAAGCCGCTGTGCCGTGGGCGGCTCCCCAGCCTGAGCAGGTGCAGCGGCCTTGACCACCAGGACTCCGTGGCTGCCAATGCTGTAGGCCAGTCCCGCCGACGTGGGCCGCGGCTGCGCCCAGCCGACTCCCGGGGGATCACTCGCGGTAACCTGTGAGGGTCTGGCTGGAATCACCGAGGGACAAATCCGCTCCTGCCCCCGGCCTGCAGATCTGCCTGGCTGCCCCCGGGGTGTGGGTTGGTGGTTGTGATGTTTCTGCACCTGCATGGATGCGCGTGCAAGCCTGGCACAGCTTCCTTCTCCCTCCAGTAAGGCGACGTCGAGCTGCTTCTAACAGAACAGAAATAAAACAAAATCTAAAAGTGGCATTCGGGGGCAGGCATTCGGCTTGGCAGTGCCGGCCTTTCTCTGCTTGCCTGCATCCTACTTTGGGGCCTGGGTTCCAATCCCAGCCCCGCTCTCGATGGCAACTTCCTGCCAACGCACACCCTGGGAGGCAGAGGGGATGGCTCAAGCACTTGAGCACCTGCCCTTCATGCGGGAGACCCAGACTGAGTACCTGGCTCCTGGGTTCCACTTGGCTCAGCCCCAGCTGTTGTGGACATCTGGGGAGTGAACCAGCAGGAAGGACTCTCTCTCTCTCTGTCCCTGCTTCTCAAATAAGTCATTAAACTAAATGGCAAAAGATGAAGTAGGTGATATTTGAGAACTTCGGCACAGCCTTGCTTTGTGAATTTCCAGTTAAAAAGAAGCCACCGCACCTCCACCAGCCGTGACTCCTACAGAGCAAACCTGGCCGTCCGTCTGCAGATAAGGATGCCCGTGTGGGCGCCGAGCACGCACACGCACACGCACACGCACACGCACACGGCGTCGCGCACTCTGTGGGTGCTCACAGGTGCGACGCCGAGCCTTGACACACGCAGAGCAGGGAGTCGCTGCTCCTGGGTCCCTTTGCCTTGGGCCCAGGAGCGGGGGCCGGGGGTGCCCTTTTTCCAGTAGCAGAAAATGCTGACTCGTGCGCGAGCGCTAAGTGCGGGCGAGTGGCCGCTTCCCCTGCCAATTACGGCCGTGATTGCCATGTAATGAAGTGAGCGTTCCGTGGGATTTACGGCCGCCTGTCACACCCCTCCGCAGCCTCTCCCCTGCCTTCCTCCTTGTCACCCAGACTTCCCACCACAAAGGAAACAGGACAATATGTGAAGCCTCATTAATCCTCTTTGCCTCTGATTTCTCCCTTCTTCTTCTGCCCGCTCCTCCTGGAGGTTACACAAGAGGCTTGTCCTCAGGGTTCCCATAAACTCGGTCACGGAGGGCGAGGTGACTGCGCGCAGCAGCCCGGCTGCCGACGGGCCGGCCGCCTCCTTTCGGCTCCCAGCAGCCTTTTAACTGCCCGCCGTTTTACGGCCCCCGTGACCGCCAATTACACAGCCAGGGACAATGGACCAACCACGCCAGCGACCAGGCCGCAGATTGGCCGAGCCTGCCGGTGTGTGTCATAGCAACACTTTCTCTGGGCATCGGGAGAGCGCAGTTACGGGACGAAGATGGATCGGGGGCTGCGGAAGCCGCGCTCCTGGGAACAATATGCTGGGCCTGGCCCCCGCGCCCCGGCCGCACCCCCTGACCCCCGGCTGCCCCGCTCGCACTCCGCCTGACCTGGGGCCACTCAAAGGGACGCCTGTGTCCCCGGGGCCGGTCCTGTCCCTGTGCACGGACGGGCGGGTGGCCGGTGTTGACGGATTCAGGGGCTCTGGAATCTGAGCTCAGGCAGAGGCAGCCCCGGGGTGTGGGGACCTGCGCTTGCCCTGGGCATCCCCCTGACCGGAGCCTGAGGCCACACTGCACATGGGGCCTGACTGGGGGCCTCTTGGGGGGCCTGAGGTCATCACCAGTGGGAGAACCTGCTCCCATCTCCCCGTCCAAGCCACACAGGGGTCAGTGCTTGGCCAAGGCTGAGGATTCTGGGAATGTTATTCCCAAGAACCTGATTCTGGCAGATTTAAAGCAACTAGTAGAAACCACTTTTTTTAAAAAAAAAAATTCATTTACTTAATTGAAAGGCAGACTTACAGAGAGGGAGAGACAGAGAGAGATCTTCCCTCTGCTGGTTCACTCCTCAAAGACTGCAACAGCGGGGCTGGGCCAGGCCGAAGCCAGGAGCCGGGAGCTCCATCCTGGTCTCCCACGTGGGTGCAGGGCCCAAGCGCTTGGGCCGTCCTCTTCATCTCCCAGGTGCGTTGGGTGGGAAGTGGAGCAGCCAGGCTGGAACCGACGCCCGTGTGGGATAGTGGCGTCAACACAGTGGCCCAATCTGCTGCACCCCAATGCCTGACGCTGCTGCTCTGGGACTGGCCAGCATTCGCCAGGAAGTTCCTCCCCCAGGTCTCCAAGGTGGGGGCTGTGGGGCCATGCTCTGTCCACAGCCCCCCAGGGAAGGCTCCTCTCCAGCAGCGACTCCTGGAGCCTCTGGCTTGCTCACTGCAGCCGGGCCTGTGCTGTCCCTGGGCAGGCTGCTGTGTGCCTCGGTCCCTGTGTGACTGAACCATGGGATTTGGGCCCTGAAGCCAGCCCGATCTCATCTGTGCATCTGTGAAGAGTCAGTTTCCAAATGTGGTCTCATGCACAGGTCCTGGAGTGAGCACAGGAATGCGATTCCTCAGGGAACACACCCAGAGCGCAGTGGAGCTGCAGCCGAGTTGTGCATCCTGGGGGACAAGACTCCCAGTTCCTGAGCAGGAGCCTGCAGCCGGGGCTCCCGCCCTCGCCGCCCTGCCCTCGCTCCGCCCCACCCTGCCCTCACCCAGCACTTGGACGCTCCCTCTGCCAGCCACATGTTATGTAGACCCGGCCGCCCCAGGGAGCAGTGCCCATGTGGACTTAGCCGTCTTGTGGCAGATGCCAGAGACAAATGACCCCCCAGGAGCAGCGGTTTTGCCCAGCAGGTCCCCGCCTGAGCAAGCACAGCACTTTTTCCTGCCCCTGCCACCTGCTGCATCCTTAGCCCCTGAGGTTCCGGGGTCCTGGGGCAGCCACAGCCCCTGTGCTGTGAGGAGCGAGCAGGGGGCTCAGCCAGGCCACGCTCTGGGACCAGGGCCCCTCCCCGCTGCTGCTTCTGTGCAGCGCAGACGGGGGGGCTGCAGGCCTCGGGGGACAGCTGGCCCTGTGCGGGGCGTCCCGGACGCCGTGGTCAGAACGGTATGTCCCATGCTCGCCACAGTGCCTGGGGCTTCTGTCCCTCACATGTAGCTGAGGGTGACACACACAGGGACTCAGAGCAGCACTGCCATGGGCACCTCTCCTCCTGGCCTGCAGCTTCTGTGGACACCGGTGCACACCGGGCACCTGCTGGCTCCCAGCGCCTGGCTTCACTTGGACATGGCCCTGGCAGCTTGGCCTCTGCCGGTCCCCCCCAGGTGGAGCAGCAGGGAGCGAAGAGGCTCTGGCCGTGGTTACAGACACGGCAGGGGTCAGGACCGGGTAGCACAGTGGTGCAGCCCACAGCTCCCTCTGACCCTGGACAGTGTGCGGGCGGGGTCTCAGCACAGGCTTCAAGCGGGATGGTGCTTTGTGGAGCTGCCATGGACTGGGGGTGGAGACAGCCGAGGTGCTTCTCAGCTCTGAAGCCGAGGAGCCCAAGACCTGAGTGTGGGCGGGGCTCTCTCCTCGGAGGGCGGATGCTGGCGTCTCCCTGTGTGCCCCCCCCGTCGTGCCGGCACCTCCCGCTCTGAACCCGGGCCCTGCTTCTCCCCAGCCGCAGGCCGCGGTGGCAGTGTCATCACGATGCCCGCTGTGCCCCGTGTGTGTCTGCCTGCAATGTCCCCTCTCACGGGGCCGTCGGCAGGCTCGGGTCAGTCCAGTCGTAGCTGCGTCTTTGAAGGCCACATGCAGGGTTAGCGCTTGAGCACAGCACAGTGGAGCGGCCGGGGCTCAGCCCGGGACACACAGCCAAGGTCGGAGAATGTGGCCTCTAAACTCAGGTCTCTCGTCAGCCGGGTTTTACATCAGTTGAGAGGGACAGCGGCCTTGGTGGGCCTGCACTAATCAGGTGAGAGCCACGAGAGGGAAGCAGGGACACCTCTCAGGGTCCTGAGCTGCAGCCTCGCCGGGAAAGCCCTCGGGGTCCCCGCATGCTGTGTGTCCAGCAGTCACCCTCTCTCGGTCCTGCCCGACTTAAACTCTGTCCACCTGCTTCCAGATTTGGTCTCGCCAACTGCGAGGGGAATGTGTCAGCCAGGAACAGTGAGCCAAGAACACGAGACACGCCAGTCTCTCCTCCAGGGACACCAGGGCATGGGTGTCTGCGCCGAGGACCACCGCTGGCTCGGCATCTGCACACCAAACACCTCCCGCGCCCCCACTCCCGGCACAGGACTGCGCCGCTCCCCGGGGCCTCCGCGCACCAGCTCAGCGCCACACGGGCCAGCCAGGGCCTCCGATCCTGACTGGCAGCAATCTGGTAGGCACGGTTCCTCATTTATCATCCTTATGTACATATCAATAACAGCCCGCGCCCTTTGGCAAACTTTCCAAGGGTGCCTGGCCGTCAGCAACAATCCATCACTTGTGAGCGTCTATAGCAATTACGGCCAGAAGGAAAGGAGCGCCATCTCCGACGCCCGGCCGGACCAGGCGGCTGCAGTGACTCACCCCGCCGTGTGTCTGGTTAGTGGTTAGACCGCCGGGCAGTGTTGGGCCGCGAGTCCCACGCAGGGAGCCAATGGCTGCCGGCTGGGTGTGCTGTCAGCGTGCACAGAACAATGCAGCCTCGGTGTCGCGCACCTTGGGAGAGATGTGGCAATGTTTTGATTTATGGAGGGCAAGCACTAACAGGCAGCCCGTGAGACAGCTGAGCCCAGGGAGCTTCTGGCCGGTGTTGGCTACATGTTGCCATGTAGGAGCAGGGACACTGGCTGTGGGAATGGCTGGGCACTCTGGGATGTGACTGGTGTCCTGGGGGCTGCCTGGTGGCGCTTCCCCTTTTACCCCCACTCAGCATCTCCGGCGGACAGAGGGAGACAGACAGACACACAGAGAAATTCCACCTGCAGCTTCACTCCCCAGCCGAAGCCAAGAGACTGGAGCTGAGCCCAGGTTTCCCCCTTGGGTGGTGACAAGCCAGCCACGTGAGCCGTCGTCTGCTGCCTCCCAGCGTGTGAATTAGCAGGAAGCTGGAGTTGGAAGCAGAGCCGGGCTGAAACCCAGGCGCTCTGGCATGGGATGCCGGCACCCCAAGTGGTGTCTTAGCTGATGCCCCCAACACCTGCCCCTGGGATGCTGGTGGGAAGAATGGACTCCGTCCTCTGTGTGTATCCAGAAAATGGACTGAATAGGGCAATCGGTACATAAAATGTGCACCCAGACAGTGCAGGATTAATTAGTGCTGGAAACTATGGACTCTGGGAGCAGAGAATGCATGCAGCAGAGCGCAGTGCACATCACCGAGTGAGGGAAGCCCTGGCACACGCCCCACCGGCGGCCTGCCTCCCGCCCACGGAGACTGCAGGCAGGCAGGGTGAGTCTGTACAGCCCACACGCTGGCCGCACACACACTGCACATACTGTGCGCACGGCCTGCACAGAGCCACACATAGCCTGCGTGCCGAGTACCTGCTGTCAACACAGTCTGGGTACACACACCCACACGCTGTGGTGTGCCATCTACAAGCCGTCTCCACACCGCACACACATGCTGCACGCGGTCCACACGCAGCATGTGTCAGTTCACATTCAGTTGACACAGCCTGGGCGCAGTCTACACTTAGCTTGTGTGCGTCCACACCCTGGCTGCACCCACACCCACAGGCTGTGTCCCGCTGCTGACCCAGCACTTGCTCCTCTGGGCTAAGCCCCCCCCCCCCACCTGCTCCTCCGCCTTACCGGGGCTTCTTCAGGCTCTCCTTCGAGGTGGGTTCTGTTCCGGGGGGAGGTGGACAAGGCTTCGCCCTCCTGCAATGCTCTCAGGCAGGAAGAGCTGTGCAGTGGACATCCTCACTGAGCGTGGGCACTGCTGTGGCTGCAACTGGGTGTTTCCAGAGGAGAAGCCCTTGGCGGGGCTCCCTGCACTGGGCCCTGACGAGGAAGATGGATCGATAGATTAAATAGATACATAGATAGATAAGTAGATACATAGATGGGTACATAGATAGATACATAGATAGATAAGTAGATACATAGATAGGTACATAGATAGATACATAGATAGGTACATAGATACATAGATAGGTACATAGATAGATACATAGATAGGTACATGGATAGATACGTAGATACATAGATAGGTACATAGATAGATACATAGATAGATAAGTAGATACATAGATAGGTACATAGATAGATACATAGATAGGTACATAGATACATAGATAGATACATAGATAGATAAGTAGATACATAGATAGATACATAGATAGATACATAGATAGGTACATAGATAAGTAGATACATAGATAGGTACATGGATAGATACATAGATACATAGATGGGTACATAGATAGATGGGCAGAGTGTGGAGAGGAAGACAGAGAAATGGAATAGACAGATAGATGAGAGAGAGGTGATTGGTAGATATTGGATAGGTCGATAGATGTTAGATAGGTGAATGATGGACTGATCAATAGATTAGAAAGGTAGATGATAGCTGACAGTTGGATAAACAGATGAGAGAGAGGGAGAGAGAGGACGGAGAGTTTAGTATGGGGTTGGCTCACACAATCACAGAGGCCGGAAGTCACAGAAGCTGCCGTGTGCAACCCGCAGAAGCAGGAGAGGGGATGCTGGCCAGTCCTACGCCACAGCCGAGAGCTGGGAGCCCCGCCCCTGAGAGCAGGGCGGGTGGATGCTCCCTTCTCCACCATTCTGCTGCCCGTGGGCCCTCAGAGGCCTGGAGCTGCCAGCCCCTGAGGGCGGTGTGCCCTGCTCTGAGTGCTGACTGGCGTCCAGGGCAAGCCCAGCACAGTGGGCGCGACAGCCATCGTGAGCCACATTGTGCCTTGGTGTGGGACACGTGTGGTAACTGATGAGCCAACATTGCTACGGTATTGGTGGAAATCCAGTTACACTAGAGTTCACTCTGCATTGTGCATTCTATGGGTTTTGACAGACAGGTAGGCAACACGCGTCCACCACTGCTGGGTTGCAGGGGGCGGGCCCTCGCCCTGAACACCCCAGGTGCTCCTCCCTATCCTGCTCTCCCCAGAACCCTTGACAACCACAGCCTTGCCTCACCTTTACCCTCTCCAGGTGCCCGGAAAGAGGAACCGTGCAGCACGGCACCCCGTCGTGGTGCCTTCCTTCACCCAGTAGATCGCACCGAAGGTCCCTGTTTGTCTTTTCAAGGCTGGCCACCCCGTCTGCTCACTCATGATGGGTCAAATTCCACTGTGTGCTGTCCACTTATTGGCCACTCAGTTATCAAAGGACATCGTGCCCCCTCGTGGCTCGGCAGTAATGAGTGAGGCTGCCGTGAACATCCACAGGCAAGTTCTTGTAGGGCCACGCGTCCCTGATTCTCCTGGACAAGTACCAGGGAGCGCAGTTGCTGGCTGTGTGGAATGGATGCTGGTTTCCCCGCCCCTGAGAAACCAGCATCCACCCTCCAGAGTGGCTGCACCTGTTGCGTCCCCTCAGCGGCGAGGGCGAGTCCTGTGGCTCCACCCCCGTGGCAGCTTCTGGACCTGGCCACGTCCCCAGTGTGTGGTGGCCTAGGAGCACCTGCAGCAGAGGGAGCACGTGACTGATGGCCATGTTCAGAGATGATTCTGGCTGCTAGGGGTGGGCTGATGCATGCGTGGTGGAAGTGGGTGAGCGTGCAGTCCGTGCGGGGGTAACAGCCTGCAGGACTGGCCCGAGGGAGGGGCTAGGATAAGACGGACAGTGTCGTTGCTGGAATTGGCAGCTGGGTGGCGGGGTCGCACAGACTCAGGACACAGCGATGCGAGTGGCCCGTGCTGAGTGCTGGCTATGATATTAACCCAGCTGTCATCTCACGGGAGGTTGAGGCTTTTACTTCGCGAGCTTTGGGGAGGCCAGGGTCGGGCGTGAGAGTCCGAGCTCACCCTGCACACGGCCACCACTCTTGGGATATCGTTGCTTTGCGGAGACGCTGACATCAGCTGTGCCACCAGATCCAGAGTTCCTGGCCCCTGTACCCTCTGCTTCCCACCAGGGTGACTCCTGCTCTCCTGTCACCTCGTGCGGGCTCGGGGCTCCTGATGGTGCCGTGTGCCCGTGTCATTCAGCCCAGTTCCCGCAGTCCACGCATCCCCGCTGTCCGTGAACGCTCGCTGAGTCGACAGACATCTGCAATGGAACACAGAGCGCTGGGGTCTTGGAGGACAAGGACGGAGTGGGGGGGAGGGGTCAGCAGAGCAGGAAACCCGACAGGGCGTGATGAGCACCTTCGTCAAGGTCGTCTCCTTCAAATGACACAGTGAAGTACTGGCTGCTAGGGCTGGTGCTGTGCCGTAGGGATACAGCCTCCTCCAATGCTGGCATCCAATATGGGCACTGGTTCATGTCCTGGCTGCTCCATTTCTGATCCAGCTCCCTGCCTATGGCCTAGGAAAGCAGTGGAGGATGGTCAAAGTGCTGTGGCCCCTGCACCCACACGGGAGACCCGGAAGAAGCTCCTGGCTCCTGGCTTTGGCCTGACCCAGTACTGTCCACTGTGACCATCTAAGAAGTGAACCAGCACATGGAAGATCTTTCTCTGTCTCTCCTCTCTCTGTAACTCTGCCTTTCAAATAAATAAGCCTTAAAAAGCTGTTACTTTTAATTACAAAAAATCATTTATTTGGAAGGCAGAGTGATAGAGAAGGAGAGATAATCTTCCATCTGCTAGTTCACTCCCCAAATGGCCACAACAGCTAGGGCTGGTCCAGGCTGATGCCAGGAGCCAGGAGCTCCATCCGGGTCTCCCATGTGGGTGCGGGGGCCCAAGGACTTGGGCCATCTTCTGCTGCCTTCCCAGGTGGACTAGCAGGGAGCTGGGTTGGAAGTGGAGCAGCTGGGACTCGATCCAGAGTTCAAACATGGGATGCTGGCGTTGCAGTGGCCCCTGGTTACTGCCGCCACCCGCCGGCCCCAGACCTACCTGTATTTCATGACTGCCCCAGTTGTTGTCACTCTGAACTCAGGAGGTGTCCCCAGACCCCACCACCAGTGGCCGTCCTCTTCTGGGCAGTGGCATCCCCAGTTCCCTCTCGCCAAGCTCAGCAAGTTTGCACGCTCAGGGCAATGAAAAACACTCGCTTTCTGGAAACTGGACCCAAACTTAGACAAGCTGGTCAGTAACTTTCCCCGGACAATTTCACGTTTGATACAGTGATGTCGCTGATTGGAAACCCGGGCTTTACCCCACGTGTGACAGCTGCGGTCTAGATGCCCGTCTTGTGCTGCCTAACACAAGAGGTCAAATTTACAAAATCCCAGCTCCCATTGGAGATCGGTGCTTGGACGGCAGGAGCCCCGTGGATGCGCTGAGTGGCCGCAGCCCCGGCACCCTGCCTGGCGCAGCTCGCCTTCCCAGGTCAGTCCCGTCTGTTTTGCTAAACTGTGTGTTGTAATCCAGAATCCTGCATTACACAAACATCAATTAGTCGGCGCTGACCTGTGACAATGATCTTGCTGCCTATTAGCGTCAGCTGATACTTCCCCTAGTCAGAGGCGCCTCCAATTATAGTTAACCTGGAGGTCGGGGACAGGTGACGCCCCGGTACGGGTGTGGGCAGCACAGAAACAACCAGGCAGGAGGTTTCTGGAGCAGCTGACGGCACAGCCCAGGGAGCTGCCTGCTCTCACCCTGCACCCTGCACCTCGGTGCCCTCGCTGGGCTGGGGACGGCTTCCCTGTGCTGTCCGTCTGTCTCAGCCCCTCCGTCTCTCTCTGCATTGGGAGAGCTCCCTTTAATCACCCCATAAATGGGAAGGAATGCCACCACTCTTTATTTTCCTTTCCTTATTTATTTATTTATTTTTTGACAGGCAGAGTGGACAGTGAGAGAGAGACAGAGAGAAAGGTCTTCCTTTTGCCGTTGGTTCACCCTCCAATGGCCGCCGTGGTAGCGCGCTGCGGCCGGCGCACCGCGCTGTTCCGATGGCAGGAGCCAGGTGCTTATCCTGGTCTCCCATGGGGTGCAGAGCCCAAGCACTTGGGCCATCCTCCACTGCACTCCCTGGCCACAGCAGAGAGCTGGCCTGGAAGAGGGGCAACCGGGACAGGATCGGTGCCCTGACCGGGACTAGAACCTGGTGTGCCGGCGCCGCAAGGCGGAGGATTAGCCTGTTGAGCCACGGCGCCGGCCCTTATTTTATATATTTGAAAAGCAGAGAGCGAGAGAGAGGGATCGATCCCCTCTCTAAGTGCCCACAGTCGCCAGGGTTGAGCCAGACCAAAGCCAAGAACCTGGAGCCCAGGCTGGGTCCCCCCCCGTGGGTGGCGGTGACACAAGCACTTGAGCCGCCCGTCACCGCTCCCTCCCATGGTGCCGATTAGCAAGAAGCTAGAGTGGCGATGGCTCTGGGACTTGAGCCCAGACAGGATCCAAGCATCCCAAGTGGCATCTTCACCAGTGCCCACCCCCGTGCCACTGTTCTTAACAAAGTATTCCTTTGCACAACCGGCGCTGTGGTGTAATGGGTGAAGCTGCCGCCTGCAGTGCCGGCATCCCATACGGGCGCAGGTTCGGGTCCCGGCTGCTCCAGTTCTGATCCAGCTCTCTGCTATAGCCTGGGATAGCAGTAGAAGATGGCCCAAGTGCTTGGGCCCCTGCACCCACGTGGGAGACCTGGAAGAAGCTCCTGGCTCCTGGCTTCAGATCGGTGCAGCTCCGGCTCTTGTAGCCATCTGGGGGGTGAACCAGTGGATAGAAGACCTCTCTCTCTCTCTCTCATTCTCTCTGCTTCTGCCTCTCTGTAGCTCTGCCTTTCAAGTAAATAAATAAATCTTTTTTAAAATTGAATTATTCCTTTGGACAATATTTTCCAATATTATGTAGCAATTAGAGAACTCAAATAAAATATTCATATAAATTTCTTTAGTTAAAACATTTCTGAGGCTGGCGCCATGGCTCACTTGGCTAATCCTCTTGCCTGTGGTGCCGGCACCCTGGGTTCTAGCCCCGGTTGGGGTGCCGGTTCTGTCCCGTCTGCTCCTCTTCCAGTCCAGTTCTCTGCTGTGGCCCGGGAGGGCAGTGGAGGATGGCCCAAGTGCTTGGGTCCTGCACCCACATGGGAGACCAGGAGGAAGCACCTGGCTCCTGGCTTTGGATCGGCGTAGCTCCAGCCGTAGCAGCCATCTGGGGGGTGAACCAATGGAAGGAAGACCTTTCTCTCTGTCTCTCTCTCACTGTGTAACTCTATCTGTCAAATAAAAACAACCATTTCTGTTGGAGTGTGTGTGTTGGTGAGCATGATCTTCCAGGGGCTGCCCGTTGCCCAGCTCTGGTCCTGAGACGTCCACGCCGCTCTCGTCTGCGGAGTCCCTGTGTCCCTTAGCCGGTTCTCACCCTTGCTGTCAGGAAGACCCACCCCCGACTGCACTGGGAATGCCGTGCTACAGAGGAGTCACACCACCAGTCACATTGCATGCCACACCCTCACCTGCACACGGCTCTCTCTTACTCAGAGAACCAAGTCACAGGCGCATAAAACGGAGCTGGGAAACGCTAGGCCGGGTTTTACAACTCCGCATTCTTCCATTTAAGAAACAGAAGATTGGCTGGCGCCGTGGCTTAACAGGCTAATCCTCCGCCTTGCGGCGCCGGCACACCGGGTTCTAGTCCCGGTCGGGGCGCCGGATTCTGTCCCGGTTGCCCCTCTTCCAGGCCAGCTCTCTGCTGTGGCCAGGGAGTGCAGTGGAGGATGGCCCAAGTCCTTGGGCCCTGCACCCACATGGGAGACCAGGAGAAGCACCTGGCTCCTGGCTTCGGATCAGTGTGATGCGCCGGCCGCAGCGGCCATTGGAGGGTGAACCAGCGGCAAAAAGGAAGACCTTTCTCTCTGTCTCTCTCTCACTGTCCACTCTGCCTGTCAAAAAAAAAAAAAGAAAGAAACAGAAGACGGCGTTTTCCTAATACACTGCTTTCAAGGAGCCAGCTGGAGGGGAGTGGATATGTGCTTACTGTGCGTGTGGCGTGCGGTCAACCCCGCGCTCTCAACATAAAGCAAGCACGGGGCCAGGAGACAAAACGCACCTGTGACACGAGTTCTGCTCCCACCACACTCAGCTGAGCAAATAACGGGCTTCCAAAAAGCTTAGGTTTCTGCCGTGGATGGCACAGTCTTAAAAACTCACTGCTGCTCACGTCAACATTTCCCCCATTGCAAGCTCAGCACGGGAGCAAACGTGTCTGTCGCAGGATGCTGCGTGGAAAGCGGGACGCGGCTCCACGGCTGCCATGACACATGCCCCCGCGTGTTTCTACGAGGTGGGAAAACGCAGCCCCACGCGCACAGTCGTCGAGCACTGATCACGCCGTGTTCTGACGCACAGCAAATCTGCCGGAGTCCACGCAGGGAAACCCTGGCGGCGTCCCCCCGCCACAGCGAGCGCGACCCGGCTCTGTCACTTCACGGGCGTCGCTGCCGCCACAGGAGGGCTCCCACGTGAGACAGGAAGTGACTGATTTATGGAGGAGTTAGTCATAAGCGTGCCGAGTTGTTGCAGAACGCACAGAAATAAAGCCAACAGGATATCGGCCGCTCACCCCGGCCGGCGCACCTGCCCTGGGGGCGGGAACCCTGATAACCGGGCAGCCGCATGGAGCCCGAGGCTGTGCCGCAGGGCCCCGCGCGCACCCCACGGTCACTTCCCACAGCAGGGAATGGAGTTGCGTGTGTGCCAGTAGCATCAGACAAGAGCCCCCATGGGTGAATTCCTTTAACTGACGCACGCCTCCCAACTGTGCGCCCGGGCTGCCCTCGGCACTTCCTCGAGAGCCGGCTGGGACACACAGAGTCCCTCCTCCTTCTGGGGGACACTGCCCGTCCTTCTCCTTCTCCTAGAGCCGGGAGCTCAACCCGGTGTGCATTGAGGAACACATGCACACAGGCTCCTGAGGGGGCCCAGCCCAGGGCGGCCACTGCCCGGGGGCCTCCCCTCCAGGCGTGGTCATGGGAAAAGAGCAGTGGAGCCGTGCAGGCTGGCATTGGTGCGCGCAGGCACAGCCGGGCCCGGGGGTCTGGGGGCCCAGCCGGGGCTCCGGAGCTGCCTTCTCCTCTCCTCTGGGGGCCACGCCCCTCCGCATGTGCCGGGCTTGTCTCCCTAGAGAAGGTGCAGGGGGCCGGCACTGACTGCCCTCCTTGAGCCCCCAAAGCAGCGGGGGCCTCTGGGCCTCGCTGCTGCCTGGAGCCCAGGGGGAAGCCCTTGCCTGAAGACGGGGTCAGGCTCGGGCGCTGGGGGCCACTGAGCCTCTCCAAGGCAGGTGGAGCAGCCCTGCAGAGCGGACCAGCGCTGGGAGGACAGAGCAGGCCGGCTCCAGGGCTCGCCGCACGCCCAGTGCCCCCCTCCCGGGGTGAGTGTGCGGTCCCGGTGACATCATGTCTGGGCACTGGTGTCGTTGTTTGCCGATCGCGCGAGCCCACAGAGGCCTGGAACGCAGTCTGCTGACGGAGCCTCCGCCGGGCAGCTCGAGTTTATTTTTGCAATGAGGATGAGGGAAATGGACCTGCGTGTCCAGGCTGAACGCCTTTAGGAGACACTGCCTCTCAGCCCGGGGTGCAGGCTCGGCGCTGCCGGCGCCGTGTGCTGCCTGCTGCCGTGCCCAGCCAGGGGCTCCTGGGCAAGCGTCAGCATTGCGGGCAACGTGCAGACACGACCACCTGCATGGCCCAGCGGCTTCGGCTGCTTCGGCTTTTCCCTGTCCACGGTTGCTGGGCTGATCAGCACCAGCCTCAGACCGCGCGGGCTGGCTGCTCCGTTGCTCCGTGCCTTGAGATGTGTCTGTGAGCCAGCTTCCATGTGCTCTGAGCAGGGACCTCTGCTCATCCCCCAGGCTCCAGGCTAAGCCCGGCGCTCTGTGAGCTGTGGGAATGGCCGTACCTGTGTGCACCTACGTCAGTGTGTGTGTGTGTACACATGCATAAGTGTGGGTTTGATCTTGCATTTCTATTTTTTGCCACGTCAGCGGCAGGGGTGGAGGGGGTCACGTGTATCAGGCGTAATAACAAGGTTGCAGGATTCTCCCTGAGTCGGCTTCCGTCTGAGTGTGGTTTCAGACGTCAAGGATGTGGTACGTGACGGCTACATCGGTTACGTGCATTTTGGGACAAACGCTCAGCTACCTGACCGCTTAGAATCTTGGACTGGACCCATGGACATCCACTGGCTCGCGTGGAGGGTGGACTTCCTAGCTGGTCATTAGCTGCTCAGATTGTCTAGGAGCCCACGCTATTGCTGGATTCATAAAACCCATATAGGAAGATCGGGGTTCACAAGGATGCCACCCGTGAGCCCCACGTGGCCGCCACTGTCTCCTGCTCTCCCAATGTACTCCTGAAGACCAAGGAACATGAGCAGCTGGGAAACGCGGTGAGTGGCGAGCAGTGGTCTGCAGAGACCATGCGTCCCAGGGACTCCGTCCGTCGGTTCCCATTCCTGCCCGCTGTGCACCAGCACCGAGCAGTAGTGAGAGCGCAGGAGGGGGGGCCCCTGCGGGGGCTTTGGCATCGTGGGAGGGGGCCTGCAGCCCTCACTGCCTCCCACTGTTTGACTGGAGCAGCTCCGGTTCCCTGGGACACACAGCAGGGACAAAGGGCGGGTCCGGCCGGCACCGGGGCGCCTGGTCCACCATGATGGGCGGGAGAGGGTAGGCACCGGGGTAGGCCAGGACTCGGGCTGTGGCCAGAGGAGCTGGGCACCGTGTGTGTGTGTGTGTGTGTTGTGTGTACGGGTCATGCTTGTGTGGCAGTTGTGAACAGGTGTGTGTGTGTATCCGTGTGTATAAGGTGTATGTGAGGTGAGTGTGTAGTGTGTGTGTGTAGATTGTGCTTGATGCCTGTGTGGTATGTGTGGGGTGGGTGGTGCAGGTTTCATGTATATATGGGAGTGTGTGGAACATGAGTGTATATGGTGCCTATGTCAGGACGATGTGAGCGCTGTATATGACATGTGTGAGGAGTGTATCTTTGATGTGAGTAGGGGATATGTGTATGTGGTGTGTGTGGTATATGATGTGTGTACGGTGTATATATAGTGTGTGTGTATGTGTGGTGTGTGTAGGGAATGTGTGTAGGGTAGCATGGTTCATATATGATGCGTGTGTGTACCGTGTCATGGTGCAATGATGACAGTTATGGGTGGTGTGTGTGTGGTGTGTGTAGGGGATGTGTGTAGGGTAGCGTGGTTCATATATGATGTGTGTGTACCGTGTTGTGGTGCATGTATGACAGGTATGTGTGATGTGTGTGATGTACATAGGGGGTGTGTGTAGGGTAGCATGGTTCATATATGATGTGTGTTGGGGTGAGTGTGTACTGTATTGTGGTGCATGTATGACAGGTATGGGTGGTGTATGTGGTGTGTGTAGGGGATGTGTGCAGTATATGATGTGTGTGTGTGATGTGTGTACGGTGTAGATATAGTGTGTGTATGTGTGGTGTGTGTGGTGTATGTAGGGGATGTGTGTAGGGTAGTGTGGTTCATATAGGATGCGTGTGTGTACCGTGTCATGGTGCATGGATGACAGGTATGTATGGTGTGTGTGGTGTGTGTAGGGGATGTGTGTAGGGTAGCGTGCTTCATATATGATGTGTGTGTGTACTGTGTCATGGTGCATGGATGACAGGTATGGGTGGTGTGTGTGTGGTGTGTGTAGGGGATGTGTGTAGGGTAGCATGGTTCATATATGATGCGTGTGTGTACCATGTCGTGGTGCATGGATGACAGGTACGGGTGGTGTGTCAGGTGGGTGATCTCAAGGCTGAGTCTTTTCCCAGCCAGCTCAGGCTGTCTCCACGCTCAGCTGTGGCCATGGCTGTAGGTCCCTTCATGGGTCCCTGGGCCCCCACTTCCCGTCCCCCTGCACAGTGCCTGGAGCTCCCTGAGCCCGCTTCTTGGCGGGAAGGCATCACGTGGCTGGTCTCAGCGTCAGTGTCCAGCCTGTGCCCTGTGATGCCGCGTCTCTGTGCCACAGGCACTCCTCAGGGCTCTCCTCCACTGCCATCGTCCGGTTTGTCAGCGGGCACCAGGTCCACAACATCCCCTGCCTCCCACCAGGGCGCCCTCGGCCCCTCGACCCCCGTCCCCCGTCCAGGTGGCCTTGAGATGAGCTCACTGGGGCCTCTTGTCCTCCACACAGAGCCTCCCAGTGCGGTGGCTGGCCCAACATCACGGACAGAGCGGGCTGTGTCCTGCAGGCCTCCTGTGGCTTCCTGGGCCCACCCGAGGCCTCCCTGAGTCTCTGCATGCTCACCGAGCAGCAGCTGCCTCCCTTCGTGTTTGATGAAGACTCCTCGTGGGCTGCAGCCGGTGGTCAGGGTCACATCCCTCAGCGGTTAATCCCGGGCCCCGGGCTCAGGTGCCTTCCGCCGGCTGCAGCAGGAGAGCCGCGAGGAGCCACAGCGAGCATCTCAGAGACCCGAGGATAAATATTTTCTTTGATTTGCTTTTGACTCTATCTTAAGCACTTTATTTTCAGGGGCCAGATAAGGCCTGGCTCTTCACATAAAACTGGAGCTCAGCCGAGCCTTTGCCTTTGCCCATTAAGGAGCAGGTCCTGTGTGTGCCCAGATGCCGCAGATCCAATTGTATCGCGCAGTCCTTACAGCGCTCGGCGCTAGATGAACTGCCAAAAAGGCCGTGGGCAAGAACTAAATTGCTTTGGTTTCAGTACACAGTGAATTTGGCTCCGACAAGCTGAATCAGTACATTAAACGCGGATCCCTCGCAGGTTTGAAAGCAGCCTTCAGCACAGTCTTGGACGGTGAGTAATGATTATGTCTAATTGAAGGAGACTTCGCCTACCTGTGGCTCGGCCGGGGTCCAGCCGTGCGCGGCCGGCGCTGCCTCCTAATTCAATGTCGCAGCCCAGTCCTGGAGCGAGCGTGCAGGGTCGATAGACGTTAATAAACTCCACGGCTGCAGTCGCGAGGCGGGCTGTATAATTCAATTTTTTAATTCCGGAAAGGAAAATAGCTAACGAGTGTGTCGGTGTGCGGTAATGTATTAGATCACCCCGGGCGGACGGAGCGGAGCCGGCCCCGCGCTCGGCTGTGGAGTGTTCTGGAATCTGCCGCAGCCCCCATCGGCTTGACGCCCGCCCCGGGAGGGCCGATCCGGCTCCTCGGACCAAGCCCCACCGTAGGTGCTTTTACGGGGAGAACAAAGTGACACCACACCGTGTTTGGTGGCCTCTGGCTGTGGAGGTCCCGCCCAGGACGGGAGGAAGGGGCGGATCTCGGGGACAGTGCACCTGCTGGCCCAGCCCAGCCGGGCCCCGCCCGCGGCTCACGCCAGGGCTCCGCAGACGGCTTCATCCGGCCCCGAAGTTATTGATTTTTCTCTGTGAACTAACGGCAGTTTTCTCCTGGGTCTGATGTTTAGAATCTGATTTTCTTGTGTTCTCTGAAAAAGACACACAGCCTCGCACACCACACACCGGCCGGCGCTGTCAATCTGTCAGGGGCGAATATCTCTTTCCCCAGGCCCGTGTGCGTGCGCGCGCGTGTGTGTGCGTGTGTGTGTGTGTGCACACGCGTGTGTGTGGCTCGCTCGCTGTTTTCCAGTTAACGTAAATTCATTTTGAAAGCGCAGTTGGCCACTTCACGTTATTTTAGCGAGCACTTGGCGGTAGCGGCCGTGAATAAATCCCCGTTTGTGCCGCACAGTGGCCCGGGGTGGTTGCCGAAGCCTGGTCCTGCCGTGGCGGCCAGGCCCGGGCCCTGCATTTTTCCTATGAGGGATGGGCCAAGGTCCACATGGATGTGAGCTGTGATCTTGTCAGTTGGGCATTTCTTAGTGAAGTAAAAACACAACCCCACCCAGGACCGAGCTGACTCCGGCAGTCCTCAGGCCTACGGGAAGCTGGGCACAGAGCTGACAACTTAGCTCGTGCCACGTGGTGTTGGTGGGGCTCCCGTCCTGGCTCCGTGGCTGCAGCATGTCCTTCCTGCCGGTCTCAGGGAGGGCCCCATGGAGTCCCACTGCCACGTGCCACAGGGAGACTCGGGGTGGGGGGTGCCCCTGCCCGCCTGTCATGTGGACGCCCAGGGGGAAGGAGCTGGCTCTGTCCAGGTGTCACACACAGACTCCAGGTGCAGCGCCAGGTATCTGTGCATGTGTAGTTGAGAAGTAATGCTCCAACACGCACAGCTACCGTGTGGTGAGCGTGCAGTGACATCAGCCAGCTGAAGAACAGCCCAGTGATCAACACAGGAGCCTGCACACATGCATACACACACGCCTGTACACACATGCATGAACACACAAGCCTGCACAGACATGCATACACACACCTGCACACACATGCATGAACACACACACACATATGCATGTTCACATGTCTGTACACACATGCCAATACACACATACACACCTGCACACAGAAGCCTGCACACATGCACACACGTGCCTATACACATGTATGAATACACATGCACACACATGCATATGCACATGCCCCTACACACATGTACATACCTGCACAACAAGCCTGCACACACATGCACACACGCATACACACACATGCATGCACACATGCCCCTACACACATGCACGGATGCACAAGCCCACCCAGACATGCCCAATACCTGCACACACATGAACACACATGTGTATGCTCACATGTCTGAAAACACATACATGCACACATGCCTTTACACACACATACACACCTGCACACAGAAGCCTGCACACATGCACACACATGCCTATACACATGTATGAATACACATGCACACACATGCATACGCATATGCCCCTACACACATGTACATACCTGTACAACAAGCCTGCACACACATGCACACACACATACACACACCCCTACACACATGCACGGATGCACAAGCCCACCCAGACATGCACACACCTGCACACACATGAACACACACAGGAACACACATGTGTATGCTCACATGTCTGCAAACACATACATGTGCACATGCCTTTACACACACATACACACCTGTGCACAATACTTGCACACATACGCATACACACCTGTGTGTGCCTGAACACTCATGCATACACACATGCCTGCACACACATGATGCACACACAGACGCACAGACATGTTGAGCACCACAGTATTCCAGAGGATATAGAAGAGATTCAATACAGCGAGCACCAGATATGCAAACCACATGAAGTCCTGTGCTCACGTATGAGTCTTCGCAGCATTCTCTCACACACACATTCTGTGTGCTACAAGCAGAGTATGTTAACCACATTCATGGACAATGCTCACGCGTCAATCATTGTAGTAGCCATAGTGTGGTAGATCTTAAGCACACACAAAACATACAGGGATTTCAAAAGTTTTTGCACCAAAATTATCTTTTGATGCTGTTTCCTATGGATTCCCTGAATCATTGTCATATACGCGCATACATGTTCAGTGTCTGAAAACACATGTACGCACTACGTCTTACGGACAGACCTCAGAGCCGCGGTGCCTCACAGCGGCCCCCGCCGCTCAGCTAACGTGTGTGTTCTCCTCGTCCTGCCCTTCCCAAGGGTGCACCGTCAGCGTCCTCTGGGGTCATCAGTGCACTGGGGCCGAGCAGGCCCGCCACCTCGGCCGGCACGCGCCCGCGTGGCCCCGCACCCCTCCTCCCAAGCTCCCCGCGGAGGCGTCTCTGCTTCTCCCAGCATCAGATGGTGCCGTCAGGGTGATTTTCATTAGAAAAATAATTATAGACTAAATGTGGTTAATAAAACATTCACCATCAATTTGAATATTTTAAAAGCATGTCCTCCTAGAAGCAGTTTCTAATCAATTTTGATGGGAATCCCATGATTACTTAAGAAAAAATAAATAGATGTGATTATTACACACAACTGTGAAGTTGATGAATTACAAAAAACAATTTTAACTCAGAAATAATTATTCTGGGCAATCTGCTTCATGAAATTGATGATCCTTAGAAAAAGAAAAAAAATAATTCTTGCTGGGTGATGGAATATTTGGTTCAGGAGCCGGCGTCGTGGTAAGGTGGATTAGGCTACTGCCTGAGGCGCCGGCATCCCACATGGACACCAGTTCGAGTCCTGGCTGCTCCACTTCCGATCCAGCTCTCTGCTATGGCCTGGGAAAGCAGCAGAAGATGGCCCAAGTGCTTGGGCCCCTTCTACCCTCATGGAAGAAGCTCCTGGCTCCTGGCTTCAACCTGACCCAGCCCTGGCTGTATCGGCCATCTGGGGAGTGACCAACGGATGGAAGATCTCTCTCTGCCTCTCTCTAACTCCAACTTTCAAAATACATGTCAATCTTAAAAAAAAAAAAAGAACACGTGGTCCATGTTGGTCCCATTCTGGGTTGGTGAATCTGTAGCTGTTTGTAAATTGTAAAGCCTTCAAGGTCTAACGTGGAAGACAGAACTTGCTGCTAAGATTTGACGTGGACTGGGGTGCCCTGCCCGGAGGTGCTCTCTCTGGGCGAGACTGGCACTCCCGCCGCGGCCGCCCGTCCTTACCAAGGCTGCTTTCCCAGGGCCGGCTTTGCAGGGGCCCAGGGCAGCTGGCGCCAGCCTCCTGCTCACCAGCCCCCTGTGCACACGAGCCTTCCCCAGCAAAGCGGCAGCTCTTTCCTTCTGTGGGAGGGAGTCCGTCTCGCCCCCCTTCAGCATGATGGCTGGCATCTACTCTGAGTGCCTGGCTCAGGTCTCCCTAGGCGGCCGCTGCCTCCCCAGGGGCAGAGCCGGAGGTCTGGGTGCAGGCAGCCCCTCACCCCTGCTCTGCTCCCCCTCAAGGCTCTGCAGGGACTCTGTAGCTGGGGGGTGGGGTGGAGGCCCCTGCAGCAGGGCGGGTGCTTGCTGGGACTCCTCCTAGCTGTCCCGACGAACTTGGCCTCTGGCAAGAAGCAGTAGACACACCAGGGTTCTCTACATGTCCCAAAGGGGTGGCTGTCTGATGCCAGAGGCTCAGGAACTACCAGCCTCGGGCTCCCACTCCTGCAGCCAGGGCTTGGGTGCGAGTTCTCACCGGAGGCGGGAGCTCCATGGAGCTGGACCCCGGTCGGGGGTCGTGGCCTCAGTCCGGGAGCCAGGAGGAGGAGGGGTGAGAGGGCAGGGAGTTGGGGGCTGCCTCGGCAGGTCCTCCCCAAGTGCGCAGAGCACAGCCTGTTCTGCAGCCCTCCTGGGGGCCAGCGGCGAGGTGGAGGTGTGGGGCGCAGGTGGGGTCCCGTGTGCGCAGTACTTCCTTCTCAGCTTCAGTGGAGCAAGGATGGGAACGCCACGGGGGCCGTGGGGCCCCCACATCCACATCTCCCCTCCCTGAGCTCCCGGCCCCTCCAAGGGCCCACAGGAAGCTGCCTGGAGGACCCTCCCCCCAAGCACTGGCACTTAATTGAAAGTCGGGGTCTTGGGCTGTGGAAGTGCAGCTCCTGGCTTCCGCTGCCCTGGGGTGGACTCTGCACGGTCGCTTTCAATCTCAAGGCCTTGGCCTTGCTCTTCCTGCAGGCCCCGTGCCCCAGAGCACCAGGCCGAGGTGTGAGAAGCACCGCGTGCCACCTGCCCGGCAGGGGTCACCTGCTAATGTGTCAGACAGGCGTCCGCCCAGACGTGGCCTCCCACCCGGCCCAGCCTCATCTGTGACCGGCAGCTTCCCAGGGCAGGGAGTGGTGTTTAATTAGTGTTCGCTCCGGCTGCAAAGCTGGCCCCAAGCAGCAGCAGGCCGGTGCGTTCTGGCAGGCTGTGGGCAGAGTGGGCGTGGCTTCCAGGAGCCACGTGCCTCACAGCCAAGCAGGGGCCGGCGTGTCAGCCAGGCCACGGAGGAGTGTGGCATGTGGGGCCCTGAGCAGGGCGCAGGCAGTGTGAAAGTGAGTGGGGGGCTGGTGGCTTGCATGGGGCCTTGTGCCCAAGGTGGGCTCAGCAATCCATGGGCAGGCATGGCTGTAATCTCGCTGGTGATCCCAAACAGCTGCTTCCGGGCAAAATAAGAGGAAGAGGCGGGGAGGGGGGAGGGCCACGTGCAGCTGTGCATGGAGCCGTCTGTGACTCCGCCCCTCAGAGTCGGCTTTGCAAAGCAGACCTAGGCTGTTGGCCCGTTTGCACACGACTCCAGGCCTGTGCACGGTTCATAGCCTGTGAGAGTCTAAGCCTCACAGATTGTCCACAGGGGCCGATTCAGTGTATCTAATTGTAGGGCACTTGCTACCTGTGGCTGCTGGGGGGCTGAGAACCAAGTGAATCCTATCCATCCTGGAGGCCCCAAGCCCTGGACCTGGGGGGCAGCAGGGCCGAGCCTCGTCTGCAGGCTCCCAGGAGGCCCAAGTCCTGGACCCGGGGGGCAGCAGGGCCGAGCCCCATCTGCAGGCTCCTGGGAGGCCCAAGTCCTGAACCCGGGGGGCAGCAGGGCCGAGCCCCATCTGCAGGCTCCTGGGAGGCCCAAGTCCTGGACCCGGGGGGCAGCAGGGCCAAGCCCCATCTGCAGGCTCCTGGGAGGCCCCAAGTCCTGGACCCGGGGGGCAGCAGGGCCGAGCCCCATCTGCAGGCTCCTGGGAGGCCCCAAGTCCTGAACCCGGGGGGCAGCAGGGCCAAGCCCCATCTGCAGGCTCCTGGGAGGCCCCAAGTCCTGGACCCGGGGGGCAGCAGGGCCAAGCCCCATCTGCAGGCTCCTGGGAGGCCCAAGTCCTGGACCCGGGGGGCAGCAGGGCCAAGCCCCATCTGCAGGCTCCTGGGAGGCCCAAGTCCTGGACCCGGGGGGCAGCAGGGCCGAGCCCCATCTGCAGGCTCCCAGGAGGCCCTTGCCAGTCCCTTCCAGCTTTTGGTGGCTCCAGGCACTCCTTGGCTGGTGCCTGTGTCACTCCGACCTCCGCCGGCCTCCTCACAGCTTTGTCTCGAATCCCCCTTTAAGTGAGCTGAAGCCGAGGCCCTCGCCTGCCCCGTATCGAGGGGCCTGCCCAGCTCTGACCCGCCCTGCGCCCAGAGCTGCTCTGCTTTGCCTTCCAGAGTCTCTGGGACGCCCTCTGGGTTCAGGGACCTGGAGCCATCGGCTCAAGGTCCCAAGCCCGCTTGCCAAGACTTCCCAAACCAGGAGGCACTGGCAGCCACGGTTCAAGCACTGTGCATGCCTGCGAGTGAATAGCACGCTGAGTGCGGGTGTGGCCGAGCTTGGTGGGCTGTCTCTCATGGCCTCCTCCGTGTCACCTCGGGGGTGGGGGAGGTGAGGCAGACCACAGACGCAGGGAACGCCGGGAGCCTCCATGGAGGGTCCGTCCTGCTTTCAAGTATTTGCCAATGATAGGACGGGACTGTCCGTGCTCGGCACGAGCATGTCTGCCCCTCGTGGGATGGCTGGGAGGCACAGGAGAGACTCAGAGAGGAGCCAGGCTTGGACGGGACAGGGGCTGGGCATCCGTGCAGGTGTGCACCGGCTCGTGGCGGGGCGGAGACGGGTGCTGGGGCCTCCTCCGAGGCCGTGGGCGTCGGTGCTGGAGCTGGGCGAGGCGCTCCCGCCCCAGGACGGCGCCCTTTCTGCGCATGTCCCAGGAGCAGTTTCGGGGGGATTCAGCGGGCTTCTGTGGCTGCCTCCAGGCTCTGCCGAGGGCAAAGGCCGAGCAGTGCCCCAGCGGCCGTGGCCAGCGGTGGGGCTGCAGCGTCTCCAGCTCCGGGCAGGCCACCGGTCCGGGTGGCCACATCTGCGGTCTGTCCTCACCCAGACTCTCGTGGAAACTTCATTCTCATGGAATCTGGGGCTCCGGGAGGTGATGGGGATTGGACGAGGCTGTGGGGGCGGCAGGGGCAGGCAGAGGGAAGTGGGTTAGTAGGTGTGCCCTGTGTGGAGGATGGGCGCGTCTTCACCTGCGTCTTCACTCTGAGCTCAAACCCTGGCCCCCTCCCTGCAAAGCTTCGGATTCTCCAGCGGGAACGAGTGGCCCTGGGATCCGTGTGGAGAGAAACTGGGGCAGCAGCCTCATCTGGACAGGACCAGGCGGCCCTGCTGGGCGACATTCACCTCCGAGTGCCCGCACGGGAAGTGCATGGCCTCGCCAGCCTGCTGAAGGCTCCATGGAGCGGGACCCAGGGTTCCCCCCACCTTCAGACTCGGTTCCGGCAGAACTGAGAGCTCCGGGCCACACGCACGTGGGCCAGTCCCGTGTGCGCCAGGGTCAGTCCAGGCCGCCTTCTCCATGCGGAGGAGCCCACTGCCCGCGGCTGGGGCGGCTGCAGGTCAGAACCGGGGTGCATCTTGCAAAGAGCTCTCAGCCCCACCCCGCTCTGGGGAGAAGTCACTGGTTTTGCACAAAGGTTATGAAACGCAGTGAACACATCCTTACTGGAAACACTGACAATCTCTCAGTCCTTTATATGGGAAAGGGGAAGAGGCTCCCTCCCCAGCCGCCCCCGTGCGGGTCACGCGCACCTCCGCTGTGGGGAAACTCAGAGCAAGCCTTTACCTGCGTGTTAGCGATGCCACAGGACACGAGGAGACGTGGTGGCACCATCTCCACCACGCCTCCCGGCCACGTGCACTGTCACGGAGCCTGGTTCCGACTCAAGACGGGTGCGTTCATCCAGTCTCCTTAATTGCATTTGTCTGTATAAATTGCAATACAGAGTGGACTCGGTTAGGGGAAAAGATATGTTTTTTTCCCTTTCCAGAAAGAACGCAAATCTGTAAGCCAGCCCTCCCGCAGGAGGAAGGGTGTGGGCCTTGTGGGGGGAGCAGCGTGGCTTGCAGAGGGGAGAAGGCGGCCCCGGCAGGAGCCGGCACTCCTCCTCCGACAACGGATAGCTCCGAGTTGTCGAGGCCATTATTCCTTGCATTTCTAGAGCAAATGAACTTGACAGATGGCCGTGTCACCGAGACCCCCACCTAGCAACCTGATTATGCAGAAAACAATACAATAGAAAAGAAATCATTACCGAAGGAACCTGGTTAGTCCGCAGAGGGCCGGGGGATGGCGGAGAACGAAATTACGGCGGTGGAGCTGAGCCGCCAGCATGCATCTAACACAAAGTGGGTTACGGCGAGGCAATCAGTCATGGCCAGAGCTATTGTCTGGGCTTGCTTGGTGCCATATGAGCTCATCTGTCATCTCCCACGGAACGCAGGCTGGGTTCAGAGCAGGAAGCGACAAAGGCTTGGCCTTAAGTAGCTCAAGTGTGGGCCGCAGACACCAAAGGCCGGGCGTTAGAGGACGCTTCGGTGCTGTCTGCGTTTGGAAGGCGATGACCTCGCCCCGACGCACCTGCCGGATGTGCCCGTGGCTGCTCTGGGGATGAAGGAGAGAGAGGACGCAGCTTCGCTCGGCTTCAACCCCGTCCAGCCTGTGTGCGCGGCATGGCCTTGGGTGCTGGTGGACAGGCAGGAGGCCACGCTGGGAGGCAGCTGCCATCCGCTTAGATGCACAGTGAACACCTTGCTCCTGGACATGAGAGCCAGGGGAGGGGGTCGGCCACACGGGGCCCACCACTGCCCAGGGTCAGTCCTGGGAAGGATGTCCGGGAGCATCCACCCTTCCCCTCCAGTGCTGCAAACCCAAGCCTCTGTGTGTTCGTCCTCAATCTGCAGGCCCGCGCTGCCCAAAGGCCGGGCCAAAACACGGACACCTGCTCCCCGGGAGGTGTGCACAGCGTGCGTCCCCCCTCCCCCCGAGCGGGGCTGGGTGGGGTTCACAGCCACACGTCCAGGGGCTGTCACTCACCACACAGGGTTCTGTCTGTGGATGTAGGCATCTGCCTATGCAATACCTTCGCGTGCTGACCCTGTGCTGTTTCCCCTGTAGCTCAGGAAGGCAGGTACACAGGTAATCGGTAATCCAGTGTAACTAATAACCTAATTGAACATACTAATGCAATTATATAACACTAGCATAATTGACTACTACAATGTGCTGCGTATAATATATTATCACTTAATACGCTAATAACAACATCAGCGATAATCGGGAGCTTAATTAAATGTACCCTTGTTGGACAGCGACTTGCATCTTTGAGGAGACGAGAGGATCCCCCAAGCCTTTGCTCTCTCTCATTGCCTGTGTCTGGTTTGCGGGTACGTTTCTCGCCCGTGGTTGGACGAGGCACATGCCCGCCCTGTAGCGGTCGTAACCAGAAGGTATCTGTGCCTTTAGCCAACGATGGAGCGAACAAGCAGACGTGCCGCAGGTTGTTCTGACTTGGAGGGAGTCCTGCTTCACGAGCCCACTGTTCAGGCGTCCGTGAGGCATGCGTCTCCCAGGTCAGAGCAGGTGAGCAGGGCACAGACCACGTTCACCACGGCCACTCAGGTCTCCTGGGAAGTCTCCTTTGCCAGGAAGCACGGAGCTCACCACCTTGGGGAGGGCCGGGCTCAGGTTGCCCCGAGTGGAAAGAGTACATGCGAGGGAGTGGGAACCATCGCTGTCCCAACAGAGCCACGGGGACCCAGCCCCCCTACACCAAGGCAGGCAGGACCCCCAACTCTGCCTCGTGCCAGGCATGGGCTGTGTGGGGGCAGTGCCACCACGCTGACCTCTGAGCGGACGCAGATCCTCCCAGGCAGGTGCACCTGGGATCCCGGACAGGTCAAGTGGGTTGGGTGGGCTTGGGCTCTGGGCTGAGCCAGCAGCTCTGCTCTGAGGACCAGGGGACAGAAAATGGACAGGGGGAGCAGACGCAGAAACCTGGAACGGAATAGAGTGGGGATGTGTCCTAGATGGGCCGAGAGGGGAGCCTGGGACGCAGAGAGGAGGGAGGCGGTGGGGGGCACCCGGCGGGTAGATGTGGCTCGGGGAGGACGTGGCTGGCCACGTGGGTGGGAGGGGAGCAGTCACGTGGCCCACTGGCTCCTCCATACGCTGTCTTTGGGAACTTTCCTTTCTGGATGGGACTTGCGAGCAGATCTGTGCCCAGTCCACGGCACCTCTGGACGCTGCTGGGGCCTGTGCTCAGGGCAGGTTACGCCGTGGCCTTCAGCGACGTCATTTCCCTTGTGGCGAGGGGCGGAGGCGTGGCACGTGCCTTGTGGCAGACCCGGAGTCTCCCAGGCTCTGTGGATGACACTCAGCCTGCGGGAGCCACGCCCAGGGAGAGACCACCGGAGGGACTTCCCAATCTGACGCACTACAGTGGAAGGGCTGATTCGCTGTCAGCCGCTCCTGGGCCCCACCGAGGGGAGGCGCGGCTCAGTCGCTGTGCCCTGAGCTCCTCTTCCTGACTGTACATGTGAGGTGTGGCTGGGCACAGCTGAGACCCGCAGAGCAAGCGATCCAGACATCACCAGCACTGGGGCCGGCACTGTGGCACAGGAGGTTAACGCCCTGGCCTGAACCGCCGGCGTCCCATATGGGCGCTGGTTCGAGACCCGGCTGCTCCTCTTCTGATCCAGCTCTCTGCTGTGGCCTGGGGAAGCAGTAGAAGATGGCCCAGGTGCTTGGGCCCCTGCCCCAACGTGGGGGACCCGGAGGAGGCTCCTGGCTCCTGGCTTCGGATCTGCTCAGCTCTGGCTGTTGCAGCCAATTGGGGAGGGAACCAGCGGATGGAAGACCTCTCTCTCTCTCTCTCTGTCTCTCTCTGTGCCTCTCCTTCTTTCTCTGTGTAACTCTAACTTTCAAATGAATAAATAAAGCTTTAAAAAAAGAAATCACTAGCATGGAAGGTGGCACAGGTCCTCTCCAGCACCTGAAAACCCAGGGACACCAGCGTCCAGAAGTCGCACTCAGTTGTTTTCAGGAAAGCGTAAGTGCGTGCCACTGACCTCTTGCCGCGTGCTGTCTCTGCCTCTGTCTCCTTGTGTTTCTGGAGCCCCCAGGCACGGCCTGGGCTACCTGTAGCTGGACATGCCCAGGGCTCAGTACTTCTGTGCTTGATGTCCTACGACCCGGGGCCCTGCTAAGAGCTTGTGGGCGGAAGCCGGGTGATGGGAGACCCGCTGTGGTCTCAGCAGGGACAAGGAGCCTGGGGAGCCGGCCTACAGAAGGGGTGAGCTGCACACGCGGCCCTCCACACGCACGAACGCCGCCTGCCTGAGCAGGTGGGGTGGGACGAAGCTTGCAGTGGCCAGTGCATCGCGAAAGGAGGTGAGGGCAGAGTGAGTGGCTGCCCTTGGAGGCACCACCCACCAGCAGGGCAGGAGCACAGCCCACGGGTCCTGGGAGGGCTCCTGAGCCGCACACGTGCAGGGTTAAAGTCTCACGATGGCACGTGTCAGAGGGTGGAGGGGAAGACAAAGGTACAGAGGCTGAGAAGCACTGGGAGACCCGTGTTCCTGCCTCGCCGGGGAGAAGGGACCACAGCAACCTCCAGGCACCCCGGGGAGGCCCGGGGCACTTGGTAAATGCCGATCGGTGCTGACAGAGGAGAACACCCACCAGCCGGCCCCCGAACATCTGTGCTGCAAATGACATCTGGATGGTTCACCCTCTCCAGAGAGGGGAAACGGAATCCAGAGATCTCACCCTGAGCGCTCCCCAGCCAGAGATCCTGTGCTGTGTCCAGGGAGAAATGAGAAAATGTGGTTTGCAATCAAGGAAACAGAAGCTGAGCCGCGGAGACGGCCTCGAGGTGGCCCAGATGTTGGGGCCGACGGTCCCAGGTCTCAGTGTGTGCTGTGGACACGCACGAGGACCCAGGGAGACTCGGTCTCACTGAGGGGACAGGGAGGAAGCCAGCTGAGAGCAGACGGGAAAGGGCTGGGTAACCGAGGTCCCCCTGCCTTCCTGCCTGGCCACGTGCTCTGGCTGCGGTGGCCACGTCCACACACGGGCTGCAAGCGTGTCACGCATCACCGGCCATCTCCATCTCTGCTCTCAATGGTCTTTTGCGCATCCTTTCATTCCACAAACACTCACCACTCTGGCGAAGACGGCCAGCCGGCCAGCGGCAGGCCAGGCACAGTGTGCCTGCCCGGGCTCCGTCTCTCACAGGTGCTCCTGTGGCCCCTGTTCTGCCCCACGTCCCAGCCACTAGTGCTCTGTCCTCTGCCTCCAGCGCTAGGAATGTCGCTGCTGCTCTGTTCTCGCCCAGGACTGCGCCCCGAGCAGAGAGAGGAGCTTCGCCTGCCTCGGTCGGACTCCGCCGAGGGTTACCACTGCAGGAGCCCTCAATGTCCCCTCAGCCCTCCCCATGCCCACACAACTGGAGGGTGCCCTGCTGCCTGCGACCCGTTCGTCACCGGGGGTCCTTCTGTAGCCTGGGACCGCGCACTCTGCCAATGACGAGGGTTGTGCCCCAGCCTCCTGCAGGCTCTGCGATGCCCCTGTGCCTCCAGTGCCCCTGCTGCTCACCTGCCTGCAAGGGGCCCTCGCTGTTCCCTTGCACCCCCGCTCCTCTGCCGCTGTGTCCTGGGGTGGCCCCACAACACACCCCGCCCCGTGCTCACAGCCTTGTCACCGGGTCTCCTCCTGGGGGCCAGTCTGGGAGTGGCCACTGTGCTGACACGCCCACCCCCAGGGTCCCCTTGTCTTGATGGTTGGGTGGCTTCTCCCTTGGCTGGCTGGCAGCAGCCTGCTCTCCCCACCACCCCATGGACGCTTCCCCAGCCAGCGGGGGCGAGGCACCTGTTCCCCAGGCCGACTGCTGGAGGCAGACTTGCAGCCAGCAGCCCGGATCAGCCCTCCCTGCAGGGCATTGTCCCCTCCACTGCTGTCATGCCAGGGGTCTGGGAGAGGCGGCTGTTCCCAGGCAGCTTGGGGTCTCCATCACAGACTCCGATGCCCAGCCGTGGAAAGCAAGCCACACCCCCGCACATTTCATTCGCGACAGCGAAAGCGAGCGAGTCAGCTTGTCAGCGCCCACCGCTTGAGCTCCTGCCCGGAAGCCTTGCACACCTTTTGATAAGCAGCGCGGAGCCCGTGCACCGCGCCTCCTGGCCGTGGTGGGCCGTGCATTTGCATATTTGTCAGGCTCAGCCCGGCAGCGAGTTGCATGTGAACTGCGGGAGGTGGAGATGTTTTCTTTAATTTTTCCCAGCATTTCTGTGTATTTATTTCAGCATTTGCAAAAGCTCTGTAATTCAGAAAAGGGCCTCTGGGTGTACATAAAGTACTTGAACATCACATAGCCGATATCAGCCAGACCGGAAGCCGCCCAGCAAATCGGCCCTGTGATTTCCGATGGAGCCCGGGAGCTCCTCCTGGTGTGCTTGCTGCCTGCGAGTGGATCCGAGCACTTCCGGCTCCCGGGAGTGGGGACGCCGCTTCCAGCACACGGCACTGCGCGCAGACCTGGCCACGTTTCCTGCCGGTTATCACGGCCACGGAAACTGGTGCTTTGACTTAGGGCGAGGAAAAGGTATTGTCGTGTGCATCCCTACGCTTCATCAAGCTGGCCTGGGTACGTTAGCTTGGGGGGCTGAGGTCACCCCACGGCTGGGCTGGTGGGACCTGAGTCCCAGCCCCCTCTCCTGCACAGGCTCTGGTCCCTGGTGACTCTGGCGTCAAAGATCTGCCTCACAGGGGCCGATTTGCCAAAGTTCCAAGCCTGCTGGAACCGCCTCGCGGTACAGTCTGGCTTCATGAGCATCGAGAGCCACAGGTAATTTCAAGCTCACTTATTTCACTTTTAAAATGAGCTCTGAGCTGTTGGCTCACACTGGCCTGTGGTCAGACTGCTCCAGGCCCCGCTGGGCTGTGCCCCAACACAGGGCTGGGTCCTCCGGAGCCGGGGCCCAGCACCCACGGTGCACCTGTGGCCTCCTGGCCCTGCTGCAGTCCCCCGGTGTCTTTCGTCTGGAAGCGCAGGAGGGCTAACCTGCAGGCTACCTCTGGGGCTGTGACCCAGACATGAGAGCGCTGCTTTCAGAGGACAACAGGGCGTCAGCCGCGGGGCTCCAGCCCAGGGAGGGGGGAGGTGGTGATGGCGGCCCAGGCGTTCTATGCAGGGAGCACTGGGAGACCCTGCGCTGGCCTTGCCCCGGGAGGCTGAGCAGGGTACCTGACCCCAGCCCAGGAGAGGGACCAGGGACGGGACAGCCTTGCTGGTGGGCAGGTGGCGGCCTGTGCCTCGCCCTCCTCACACAGCTGTTGGCTGTGTCACCCTGGCTCAGGGACTTGTCCCCAGGAGCTACAGCCGGCAGGCAGGGGTGACCTCTGTGTGTCTCGCACAATCTCCACGCTGCCTCTTCTGATTGGCTCAGAGATCACTCTAAATCTGCCAGCCATTTGGGAGCAGAATCTGGTTAAGCCAGCGGCCTGGTTACCTCAGCAGCTGCTACGGCTGCTCCAGCCTGGGCCTGGGGTGCGGCGCTGCCTGCTCCGGGGGGAAGGCCTCGTTCGACAGCCGGACTCAGCGGGCAGGAGGTACATAACACCGCACAGGCACACACGCCTGTGCCGGGCTGCCACTCCACTCACGTGACTTAGGTTTTTTTAAAAAGAGTAATTATCAGTATTGGTTTGAATCACTTATTTTTATTCACGTTCTTAATTTTGAAATAACTGTAGGTCCACAGGGAGCTGCCAGGACAGCAGAGTGGTCCCTAATGACAACAGCAGAGCCAGGACGCACGTGGAGGGGGGCCGGGGCTGGTGCAGCTATCACAGCCCGGCCCCAGGATGGGGAGAGCGCCCCGGGGTCTCCCTGCCAGCACCCCTGCTCCAGGCACCTTCGCCCCTCACTCCCAACAGCACTGAATCCGGACAGCAGCACGAAGTTCTCTTCTCCACGGTTTTGTAATCCCAAGTGTGGCAGAAGCAGGGCCACGTGCAATGCCTATTCTTTGGGGTTTCCACTTCTCAGTCGGCCCCAAGCCCCGAGACAGCTGGGTGCAGCCGTCCTGGCCCTTGTCCTAGCAAGAGCAGGGCTCCAGGGGCACCCGGAAGTGTCCCGGCATCCAGGGAACTGTGGGCACAGCCCGATGCACGGTGCACCTTCCCAGGGACACTTGGGCTGCTTGTTGTTTGAGGAGCTGCTCGGGACCGTCCTGCCTGGGTTTCTGCGTGGGTGTGAGAGTCCACCTGTCTGGACGAGAGGCACATGAGGACACGGCTGTGTGTGCACCTGGGCGGGCCCTGCGTCAGCTGCCCAGGGCTCCCAGAACAGGACTCAGCACCCAGCGTGGCTGCCAGGAGTGCACGCGGCTCATGGCTGTCACTCCCCACGGAAGATGCTTTGGGCAGGTCCATCATACTTCCTGGGATGCCCGAGTTCCCTGGCGAGTGGACTGGGCCAGCCACTCGTGCAGGCCACACACCCACTGCCACTGCAGGAGCTTCCTGCCAGGAGCTGCAAGGTCTGCGCCCAGCCCCGCTGTAGGAGGGTTACCATCCATCCTGGCCAGCATGGACCCGGCGCCCACCTCGGGGAGGTCCATGCCTGCAGCCCAACCCTGACCCTGGCATGCAGCTGGGGGACTCACTGCTGCCCACCCGGTCCAGCACAGGCCTCAGCACCCTTGGCCGTGAGCCCACGTGAGGCAGAACCAGGCACAGCTCAGTCCTGCCAAGTAACAGCACGGCTGCTCGTCTCCGTTCTCCAAGCGCTTCGTCCACCATAACTAAGGTGCTCCACAAAGACCAGGGACAGAGGCCCTGCACCGGGGCGCGTATGAGCTGAGAGCAGAGCAGAGGGGGGACGCCCACGGCCACACACAGGCCAGGCCTGAAGCTGCAGCTCAACCCCAGCTGCGGCTCCGGAGCGCACTCAGCCCCTGCACGTGGCGTTTGGTGGCACCAAGCGTTAAGACGTCACTTGAGATGCCAGCACCCATGCATGGGCGTCCTGGTGGCTCCTCTTCTGGTCTAGCTCCCTGCGCATGTGCCTGGACAGCAGCAGAAGGTGGCCAAGTGCTCCATCCCCTGCCACCCACGTGGAGACCCAGCTGGAGACCCGGGCTCTTGGCTTCAGCTTGGCCTAGCCCTGGTTGTTGTAGCCATTCGGGGACTGATGCAGAGGATGGAAGATCTCTCGTGCTGGTCGAGAACCCCTGCCGCCGCGGCAGCAGCCGACCTCGGCCTGCGTTTCCAGCCTCATCTGAGATCATCCCGGCTATTTTAGGCTCCGGGGATCAGTTCTCGGTGACGGTGCGGGGCTGGCCTTCTCAAGGTCACAGCGGTGAGACCGGGAAGAGTGCCAGGTGGTCATCCTATCCCCGTGCCTCACCCCTGTGAGCTCCCAGACTGGCTCTCTGCATTTGCATGTTTTTTTCCCTTTGTTTCACTCTTTGACCTTCCAGAGACACAAGGGCGAGGGATCCAATTCCCGGTAATGGATACGCTGACCTGATTCCCCGCCTCGCTTTGGGTCCTGAGGCCTCAGCAGTTAGGAGCCGGGCTTGCTAGGCATTGCACCAAGCAGCACCTGCATGGGGCGTTGGAACCCTGTGCGAGGCTCGGCCATGCTCAGCTGTGCTGTCACCAGCCCGGCGGGGCTGGGCCGGGGATGCACCTGCTCGCTCGCTGCTCTGATGGCAGCTAAGAGTCTGAACCTGGCCTGGGGTGGAAATGGTTCAGGAGCCCAGATACACAGCAGTGAGCAAGTGAGACAGAGGCCAGGGGCCGCGGCATTGCATGCTGGGGTGCTCTGTGGACGCACGGTGGGGGTGGCTCTGGAGGTGACTCTGGAAGTACATCAGACAGGCTCGTCCCCAGGGCGCCTGCAAAGCCCACACGGGTGCCCGTCAGGCCAGAGATGCCAAAACTGATGGACGCCCCCCTCCCACTTACAGGTGCGACTGCTTTGGCCCCAGGGGTGGCGCCAGGGTCAGCCTAGGATGGTGGTAACAGGGTCATGATGATTGGTGCAGCCAGGGCCCAGGGAGACAGGCGCGGGCAGTGCCATCGGCCTCGTCCTGGTGGGTGCTCACTGAACTCTTCATCATGACCACTGCCCCTTCCCTGACGGGCGCTGTAACCCTTGTCCAATCGCAGGGAGGGAAGCCAGCCGCTCCAGCTGCTCGTGCCTGCTTCTGCTCACATCCAAACTCAGAACTTCCACCTCCCCCAACAGGTGCCCAGCCTCTGAGCCTGCAGACCCCACCCCAGCCCCTCTGTGGCAGGGCAGAGGCTCTGGCGTCACACCAGAGCCCGTAGCACTGTCCAGGGGTCTGCTCCGGGGCAGGCCGTGAACCCAGCAGCCTGGACGCCGAGACTGCTGTCCCTGCCTCTGCCTCCAGCCGCTCCCCCGGGGGCACCTGCTTTGCGTCCATTCCTAACCCTCCACACCCGCTCGCACAGCATTGCCTAGTGTCAGTGACATCACAGGGGAGCATGGCTGGATGTGCAAGGAAGCTCAATATAAAATGTGTGTGTTACACGCGGGCGAGCCCGGTGCACATGGCAGCAAAGCCAGCACTGGCCGTGGGCACCACCTGCCGATGCCCCTGTGTGGACAGGCGCAGGGTCTGCTTCTGAAGGGACCCACAGGCTGCTGGGGTGGGGGGCTTTGGGGGTGGTACCGGGCTCTCGGCCTTCCTGTGTCTGCCCTCACCGGGGACCTGGGCACAGCCATTGGCTCACCCCTATGTGCCTGAGGGCTTGTCCCCAGCAGACGGTAGGATGGAATAGTGCATCCCAGTTCTATTAGTAGTAGCAGTATTAAACGTGGTATTTAGTTTTATTATTGGTAGTAGTATTTAAGAGTGACAGAGCGAGGGAAAGACACAGAGAGAGAGAGGTCTTCCATCACCTGGTTCTCTCCCCAAATGGCCACAACGTCCAAAGCTAGGCCAGGCTGAAGCCAGGGGCCAGGAGCTTCCTCCAGGTCTCCCACGTGGGTGCAGGGGCTCAAGCGCTTGGGCCGTCTTCCACTGCTTTCCCAGGCCACAGCAGGGAGCTGGGTCAGAAGTGGAGCAGCCAGGACTAGAACTGGTGGCTCCCATAGGTGATGCCCGTGTCACCAGTGGCAGCTTAACCCACTGAGCCACAACACTGCCCCTCTCTTCTGTGTTGGCGGCATTTTTTTTCTCCTAAAGCTCTTAGTGTTAATGTCTAGCTATTTCCCAATGTGTAGCGTGTGTGTGTACAAAACCTGCACACAGAAGCGTGCTCCCGTACTGTGTATGTGTGTACATGTACGTATGTGTATATGTGCATACACGCATGCTTCTGCACACACATGTATTTATGCATGCCCGTGCGTGTGTGCCTGCACATGTATGTGCCTGTGTATATGTGTATATGTATTTATACAAGCATAGGTATGTGTGTATGTGTATGCATTTATGTCCATGCATGTTTACACATGTATATGCATTCGTGCATGTGTGTTTATGAACACATATGTGTTTATGCATGTGTATGTGCCGATGCATGCACACATGTGTGTATGTGTATGTATGTGCACGTGTATTTTATACATATGTGTGAGTTTGTGCATGTATGTGCATGTGTTTGCCTGTGTGTTTATGTATGTGGGTGTATGTGTGTGTGTGCCTGTGTGTGTATTCCTACCATGGAGAGGGAGATGAGCTCTGAGCCCGGTGACACAGGGCGGGGCCCCTCCAGCCTCCCCCCAGCCCCTTCCTCTGGCTTTGGTGTTTCCCGTCTGTGTCTGGACCTCGGTTCCACCTGCAGAGCGGCTCCCGCTGCACCTAGGCGCTGACGCGTGGTTTCCTGCATTGCCCGTGACAAAAGTGGGGGCCAACTCTCTGTCTGCTTAGGAAACGAGGACCCGGGCACCAACAGCCCAGTAAGGAAACGTTCTGCGGTTCCGGCACCAGCAGCCCCGAGCTATAGATCCACGCGTGAGGCAGGGGTGCGGTGGGAGTCCACAGGCCTTGGCCACCAAAAGCAAGGCGGCCGTTCTCTCGCCGGAGCTCTGGTTTAAACAAACATCTGGGGCAGATGATTGGCCCAGCAGTGAGGACGTCCGTGTCCCTCACTGGAGGCCCGGATGTGGCTCCTGCTTCCGGCTCCTGACCTGTTCTCAGCCCTGGGAGGCAGCAGCGACAACTCTAGGAATTGGGTTCCTGTCGCCCACATGGGGACCCGGATCGAGCTCCTGTCCTGGCCGTTGCAGACATTGAGGAGTGAACTAGCAGGTGGGCGCTCTCTCTCTCCTCTCTCTCTCTCCTCTCTCTCCTCTCTCCTCTCTCTCTCCTCTCTCCTCTCTCTCCCCTCTCTCTCTCTCCTCTCTCTCTCTCCTCTCTCTCCCCTCTCTCTCTCCTCTCTCTCTCTCCTCTCTCTCTCCTCTCTGTCCTCTCTCTCCTCTCTCTCTCTCCTCTCTCTCCCCTCTCTCTCTCTCCTCTCTCTCTCTCTCTCTCCTCTCTCCTCTCTCTCCTCTCTCTCCTCTCTCTCTCCTCTCTCTCCTCTCTCAATCTGTCAAATAAACACGTAGAAGACTTATTTATAAGAGTCCTAATTAATGAAGAAGCCTCTCTCCACACTTCTGCCTCCTTAGCAGTATTACTTGGAACTAATTTGGATATAATTTTCTTACTGACCCAGAGTCACAGTGATTCTCGAAGAAAAAGGAGGGGAGGTAGAACAGACAAAGCACACGCCCACAGAGGCTGTCTTTGTTTTCGACACACATCTGGAAACCGTGAGTGCGGCTCGGAGCTCCTTCTCACTCCCCGTCAGGGTGGAGGGACCGCTGAGGGCAGAGGGGCACCCCGGTGCACACGGCAGACGCGGGCAGAGCTGAGCACACAGGGACCCGGGAAGCGGTGCCTGCCAACGACTTTGGTCCCCTGGCGTGATGAATCATGGGGCCGCAAATCCTTTTTAGCTAATTGCTATCAGCCTGTGAGATTTTTTTTCCTCCTGTGTTCAATATCAATTTTCATGGCCATCGGAGACGGTGCTTCTCCCCTGAGCCTCCTGGCGACTGGCCGAGAAAACGGCCGCGGCAGCACTTAGCCGGAGCAAGGGGGCTGCAGGAGGAGGAGCCCGGCCAAGGCGTGGCCCCTCCGTGTGTGCGGGTTCCGTGGACTCTGTCGCCACGCAGGCTGGCTTGAGGCAGGCTGGGAAGGGCTCCACCCACCATGGGTCCCCGTGCCACCTAGAAGATGCACTAGGCACAACCACACTGGAGCGTGATGGGGCCACTGCCTGCTGTGGCACACGGAGCTGCCTCCAAGAGAAACACGGGGCAGGAGCTGTGGGTCCCTGGAGCCCGCCCAGGCCGGGAGAGTCCTTGGTGCACTGTCCCTGGGCCTGAGCAGGCAGCCGCAGCACACGCACAGTGAATGGCCGTGGCCCACGCGGTGCTGGGGAGTGAGGTTTTACTGCGGCGGGCACCTGAGTCCTGCCGATTACCCGTGGCGTCCAGACCCGAGACACAAGGGAGAAAACAACAAGCTCCGCCCCCAGCATTGGCAACAACTGTGCTTGCTCCGGAGCAAGGACGACAGAGACCCCGGCTTCCTGACACCTGTTGGAGACAGATTTTAGTCACCACCCTGCTGTGCCCGGGGCGCCCCCGCAGCCATCCCCAGCCAGCACCTGCCCCTCAGGGAGCCTGCGTGATTCAGCCTGCGGACACGGGGACCTCCCCGCCCCCTGCCCCACGGCGTTGCTGTCACCGCCCTGCTGGCTGACGCGGAGAGTAGCAGCCGGATCACAAATGCTGCAGTCACTTGGATTACTCATTTCTAGAATGCCTTAGTTTAGAAATATCATCTTTAAAAAGAATGAACTAGGATGTCAATCCACAGGAGAGAACCCCTGAATACCCACTCGTTGGCCAGCCCCCGGCAACACTGCGGCTCGCTCCGCCCCCAGCTTCAGAGCAGTGGATCCGACCTGAGACGGGAGAGTGACGAGCGGCACATGCAGCCATTCAACACACACTCCCTGGACGAGGGGGTGTCAGGCGTGCCCTGGAAGTGGGGTGCAGTGGGGCTCACGGCACTGGGGGCCCGGGGGAGGAGGAGGGTGCAGCTCAGCCGAGGTGCCAACTACTCAGCACAGGCCCCAGACTGAGCTCACCTGAGACCGGGGTCTTCCAGGGCCCCTCCCAAAGGAACGGCGAAGCCAGAGCAGCACCTGCCGTGTGGGACCCTGGGCCACCTTCTTGGTCACTCGCCCAGGCAGAGCTCCGGCCTGTGCCATGAACCCTTGTGTCCCTGGGAGGCTGAGGTGGCCACAGAGCTCTGGCCTGGGGAGGAAGGCAGCCCAAGGACGCACGCCCTGGGCAAGGAGGGGCAGCCACCCACACAGCTGCCGCTGTCTCCGGCCGTTTCCCGTGACGTCATCTGGACACAAGGCATGGGGGTCGCATTTAACAAACAGCGCCATTACCTGACCGTGTGCTGATACCTTCTTGTATCTCATGCTCTGGCTTTATGTCTTCCTTTGGTGGGTCCTGTTTCCTTGGTTATACATTAGATTACTTGTAACACGCTTTTATCTATTGGAAAATCATTGGTCTTTTCGACCAAGTACTGGTGTGCTTGTTTCTACATCTGGGTTATTCACACGCACCCAAGAGCCCCCTCCCCCTGCCGTGGTCTGATCGGCGTTCAGGGTGCTGTTTCTCGGTGGCCCTCGGAGGGGTGGGGTGGGTGTTTTCCCAGCCGTGTCCCCTCTGAGCCCAATGCCCACCTGCACTCACCGCTGGGGGTCACTGTGCACGGGGAACAGAGTAGGGGCCGAACTGTGCACACACAGGTGAGTGGACATTGGGGCCTGGCCGGAGCCAGGGAGACCCCCTAGTGCCGTGCCCTTCTCTTAGATGGTATGAGCCCCACCCCACGGTGTGAACGGCTGAGGACAGCCTGCTCTGGTGCGTCTGCTGGGTCCCTCGTGGCTCCCTCCGGCGTGAGGGGCCAGGTGTGACCACAGCTCAGACAAGCGGGCAGAGTGGTCCTGGAACCTGCAGCCTCCGTCTGCTCTCATTGGTTGCTCATCTTCAAGGACATTGACTGGGAACTGTGGAAAATGGTTAGGTGTGACATCCACGGTGACAGCCTTGGCTCAGTCCCAGGGAAACCGAGGCAGAGGGGCCTGGTTCTCCGTCGCTGGGGCCACCTTGCTGACGCAGCGTCTCAGCCGAGGCCCTTGCCGATGACCCAGAGAGGACATCCAAAATGGGGGCCTCCCACCGGTGCCCCAGGCTCTGTGTGGGGAGGGAGTGCCCCCTCTGCCCAGCAGTCTGCCCAGGAAGCCACGCCCATGCCCTGCCCTGGTGCCACCCCTGGGCCGGGCTGCTTCCAGCCTCAACCCTGGCTCCCTGGTGGGGCGGGGCCTTGGGATCAGCCTGGAGGAGACCGTGAAGGTGAGGGAGGGGACGCTTGGGATCAGCGGCCGGGGCTGGCGCTGGGGCATGCGGGCAGAATTCAGCAGCCAGAGGCCGTGCACTCCATGTCTCTGAAGCCTGCTGTCTCTGAGGCTCAGTGGAAGCAGCCTAACGTGCATGCTCACACGTGTCCAGATGCTCACACGTGTGCATGCAATGCTCCTACACATTCACGCACACACACACACTCATCCATGTGCAGCCACGAGCACAGTCACACATGCACGCACATGTGAACACACATTCATAGGCAGTCACATATGCCCATGCACACACTCGCACGCATGTACACGTGCTCACAATACACCTGCAGCCAAACATGTGCACACGCACATGCCACATGTGTTCACGCACTCCCATGTCCATGAGCACACACGTGCGCATGTGCTCACACATGCAGTCACACAAGCTTGTGCACATATATCCACACATGTTCACACATGCCCACAATTCAAGTGCAGTCACACATCTCCATGTGTACACACATATGTCCGTGCTCACACTCGCACTTGTGTACATGTGCTCATAATTCACTTGGGGTCATGCATGCGCACATCCATGGACATTCCCATGCAGCCATATGTGTCCATGAACACACATGTGTGTTCATATATGCAGTTACGCATGTTCACACACATCCACACATGTTCACATGTGCTCACGATCACTTGCAGTCATACATGTGCGCATGCACGCAGATGTCACATGTGTTCATGCAGCCCACGGACACACCTAGGCAGCCACATGTGTCCATGAACACTTGTGTGCAATGTGTTCACATATGCAGTTGCACATGCTTGTGCACACATGTTCACATGTGCTCACGACTCACACACAGTCATGCATGTCCATGTGCACACAGGTGTGCAGGTGCACACTCACACATTAAACAGCTGTAGGGAGCTGAGCCCGCCTTTGCCGAGGAGTAACCAGGGCACCGCCTTTACTTTGGCTGTGGAGCTCAGGTTGCCTCTGATCCACGTCTGAGCCTCATTTGCTTCTTACAAAAATGTGGTGGCACCCGGCAAGCCAAGGCTTTACCCTACCTGGGCTACCCTGGCCCGGCCCCTGTGCCACACACAGGAGAGTGGCGCTGTCAGCCCTGCCCAGGTGCTGCCCCCGACGTCCTAGGCCCCAGACACTCGCCCTCTGCACGCCCACACATGCCTGCACCAGAGCACTGAGGGGCGCTCACTGCCGAGAGCTCACGCCTCCCACCACAATGCCCTGGGAGGCCAGATAAGGTGAAGTGGGCGGTTCAGGAGGGCTGTGCAGCCACTCCTAACTTATCTTTTAAATTACTTAGCTGTGCCGCAGAGAATCAGACACACAGATGGGCAGAGAGCTTCCAAATGCCCAGGAGCCAAGAGCTCAGCTCGGGCCTCCCCAGTGGGTTGTAGGAACCCAGTTACCTGGGCCACCACCTGCTGCCGCCCCGGTGTAGGTGAGCAGGAGGCCTGGGTCCGGAGCCAGAGCTGGAGAGCACACCCAGGCCCTGCAATGTGGGCTGTGAGCAGCGCCCCGTGAGGCCAGGCGCCCCAGCAATGCCCCGCGATGCCAGCCGCCGCCCCAGCAATGCCTCCTCTCTAGGCGCGCCCGTCCCTGGCTGCAGACAGCTTCCCTCCGTGCAGTGCCGTCTCCCACTGTCCTAAGTCTGGAGATGCCTCGCATCTGAGCTGCTTTTCCTTATTTCCTGCTTATTGGAGTGACGGGGAACCTGCACCGTGCCAGGCCGCCCAGGGGGCGACACGCAGGAGACGGGAGTCTGGCCCACCCTGGAGAGTTAGGCACCGCCAGTGCCACGCGGGGCCGAGCACCGGACGCCCCCTCCCTGCGTGTTTCCTGCTGACGGATGTTTCCCACAGCCCTGCCCCCTCCTCGCGCCCTTGGGGAGGGCTGGGGCCTCTGGACCTTGGTCTGAATCTCGCAGAGGGAGACATCAAGGGGAGGTGAGCGCGGGGTGACCCTGCGCCCAGGCACCAGCCTCGGTGATTAGCGGCCGCCTTCCCAGCAGATGGTGATTGACAAGGGGGACCCACATGGGCGCTGGTCAATCATGGCGTCCGCAGATGACCCTGGCGGCGTCCGCGGGCGCCAGCCCAGCCCCTTGCCTTCACCTTTCATCCTCACGGCATCACGACTTAATCCACTCTAATGAGGCGCGCTCCACCGCCGAGACCCAGCGGCCACGCGGCTCCTAAGACGCCGGGGCAGAGGAAGGGGCTCCGAGCCCCCCGCCCTAGTCACCGGCTTGCGATGCTGCATCCTGGTGTCGGTCGTTAGGTGGGGATCGGCTCAAGGTCGCCTGTGTGCGCCCAGACGTGCTGGCCACACATGTTTCTCCCAGCCTGAAGAACACGGCCGGGGGCCACATGTCACTGTCTGCAGACAGCAGGTGACTGCCAGCAGCGGCCAGAGTGTGAATCCCTCTCGCCACCACCTTCTTACCCATCTGTCCACGGTCCGCAGGCCCTTCTGTGGAGCACGGCGTGTGTGCGAGGAGGAACTGGAAGGCGGGGCCTCGGGCGTCCTCCGTGGGCTGTCCGTGGCCAGGCTCTGCACCTGCCCTGTCGGCTCCCGGCATTAGCCTTGCTGGCCGCTGGCTCCATACTGCTCTGCTGTGTGTCTCGGCTCTGGGAACCCCAGGTCCGGGTCCTGCTCGTCTCTGCGTTCGCCAACCCGGTCTCCGTGCACCTCTCCCGCTGTCTCGCCGTGCACATAGAATTCCACTTCCATAACTCTCTCTCTCTCTCTCTCTCTCTTCAACTGAAGAAAGAGAGAAAGAAGAAAAGGCAAACATAATATGCCGAAAGCTCACAGGATTAACTGCACGGCCTTCATAGATGTCTATGCAACCTGGCCAGGGAGGGAGAGAGAGAGAGGGAAAAAAATACCTTGGCTGCGACATGGCTCGGACCTCCCTCCCCTTCTCTGGCCTTAATCTGATTTTTGCCAATTCCTTTTGATCTACCAGGGGCAGGCAGGTCGGGTCCACAGTGCAGATGGACTAAATATGGAGATTAGCCTCTTCTCCCCCTGCCCGGTTCCTAAAACCTGATTAAGTGCAGAATGACGCCATTGTCTGGGCGCTGGCTATCAGAGTGGCCGGGCTCAGGAGGGGGTGGTGCGAGGCCGATTCTGTAATGGATACGTATCTTATCCCAGCGCTCTAAGAAGATTAGCCCGGGGGGTGTCACATTAGCCGGGATCTCGGGGCCCCTGCTCCTCTCGGCCGGCCTTAGAACAAACAGGGAGCCGGGCCGCAGCGGCCCCATGCGGGGCGTGGATAATTGCCCACTGCACACTGTTTGAAGATCACAAAGTGCTGTGTAAATTACTCGGCTGGGGCTTTCGTCGGGGTGATTTGTGGTGACTTATTGAATCTTTTCACAGCTCGGAATTAAACTTTCTCGGCCGCTAAGTGCGGGCCGCGCAGAATGGAGGCTGGGGCTGTGCTGACAGGCCTCCCCTCAGATCAGACTCTGCAAAGGCTGGGCCGAGGCCCGCACGCCCAGCGGCCCTGCCTCGTCCGAGGGGCCGGGGGACGCACGTTCTCAGCCAGCGGCCGGGCTGTGCCCATTCAGCGTGTGGCTTAACGCGGCCTCCGCAGCCGAGGGACCCTGTTCTTGCAGAGGGGCCAGGGGCTCCTGGACATCCTCCCAGCCACACATCCCATTAACTTCTCCGGGGCCAACAAGATGGCGAGAGGAAGTTGAAAAACCGGAGTTGGGGCCGCGACGTCAGTAGCCAGGTCTGCAGGAGCGGGGATACGCCGGGCCCGGGGCGTCCGAGCAGCCCCGGTGAGCACGCCCAGCGCCGGGCTCCTCGCGTGTGCCTCTGCATGTCTGCACGGTGTTTGCACAGGAGGCACTTCTGTGATTGGCGTTTGATTATCCACGCTCTTTCCTTGTGGCCACCGCTCTCTGTTGGTACTGACAAATAATTACGAAATCCTCAATTAATGCCGCAAAACCAGAAATAATGATGAGGTCGCATCTGGCCAGGTGTTTTGGAAACTGGAAGAATATAGACAATTGCTCCAAGGGGCTGTCACGGGGAAGAACCCCAGGTGGGCCTTGCATGTTTTTATTGTTCTGTGAGGAAACACACTGACCTAACAATCTGTTTTCTGACTATCCAGAAACTTGCGATCAGACAGGTGCATAGAGAAGTATTTCTAAACACATATATGGAGGAAAAAGAATCAGAATACAGAAGCTAAGGGGCCGGCACTGTGGCGTAGTGGGCAAAGCCACCACCTGCAGGGCAGGCCTCCCATATGGATGCTGGCTCAGGTCCTGGCTGCTCCACTTCCGACCCAGTTCTCTGCTGTGGCCTGGGAAGGCAGTAGAAGATGGCTCAAGTCCTTGGGCCCCTGCACTCGTGTGGGAGACCCAGAAGAAGCTCCTGGCTCCTGGCTTTGGATCAGTGCAGCTCCGGCCGTTGCAACCATCTGGGGAGTGAACCAGTGGATGGAAGACCTCTGTCTCTCTGTAACTCTGCCTTTCAAATAAATAAATAAATCTTTCAAAAAAATGAATACAGTAGCTAACATGCCATTCTTTGTTCAGAAGGAAGGCCTTGTAGCTCTCAGTGCGTATCTGCCCTTCCTGTGTTCTGTGTTTGTGACAAGACCTGGCTAGACGCTACGGGCGCAACACGTCAGAGTCAGTCTCTGAAATGTGAGACGTGTGCACCTGACCCCCTGCAGAGTCCCCGTCGGGGTAGCTGGTGTGGTTTTTGCATTTATTTTCTTGTTATGGCTAAAGTCTATTTATTATCTAGTCGGGACCAGGAAAATTTGACATCGAAGCCCAGATATAAGCTGCGCTTTGTTTTAAAACAGAATTAGTGAATTACAAAAGCAAACAAACCAAGGCGACAACACACGGGCCTCAGTAGAGCCGTCTCGTTCCACGGCGGGGGTGCAGCCCTGAACCCCAGGCGCGCGGGCGGTGCTTGGAAAGTGAGCTGGCTCCACGCTCGCGCCTGCCCATTCCACACACGTGCGCTGTCCCCTTGCAGGCCCACACACTTCTGACTGATGGCAGACAGGACAGTTCTTGTGTTGTGATTCCCCTTTTGAACTTGACATTCTGTAATGTGGACCTGAAGGTAATGGTGCTTTTTATGACGAGAATCAGCACGGGGCCTGCGCCATGGTGTGGGGAGTTGCGCTGCGGCCAGCAATGCCGGACACAAATACAGGCACCAGTTCGAGTCCCGGCTGCTCCACTTCTGATCCAGCCCCCTGTTAATGCACCTGGGAAAGCAGCAGAGGATGGCCCCAGTGCCTGGGCCCCTGCACCCCCGTGGGAGACCCCGATGGAGCTCCTGGCTCCTGTCCCAGCGTGGCCGTTGCAGCCATTTGGGGAGTGAACCAGAGGTTAGGAGATCTCTCTCTCTTTTTCTCTCTCCCCCTTTTAAATAAATGAATGAATGAATAAATGTTTTAAAAAAACGCAGCCTTCCAGCTGAGCCGCGGTGTGACTGGGGCCTGGCACGTGCCAGAAAGAACCAGAGCCTGCCGCTTTGAGAGACCAACACAGGGAGGCCACACCCCACCGGGCTGGCTCCTGGGGCAGCTAAAACTCCGTGTGGAGCTGAGGTCAGGCACGGAGGAGCTCGGAGGCCTCCGGAGACACCACGCCGCTGCCCACGGACTGACAAGGCCACGGCGTCCAGAGGGCTCACCCAGGGCAGAGCCGAAATCTACATGGAAATTCAATCAATCTGCCTCGAAAGGGACCTTTTACCAAAGCACTCCTAAGCCGCGTGCAGCCGCGACCCCCAGATGGGAGGAGATTATAGGCTGTGGGTTAATGACCGCGTCGCTGCAGAGCCAGCGTGTGAACCGAGGCTGCTTCCGTGGGGTCCCCGAGGGTAATTTAGCTTCCGTGTGATTTAATGCGAGTCTTCAGTGCCCAGGGAAATGTCATCTGCCGCTGTCACAGTCCAGCACAAAGCCAGCTGTGGCTGGGGCATCAGACTCGGGGTTCAGCTCCCCATGGCACCCCCACGAGTTGTGTCTCTGGAGGCCAGTCCCTTGCCACCTGGTTTGCTTGGCCAAGGACACTGCCAAGCGCCCTGTAAGCAGCCTCAGAGCTGCCAGGACAAGGCAGCAAGGCTGGCTCACGGCACCTGTCTGCGACTTCCAGCCCGTTCATGAGACGGAGCAAGGTGGGACCCTCTGTCCTGCTGCAGGGCGAGATCTGGGACGAGGGGACCCAGGTGGTCACCGCCTCAACCTACGTCAGTGTCACGACCAGAGCCACCGCCGGTCTGACAGGTGGGATGTGCTACGGGCTGGGAGCTGCAGGGAACCCTGGTCCTGTGGTCCTGAGGACCCCCGTGTGCTCGTCACGCACCAGGAGAATTTGATCCATGCAGGAGACACGCAGGTGGAAACCTCCAGAGGACTGACGATTCGCTGAACCTTGGCAGGCTGACAAGCCCCTGGTGAAGTCCCTGGATTGGAGTCGCCGTGAGAGCTTGGGCTGACTGCTCCCCTGCTGCCTGCCTCACTTGCCTCTCCTGTACAATGGGAACAATCGGGGTCCTAGCTCACAGACTGTGTGAGTTTTAGCAGGACGAGCAGGTTGCCCGTTTGCAAGCCTTGACCACGCTTTGTGCGATGTGGGGTTTAGAAGGCAGGCGGACGCACTCTTTGCCAGCACAAGCTATGGGATCCGAACTTGCAGCCAAAGGACAGCACCCTCAGGGGACAGCATCCCGAAGCTGAGGGCCGGCTGTGTGAAGGCCGAACAGGTGCGGCCGTCCCGACTGTGCTGCAGCGCAGGCTCTGTCTTCTGTCCGCACAGGTGGGGAGGGAGGCAGTGTCAGGGCCAGAGTGACAAACCAACTTAGGCCAGCTCAGACCGTGTGCAAGCCCGCTAGCGTAGCAGGTGCACAACTGGACAGCCCAGAGGGGCGGGAGGTGCGGATGGGCTAGGGGTGGGGACAGCCAATCAGGTGAGACGGGAGGAGGGTTTAGGTTGGCTGGTGACAGTGGGGGTGGAGAAGAATTGTACCAGTGACAGCTGTAACTGTGACGATGGCTTCGCAATGCTGCCTGGGTACCTGTGCAAGTTCTGTCAAAGGCACGCCGGGTCCCGCGTCGTCCCACATGCACGTGTCTGAGTCCTGGCTGTAGTGTTGCTTCACACAGAGGTTCCTGTAAGCCTAGCCGAGCTGCTCACAGCACAGGACACTCCTGGGTACCTGGCGAACACGGGCAGCCTTGCCGACTCCTCCCCTCAGCCCTGCACCGCGGAGGAGTGAATTCCTGCCAGGAGACCAGGGGCCAAAGCTCCGCGCACGTCCTGACCACCAGCTTACAGCCGGGTGTCCATCAGCAGGTAGATACCCCCGTGCTCACCCCTGCAGTACCCCAGACAGACATGTACGATGGTAGCCATGTAGGACTGGAACATGGGCGACTGTAAGCATCCAGTTTTTACAGAGGCTTTGGATAATATAAATAAGTGGCTGCAAATAAAATAATTCTTTAAAAAAAAAGAAAAAAAGAAAGAAAACCGGCATCAGCGCTGTGGTGCAGGGGGTTAAAGCCATAGCCTGCAGTGCGGGCATCCCATATGGATGCTGGTTCGAGTCCTGGCTGCTCCTCATCTGATCCAGCTCTCTGCTATGGCCTGGGAAAGCAGTGGAAGATGGCCTGAGTGCTTGGGCTCCTGCACCCACATGGGAGACCCAGAAGAAGCTCCTGGCTCCTGGCTTCAGATCAGCACAGCTCTGGCCGTTGCAGTCATTTGGGGAGTGAACCAATGGATGGAAGAGCTCTCTCTCTGTCTCTGCCTCTGCCTCTCCTTCTCTCTCTGTGTAACTCTGATTTTCAAGTAAATAAAATAATTCTAAAAAAAAAGTGGCTGCGTAAATTTAGCAAAGAGCAGAACGGTTATCATTCAGCAGGACCACACCCGTCCTTATCAGTCAGTCCTCCAAGCCCCTGGTGCGAGTCCTGCTTCTCATTCAGAGCCTTTGATTTGTTCGCGGGCCGTGGCCCCGGGTTCCGTGGCTTCATGAATTCCCCTGGTCAGTCTTCCGGGCCTCAGAGAAGCTGCAGCCTGCCGGAGGCTCTGTCTCGGCGGGGCTCATGGAGTGACACCACCAGGAGCAAAAGGAAAACAAACCTGGGGGCTACAGGGGAGCCAGAGGCCGGTGACGCGGCACGGCGGATTGAGCCGCCACTTGGTGCCCTTTCCCTATCAGAGTGCTGATCCAAGTGCCCTCTGCTCTGCTTCTGATCCAGCTTCCCGCTGCTGCGCGCCGGGGAGGGCGCAGGTGATGGTCTGAGGGCTGGGCCCCTGCCCCACTCCCGCGCAGAGACCAGGATGGGGTCCCCGGCCCCCAGCTTCTGCCTTGCCTGGCGCCGGCTGTTGCGGGGAAGAGAGGCAGCAGGTGGAAGATCTTCTCTCTGTCTTTCCCTCTCTCTCTGTCATCCTTTCTGAAGAAATGACTAAATCAACCTTTTGAAGGGAATCCAGCATTTCTTGTGCTTTTTCTATTTGAGGTACAAACAGGGCTTCTTCTCCCGACCTGGAGGCCCAGAGCCCCTTAGTCTGAATCCCCGCCCCAGGGTCTCTGCCTTCCTAAATCTACTCCAGGCGACCCCTGCACGGCTCCACTGCTACCTCACCCCTGCCTTCGCTTGCGGCTGTCTAAGTGAGAGCGTCGGCTCTCCCCCGGTCAACCACCAGCCTCCCGCTCAGCTCCGGTGTTTAAGATGTGCACCGGCTGGGCTCAGCTTTGTTGCTTCACAGAATATAGGGCAACTTCTTCAGGACAACTGCACATACAACTTGATTCAGCAATTGCTTTCCTTTTAAAAACTGTGCATTTTAAGAATGGGGGTGGGGGGAGGTTAAGGGGGAGGAGAGAGAAAGAGAGAGAGAAAGGAAGGAAGACAGATTCTCCATCTGCTGGTTCACTACCCAAATGCCCGAGACAACCAGGTCTTGCCCCACCAAGTGCCAGGAGCTGGAAACCAGAAGCTGACACAGCGAAGATTCAGACCAGGATCTCCACCATGGGATGTGGGGTCCCTGGCAGTGGCTCAGGCACGGAGCTGGACGTCGCCCCGGCAGCCGCGTGCCCTCCATGTGCTGTCTCGTGGAGCTCTCTGCCACCCGGAGCGCGGATCCTGACCCGAGTCTCCACTCCCCGGGCTCATCTTCCAGTCTGTGCTGTGCGTGGTGCTCCGTGGCCCCCAGCGAGAGCTCCCTGGGGTAGGGAAGCTGCCTTGAGGGACAGGCCAAGGTCAGGAGCAAGTGCTGTCCCTTTGAGGGTTAAATAATTGGGTCTGCTCAATAATTGCCCGGCTGAAGAGAGCCGCGCCCCAGGCCCCTCGCTGCCCCACCCGCCATGGGCTCTTTTGTAACGAGGTGGGGCCTTTGTTGGGGACGTCGCCTGGTTCCCTAACACCTACGGCCAGCACCTTCCACCCCAGAGATGCGCTGTCAACCCTTCAGGTGTGTTAATAAAGACGATCAATAAAGACAGACACGGGGCTCTTCAGTGTGCAAGGTCCACCACCCCTGGTCAACCACCAGCCTCCTGCTCAGCTCACGGCAGAGGCTGCCGGAGGCCCCCACGGTAAACCCTGGTCTCTTCTCCGGAGACTTGACGGTGGCGCAGCCGCTCTGGGAGGCACCTGCCGTCCGGCCTGGGCAGGCAGGCTGGGTGCCTGCAACTCTGGGCCACTGCGTCCCCTTACGATGCCATGGTTCCACAGGCATGGTGCTGGTGCCGTTCCACCTGCTGGACCCCCCCGCCCCCGCCACGCACACACGTTTAGAGCCTGGGCATGTGTCCCCGTTACGTCCTGCACCTGCAGCTGATTTCAGGGGTTTGTGTGCCGGTGACATGGCTGTGTCACCTTGTAAAGTGAGCTCAGGGTTCCAGCAGGGGGAACGTGCCATCCTTTGGACTGCTCTGTGCACGCCTGTCTAGGGGCGTCCCGGGACTGCCCTTGCTTTGGGCACCCCCTGCTCTCCAGCATCCTCTCCTGGGTCTCAGCCTCTCCCCTCCACACGCTGGCCGAGCGGCCAGATGTCGCTCTCACACTTGGGATGGAGACAACTCTCGCAGCCAGCCGCCGCACAGACCCCCGAGACATTCCTCAGGAGAGCGGTTTCCAGTGGCACTGCCGGGCCCCAACGTCCACCCAACACTAACCATGCCGATGGATCGCCTACGGGTCCTACGGAAGGTTCTGGGACAAGCAGAGCTCACCGAAGCAGGTGGGGGGGAGCGGATCGGAACACACTCCCTGGGAACCATGGCCTTGCACTTCATCCCGACACAGCGAAGGCAGGACTCATTTCATAATTGCGTATTTTATTCCTCACATTTTATTGTCGCGTTTGTCTTTTCTGTTCATTGGGCTGGGCAGAAACGGTGTACCGAGGGCGGCCATGTGACCACTGGGCTCTTTCTTTCTCTAGTCACAGTTAATTTTATAGCCTTCGAGCTCGTCCCTTGCTAAACGTGCTGGTAATGCCCTCCTCCTCCCGAAACCCCGCAGACACTGTCAGCTCGTGGTAACCTTCCAGGCTCCAAGACCAGTTTTCTGATGGACGCGTCGGTCAGCTTGGCCTCACGAAAGGAACCTCTCTGGCAGGAAGGGGTGTGTCGGCTCTCGGTTGTGGAGGTCCCCAGGCCAAGGTCAGGTGGTCTGGGGTCGGAGGGGGGTGCTGGATGTCAGGACACATGGGGAGTGCCAGGCCAGGGAGGAGAGAAGGCGCAGGGGGTTGGATGGACCGGGCCCTGGTGGCCTGGGGAGTGGAGTGAGCTGCTGTGCTGAGAGGCGGGTCCCTCACGCACTCCAGCGGCCCTGGGCAGACCTGTTGTTCTCTGGGCAGCAGTGACCGCCAGTGTAAGGTTCACAGCTCGATTGCTTGCCTTGTGTTTTCAATACAGACAATCGTGTCTTGCTCCCCTAAACAAATCGTGCTTCAACCTTACCAACCCGTGTGGGTCCTGCTTCTTCCCCCCATTACCTTGCAAAGTTAAATGGGAGAGCCTCATGGTGGGCAGGCGTGCCCACCGCCCCAGACTTAATGGAAGTTCCTCTAAGCTCGGCCCTCGGAGGAGGACGAGGAGGTGGCCACGGGCTCCCGTGGGACAAGGACATCCTCCTGGACCCTAAGAGGCCTGATTATCGTCTTGTTTCCTGACTGAGTGCTGACTTTGTACGTTTTTCCATTTTATTTGTTGTCTTTCAGTATGTTAATATGTGTGACTCAGCTTGATGGATTCTCCGTGGCAGGTGTTGGGCACAGCCGTTGTGTCTTGGGACACCTGCACCCCAAACTGCAGCAGCGGGTGCAAGTCCCAGCTCCACTCTGGACCCCAGCTTCCTGCAACGCGCACCTGGAGGCAGCAGGAGATGGCTCAAGTGCTTGGGTCCCTGCCCCCCGCCCCCCCGTGGGAGACCCAGAGTGAGCTCCAGGCTCCTGGCTGCAGCACGGCCCCACCCTGGCTGTGAGGGGCTTTATGGGAGTGCACCAGTGGACGGGGGCTCCCTCTGGATCTCTCTCTGCCTTTCAAAATAAATTTTTAAAATTGTCTGCTTTTCAAATAGATAAATAAAAATTCAAAAAGTTATCCTCACATTCCAAAGACTAATGATACATGGTAATTTTATATTATTTTTTAAAGATTTATTTATTTATTATTTGAAAGGCAGAGTTACAGAGAGACAGAGGCAGAGGCAGAGAGAGAGAAAGAGAGAGAGAGAGGTCTTCCATCCACTGGTTCACTCCCCAAATGGCTGCAACAGCCGGAGCTGCGCTGATTCTAAGCCAGGAGCCAGGAGCTTCTTCCAGGTCTCCCACATGGGTGCAGGGGCCCAAGGACTTGGGCCATGTTCTACTGCTTTCCCAGGCCATAGCAGAGAGCTGGATAGGAAGTGGAGCAGCCAGGACTCGAACCAGCACCCATGTGGGATGCCGCACTGCAGGCGGAGGCTTTACCCGCTATGCCACATCGTTTGGTTACGATGCTGTTTAGGACGCTGTTTCTCCGTGGCGGGGTCTGGCTCTGCTTGGGATCCAGCTTCCCACTAGTACAGGCCCTGGGAGGCAGCAGAGCTGGCTCAAGTATCTGTGTCCCTGCCTCCCACGCGGGAGACCTCCACTGGGTTCTGGGCTCTTACTGTCAGCCTGGCCCAGCCCCAGCTGTTGAGGGCATTTGGGGCGAGAACCAGTGGACGGGAGATCTGTCTCTCTCTGTATCTCTGTCTCTGTCTCCCCCTGTTTCCCTCTCTCTCTAATTTTCAAATAAACAAATAAAAATATTTTTAGTTAAATATAACATTGATAATGGCATCGAATCCATCATACACCCAGAACGATATATCTAAATATTATTTAAGTCTTCTACCAAAAAACCCTGTAAGTATTGTTGATAGGAAAGTTTAAGAATATCTGAGTCAAGCCAAAGGTGTCCCAGCGTATCAGCAAACATCCACTATCCCACAGTCGGCTGTGGGCTGCTGAAGAGCCAATACAACTCCAGAGGTTGGGGGTCTGCATTATGGAGTATTGTGTTACACCTCCACCGGCGATGCCAGCATCCCAGAGGGGCACTGCTTCTTCCACTGGCTGCTCTTCTTCCACTCCAGCTCCCTGCTCATGTGCCTGGGAGAGCAGCAGCAGACGGCTTGGGTCCCTGCCAACCATGTGGGAGACCCAGATGGAGTTCCAGGTTCCTGGCTTGGGCCTGGCCCAGCCCTGGCCATTGTGGCTGTTTGGAGAGTGAACAGTGAACCAATGGATAGAAGGTCTCCCTCTCTCTCTCCCCCCCACTCTTTCTGTAACTATTCCTCCCAAATAAATAAGAAGCATGTGTGGGCGTTTATCTGTGTGTGAGTTGGCAAGATGACTAACTTCATTCCATATTAGCAAATCAATGTATAGTGGCTTATGAATATAAATATTTAAGGTAAAACAATTATGGAAGAGATGATACAGGAAAACTCACAAACTAGGTCAGGGAAAGACTTTTGAGCTTGGACACACTCGCACACCGAACAACCATGAGGAAAAGACTGCTAAATTGACCACATTGAAGTTAGGCAATTCTGTTGATCCCAAGAAATTGCTTAGAAATAAAAAGCCAGCCAGAGAGCGCGAGGGGGGGGGGTAGTCGTGACACAAATTTGTACCAGAATCTGGAGAGAATCTCTCCAGGTTAAAACAGGAAAAGCAACCATACAGCAAATGAACCAAGAAGCTTCAAAAGACACTGCACTACAGATAACGGTAAATAAGAGACAATACGGCGTCTAGTGAGACGCCTCAGCTACGTCAGCTTCTGGAAATCAGGAAATAGAGCAGAATGAGTTAACGCCAGCCCCGCCAGAATGGCTGAGTGTGGAGAGAGAGGTGACACCTGAGATGTTGTGGCTCTGGGGTGACGGCCCGGGGGACTGCCGGTGTCCCCTGGCCCTGTGCAAGGTGATGGCGCACCCAGGTCCAGTCCAAACCCACATCCAACACACGTGTGGAGGAACATTCCCGTCGGCGTTCAAAATGGACAACACGAGCGATGGTCCCAGCGTCCCCCACCCCAGCTGAAGGGACACTCGGTGGTGTCCCACAGCGAGAGAGGCAGGGCAGTGGCATGAGTGATGGACACCATGCGCCACTGGGCGACTCATACTGAAATCTGAGTGGCAGAGGCAAACCCCATGCGACAGATCCAGGAATGCAGAGCCCACGGGGGAGCTCCCGTGAGTGCAGAGCCCACGGGGGAGGTCCCGTGAGTGCAGAGCCCACGGGGGAGGTCCCGTGGGAGCAGAGCCCACGGGGGAGGTTCTGAGAGCACAGAGCCCACACACAGGTCCCATGAGCGCAGAGCCCACAGGGGAGGTCCCACGAGAGCAGAGCCCATGGGGGAGCTCCCATGAGAGCAGAGCCCACCACACACAGGTCCTGTGAGAGCAGAGCCCACCTGGGTTTGCTTTGTGACCCATTCTGAGGCCACAGCCAGCACCCGTTGGAACCTCGAACTCATCATCCTGGCGCCGAACAAAACCCAGGCTCCGAACAGCTGTGTTTCTATTTAAGGGCAATGAAGCCACTGAGAGGAAATGACAGGAAGGATTCCGTTCAGAGCAGCATGGAGAAGAACAGGAGACGTGGGGATAGCCTCTCCCAGGAGGCCAGATGGGGGCTCTGACGGCACCGATTACTGCAGAGAAGCTACAGCCCACCCATGGGGGCTGCCGCTCTGCACGCCTGGTTGGAGACACGACATGAAGTCACGACAACTTTGGGAAACGGTAGCAGGTGTTGGCCAGCGCCATCAGGCTCTCAGTAACGGTTTTTTCAGAAATAGAGGAAAATGCATCCTAAAATTCCCGTGGATTTTCAAGAGACCTGAATATCCAAAGAAGACTCGAGATAGAACAGATTTGTAGGTCTCAGCCTTCTGACTTCCAAATGTACTGCAGAGCTACGGGAACCAGAACAGCGTGTCATGGCAAAGACACACGTGGACCAGGAGAACAGAGAAGGAGCCTCAGGTGTGCAGTCATCTGTGTGTGCAGTCACGTGATGTTTAACAAAGGTGCCAGACCATGCCCTGGGGAAGGAGCAAGCATCGCAGCAGGTGCCACGTGAGAACTGATACCACGCAGAAACCGTCACCAACAGAAAGTGGCCCCTTACCACACACCATGCCCAGAAATGCACACACAGTGGGGCCGAGGCCTGAACACACATGACAAGACTGGAAAAGTCAGAAGACAGGCGACGAGCTTCATGCCACAGCGATTTCCCAGCTGTGACCCCAAAGGCATGGGAGACACAACATAAACAAAGTGTCCTCAGACCTCTTATTCACACTTGGTAGGCATCAGAGAACAAAATCCACAGAGTAAAAGGCAAAATCATGGAGCATGAGGAAACACGTGAAACTCTTTTGTCCAGAATTTTTTAAAAAAATTAGAATTCACTAACAAAAAACAGCTCGCTTGAAAAACAGGCGAACGGTTTGAACAGGCATTTCTTCAAAGAAGCCACACCGATGACTGACAGGCAGGAGATGCTGCCCACTGCCACCAGCACGAGGAAAATGCAGACCTAACCCGTGATGGAATACCACTTCACACCGAGTTCCAGATCCCAGAAAGTGCTGGTGAGAATGTGAAGGAATCGGAGGCCATGAAACATGGCTCAGTGCTGCGGAAAACGGCATTGGGGCCTCACACGGAAGCACACAGACACTGTGAGAATCCGCAACCACACCTCTGGGTATACACCCGAAAACAGGAACTGTGTGTGCAGACCTGTGCAGTGTACAACACACGTGTGAGGGCGTGCACCAGGCAGGACACGTGTCCGAGTAGAACCTGGGTGTGGAGGTGTGCACAGCCTAGGAGTGTATCTGGAGATGCATGAAGTTAGGACATGTATGTGGAGTCATGCATATCATAGGGCGTCTGTCCCATGCCGTATGTGGCATAGGCAGTGGTCAGTCACTGACCTGTGACCCTAGAGGGATGCATTCTTCCAACTGCTTTCCAACAGATGTCGGCGCTGTGTGTTACTTTCCCATGGAATCAGATGAGTTTTCTTAAATGGAATTATCCAACCTGAACAAAACATACCACCCAGGGGCCAACGCTGTGGTGCAGCAAGTTAACGCCCTGGCCTGAAGTGCTGGCATCCCGTATGGGCTCTGATTCGAGTCACAGCTGCTCCTCTTCCGATCCAGCTCTCTGCTGTGGCCTGGGAAAGCATCAGAGGATTGCCCAAGTGCTTGGGCCCCTGCACCCACGTGGGAGACCTGGAAGAGGCTCCTTGCTCCTGGCTCCTGGCTTCGGATTGGCGCAGCTCCGGCTGTTGTGGCCAGTTGGAGAGTGAACCATCAGATGGAAGACCTCTCTCTCTCTCTCTCCTCTCTTTCTGCCTCTCCTCTCTGTGTAACTTTGACTTGCAAATAAATAAATAAATATTTAAAAAACAACCACGCCACCCAGGGGCCGCTTCTCCGTGGAGCGGTTCATACAACGGAGCGGCCTTTGCCATCATCATGGCTGACATCACTGGGCCGTGTGGAAGAGTCGGGTTTTGGGAAGAATCCCCCAAACCAAGTTCACAGCCCCTTGGTCTGTGAGACAGCCCTGGCTGGGGAGAGACGCTTCTGCTGCTGGGCTCGTGTGGGAACGACAGAGCGGGAAGCAAAGCCCAGGCCTGACGCCGGCAGCGGCTTCCTGCTGCCCGGAGTTGCCTCAAGGGACAAAACCTGAGGCTGGGGCAGGCATGCTGGCTTGTCGCCGAGGCGAAGGGACGCACAGGCGGTGCAGCTGCGGGAGTGCCGCGCGGTGTAGACCGGCTGTCCCGTGTCCTTCTGCTATCTGCATTCTCCCAACAACACGGAAAGCGGGGTGTCGGGGGGCCGAGCAGGGTCGTTCTGGGACAATTGCTGTCTCCCTCCGGTGCCGCCACAGCGGCCTCAGGCTTCTGTGCATGGACCCCTCCACGGCGGCCCCGAGCTTCTGTGCGTGGACCCCACCACGGCGGCCCTGGGCTTCTGTGTGTGGACCCCGTCACGGCGGCCCCAGGCTTCTGTGCGTGGACCCCGCCATGGTGGCCCCGGGCTTCTATTGCGTGGACCCCGTCACGGCGGCCCCAGGCTTCTGTGCGTGGACCGGTCAGGCATTGGTGGTGACAGAACAGACACAGGAACCCCCTTGGCGATTTCCAGACCACATGGATGTCCCCGTGTGGAGCCCCCTTTGCCTTCTGCTGGGCAGGCCACCTACCGCGATGCCAGGAAAGGTCCTGGCTCCCGACCCCAGCTCAGGGGTCCCCAGGGCGCAACCCCCCTTGGGTTGAGACTGCACCAGGGCCTTCACTCTGGGCGCCAAGCCCCTTCCCCACCCAGCAGCTCTTAGGGGCCAGGGGTCTCACTCGCTCTGGTCAGAGCAGCTGCTGAATGGGTCTTACGTCCGCTGGGCTTCCGATGAAGACAAGTTTACAGGGGGTGACATTGCTTGGAGGGGAAGAAAGGTGGCAAGAGAGATTTAGACGGTAATGGCTCTACCAGGATCCATTGTTTACTTCTATGGTCGCGAGAAGTCACCTTCCAAGCACCTGACCGTGGAAAAAGAGAATTAAAGTCCCTGCCATAATCCGAACCGAAGCCGAAATTCACCGTCTGTGCCGCCAGGCCTCTCCCGGCGCCGCCAGCTCGGATTTGAACGGAGACAACAGGCTGAGCTGTTCCGCAGGGTCTGCTCTTACCTGACCCCCCAGAGGCGCAGTCTCCGTGGGAGGCTCGGCAGGACCTGGCGGAGGGAAACACGGCTTTCCTGGGAGAAGTGACGTCAGCTCCAGGTCCGGGAAAACCGGCCCCAGATGGGCAAACCACTTCAGAGCCACGGCTTCCTTGCACACTTCCTCAGCCTTCCGGGTGCGGGGTCAGCACTCTGTGGGACCTGGAGCCGCGTCAGAGTGGCCGGGAGTCCCGGGGCACTGGTCGGCCTGGGCGTCTGGCCACACCCCTCCCCCCAGAGTCCTCAGGGTGCTCCAGTGCACCCACTCAGGGGGGACAGACATGGATTCCATCCCCAGGTAGGCGGCAATCAGGACCTCCCAGGAGCCGCAGGCCTCAGTCTGCGCGCTTAGCAGAGGGAGCGGCTGCAGGTGCCGCGTCACCACTGCCTTTACAGCGGCTGAGGGGACCACGCGCCAGCAGCGGGGAGGGGCGCCCGCTGACGGCTCAGAGTGGGAAGCGACCTTTTGACCTTTCAACAGTTCTACTCCTCACTTCCCTCGCCCCTTTGGTGCTCACTGTTGCTGGGATTTTGAAGGCTGTAGGGGTGCAGGTGAGTTATGGGATCCCCATGGCACTGCCAGCCGCACAGCGGCGAGGAGGCGAGACCAAGCCGAGTGGTTCCAGGGAGAGAGGGGTGGGCAGAGCTGGGGGCAGGCCCTCTGGGGACAGGACGTTCAGTGGGAGCCCTGAAGGAGGTGAGCGTGGCTGGGAGCCGAGGGCAGGTGGTCAGGGGCTGGGCGTGGACATGGTGGCCGCCCTCACTGCGGGCCGGTTCCCTGGTGGGCTCCAGGCCGAGGGCCCCATCCATGGCCCAGGTGCCTTTGTCAGAGGGGGATGGCAGTGCTGAGAGTGGAAGACAGCAAGTGCAATGGTGGAAGTGTCCACCGTGTGGGCTGGGTGTCCAGGGGAGAAAGGGTAGCCTGGACCAGGGGTGCATCCGTGAGGGTTGATGGGCTCGTGTGTGTGGAAAGAGCAGGGTGATCGGGGTGTCTCCAGGACTTCTGAGACCAGCCACTGGTGGACACCGACCCTCACAGAAATGGGGCTCCTGGGGGAGGAGCAGGCTCCGGGTGGGAGTGGGCATACAGGCTTCTGTGGGAGGGAGGGGGTGGGAGAGGGGCCGCAGGTGGACTTTGCCTCTGAAGGTCCACTCACATCTGGCCATCAGAGCAGGGGGTGAGCGGTTCCCAGGCACAGGCTGCTTTCTGGCCAAGCCAGAAGTCCTGGGGCCAAGCTTGGGCTCCTGCGTGGACACTAAGAAGACAGAAGGTGGTTAGACAACAGAACCGGGGGCTGGCGCTGTGGCATAGCGGGTAAAGCCTCCTCCTGCAGTGCTGGCAGTCCGTGTGGGCGCTGGTTCAAGTCCCAGCGGCTCCACTTCCAATCCAGCCCTCTGCTACGTCCTGGGAAAGCAGCGGGAGTGGTCAAGTCCTTGGGCCCCTGCCACACACTTGGGAGACCCGGATGAAATTCCTGGCTCCTGTCTTCAGGTGCTGCCATTTGGAGAGAGAACCAGAGGATGGAAGATCTCTCTCTCTCTTTCCTCTCTCGCTCTGTAACTCTGCCTTTCAAATAAACAAATCTCAGAGAGAGAGGAAGGAGTGAGAAGGAACCGAGACAGAGCGGTGACTTCGGCGTACGACACCAGGAGGTTGACATACCAGGAAGGAACACCTGTGTGGCCTCACCTAAGCCACACCTAAGATCCTCCGCGAGCAGTCGCCAGAAACAGCCCCTGGACACAGAGTGGGCAGGGTGGGCGCCTGCCAGCTACCATCAGACACTGACCGTCCAGCGAACATCGGTCCTCAGAGCAAATCGGTAGGCTCGTGTCCCCTCCCCCATGGCACAGGCTCCAACTTTTCCCAGAGGCTTCCCCACCTTGGTCCACTTCTCCTGTCCTCTTTGAGAGGTTCCTGTAATTACGAAGATTAAATAGGTAAATAAACAGCAGGGAGAGTGGTGAGTTTAACCTCGCTTTGAAACCAGAACCAGGTCAACTGACAGTTACCCTGGCTATCTGTGTTTTCACATAGATAACCATTGTGTGCACTGTCCCCACACAGAGCGCTTATTCATAGACGCCACAGGCTTATCTCCAGACTGCCCGTTGAGAGTGGAAGGTGTTAATTTCGACAATTCTCTGGGTAAATATTTACACTGTAGAATCCTGCCTGCACCCAGTGGCCTTTCTCATATTCAGCCTGCTATCAGTGTCTTATCTAAGAGATTCAGATCAAAGTTGAGCCCAGGAAGGACACTGGGGGTGGAAGATCATCATGTTTTCCAAGTCCAGGGGCTGGCAACAAGGCTGGGGCCGGGAGGAGATCCCAGCTCTGAGGGCAAACGGTGTCGTGTTGGGCAAACGCGGATTTTGTACCCAGAATGTCACCCGGTGCCCACAGCGTCAACAGCAAGAAGCAAATACTGTTGCCAACAGGATCTCAGCGAGCCGAGGAGCCGAGGGGAGGCGTCCGCGGTGGCCGAGCGCCGGGCTCCGGTTCACGCTGGGTAAAGCAGGTGCAGCGCTGTCCGGTCTTCGAGAGGTCCCCGTCTCGCTCCACGGCCGCTGTGCAGTGGGAGGATGTGGCCCGTCATGACCTCTCAGCGCCTGTGCAAGGCTGGGTGGACTGCACACGCACGATCCACGCTGCCCTCGACGAGGTGAGGTCTGAACGCTGCCTTCGGCATGGTCGAAGCACCACCCTCGTCTTGCTGGCTTGAAGCGGGGGAGAAAGCGGCCCCCTGGATGCCGCGGGACGCAGGGAAGTCACCCAACGGGCAACCGGGGACCTGAAGCCTCTGTCGCCGGCATTTGCAAACAAGTGTTGGACTTGGAGCTGCTCCGTGGAAGCGAAGGTGCTTAAGATAACGCGTCCCCACCACGTGGGCCTGCGGCGACTTCGCTCCCTCATCACAGCAGCCTCGCGGGATGGACGGGCGCCTGTGCCCGCGACGCGGCCCTCGGTGCCGCCGCAGCTGTCGCCTCACCTGTTCGCCAGCCCGTCCGAAGGCCCCGCGAAATTCTCCAATTTAGCGAGCAAACTTAAGTCATTATTAGAAATGACAGCGAAACCTGATGAAATTGTACTTTCAATTGGAAAACAAAATTGCAATCAGACCGACATGATTTCCTCGTGGTGTGACCACGCTAATGCCAGTCGAGACACGGGCAAATGTATTTAAAAGTCATAATGGAGTGTTACCACGAGATCGCCTTTCACTGGCCCTTATTAATATAAAACTTCAATTTGCATGTAAATGCAGTCAACTTTCATATCATCAAAATACATGAGGCCTGGGAAAGTAATGAATTGAAGTTGGATGCAGCAATTACTGACGTTTATAAAGAATTTTAAAGAGGTCAGTGCAGCCTGGGCCGAGAAAATGAGGAAATCAACAGGGAATATTGTCGATATAGCAACCGGGGGAGTTGGAGGCAGTCCCAGGTGTTGGGAGAGGGCGATGATTAATAGAGAGAGATGGTGGCGCCTCCCGCCCGCCGGGGCGCGGCCGCGGGCCGCGTGCAAAGGCTCTTGCCGGGGCCTCTCGGAGCTGCCTGGCGGTGCCATCCGGGGGGAATAAAGTAGCAAGTGTTTATGAGCGCGAGCGGCACTGGCGGTTTAATTGGGCTCAGCTCTGCTCCGTTCTCCTCAGTAGCTGATATGCAGTTTAACCTTTCTCCCCGCCCCAGACACGCCAGAGCCGCTGGGATTTTAATAAGGCGCTCGTGTGACGGCCTGGCTAACCACGGGCTTGGCTGCTCAATTGAGTTAACTGCTTCCTTGTGTTGTAATGGCAATTTATACGTTGTCTGTGCACGCCCATGCGTGTGTGTGTGTGTGCACGTGAGTGCATGTGTGTGTGTGTGTGCGCAACAGGAAATATTTATCAGGCCGTGTGTTTCATCAATCCTGCACCACGTGCAGTGATTTGGAGGATTTTCTTTGCCTATTTGTACAAACAAGTTAACAGGCAACATAATTTTAACCATGCTGGGAAAATCAATGCAGAGAGAGAAATACTGCTCTGATTTGGGAGAATTTAACCGCAGACCAAGCCGCCTCCAAGCTCGTCTTCAGGCTGCCTGGCTGAGAGCCCCCGGAGAAGGCCGGGCCCCCAGGACCAGGGCTCCTGGAAGGGCAGGAGTGACGGTGTCAGGAGGCGGGCCAGGGAGGGGTGCGGCCACGGCTCCGCCTCCTGCCTGCTGGGAGATGTTAGAGGCTTGCACACGTGCGTGCTGAGCGCAGGCCACTGGAGACGAGCACAGGTCCATGTGCAGCGAGTGTGCGAGCTGGCTGCTGGCATCCACGCCCCGCGCCCGGCACTTCCCGTGCTGGACCGGGGGCTCCCGCCGTGGCCGCACGCCACGTTCCACGCTGGACATCTGGCTGTCGCCATACGCATTTTTCTTTATCACTGGTCTTTTGTTGTATCCCCACTCCTGAGGGTGGGCATCCACACCAGTGGCCAGCCACGCGGAACACTGTACACGTATGTCGAGGTTTGCCTTCACCTACGGATTTGCTCTTTGCAAAACCCAGATTCTAGACACAGGTTCTAGAATACACCAGTTCTGGCAGCCGGCAAACTCAAACCTTCCACTAACAACCTGCTGAGCACCGTTTAACCCTTTGACTGCTGCTTCTAGTGTCAGCACTTGAAAGCAAGTCCTCAATAGCAGAGCTCCGGCCTCCTGGGAGCTCAGTGAGTGGAGCGAGGGGAGAGACCCCCCCGGGACTGTGGGCCCCCTCCCGTGGACTCCGGCTGCACAGTCAACGTGCCAACGGCTGCAGTTTCACCTGCTGGATGTTGCACGCGTGCCACTGCACTTGTGGGCGTTTTTGTACGAAGATTTGCCAGCTCAGTGTGTTGTGTGGGGGGACGCTAACGGGGGTGGACATGTACGTGGGGGGAGAAGGCACAGGTGCCGGCAGCAGGCAGTCGTGCGTGTGAGCACCGGCGCGGCCGGCCCTGCAGGGGGCAGGTGCTTTGTTGTCACGTGTGTCATGGCAGGGGCAGGAGAGCTGGACCGGGTGGCTGGGGCCACTCTGGCTGCGGACAGCCGGGGCAGGCTGGGGGAGGGGAAGCCATGGCCACCATGGATGCTGCTGAAGCACCAGCCTCTCCCCTGGAGCGCGACCTCACTCACGCCCGCCCTGGCGGCAAAGGTGCCGGGCTCCACATTCCCTGTACACGAGCCCCTCCGGCCAGGGCAGGTCGGCTCTCTCTGTCAGGAGGGACCTGGCCCCTGGAGGGAGCAGAGGTTTGTGCAGCCCAGGGGTGCGGCGTTGCACCCCTGCACAACATGGAGCATCCCAGGCCCGGCGGCCGGCCTCCCCTCCTCCTCTCCTGAAGCCGGAGGTGCCATCGCCGGGCAGTGAGTCCGATGACCTCCACAGGCCCGGCCTCCAGATACCACGAACTGACAGGCACATTCCCGGGACACAGTCAGACCGCACCAAGTGGGCTTTCCCCATGGATGGCACCCCCAGCCCCCGCTGACCCCTCACCTGTCTGTCTCCCTCCTGCCACTTCCTGTACAGCTGTGAGATGGGGTGCAGCCCTGACACCCCCTGCTTCCCCAGCCCCTGGTGACAACGCAGGGCCCTGCAGGGAGGGCCTGGCCTGCAGCAGTCACTCAGCAGGGGCTCCTAAACCGCCCCCCCCCCCCCCCCCCCGCACACACACACGCCGCTCCTCCCAGCTCCACCCAGCACCCAGGCCCCACCCGAGGTCCCCGGGTCGGCTCTTCCCTCCTGCTGGGAATGAAGCACTGGGCCGTGGACGCCTGCTCTGGGAGGTGGCGGCCGTCGAGGGGCGCTGGTGCCCCCCCCTTGAGCCACACGTCCCTGGCCACACTGCGTTACCTGGGACCCGTACAATAGTTTTTGCTACACTGAAGAATGCGTGGCTATAATAAAGATCAACTACAGGAAATAGTGCGGGAAAATCCAGCCAGTGGGCGAAGGGGGTCAATCTGGAAGATCATCGGATTTCCATGATTCTTTGTTTTTACTGTTTTTTTTTTAAAAAAACAACTAATTGTTAATGCTGTTAACCCCAATGAATCACTCAATGGGTTGTACTATTTTAAGTAAAAAATCCATCCTGCTTAAAATCTTTGCATGCAAATTCAGAAACAGTGCACTTGGTCGTGGCATCGTGTTCGCTTCTCGTTTCTCGCGGGAACTTAGTGCCTCCGTGTGACTCGTTGCGATTTACCGGCGCAGAGAGGAGACATGTACGGGCACTCCGCGGATAACTCAGACGGGGGTCGAAGAGCTGAAACGGGGCGTTTTCTGTTGCTTCCACCAGGTGCATGGCCCACCAGGTGCCCCGGAAACTGGTCACAAATGTCTTTGGGGTCAGCAGCGTGGTGCAGCGGGTTGAACTGCCGCTTGTGACGCCGGCATCCCAGGTCGAGTGCCGGCTGCCGTGTCCCGTCCTGCTCCTGCTAACACGCCTGGGGAGGCGGACTTGCCACCAACGTGAGGGACCCTAGAGGAGTCCCTGGCTCCTGGGTTCAGCCTGGCTCAGCCCTGGTGGCTGAGGCCATCTGGGGAATGAATCAACCCGTGGACACTTGCTCTCTCTCTCTCTTTCTATAATACTCCACCTTTCGAATAAATAAATAAATACTTTTAAAAACAAGTCTTCCTACTTGTGGCAAACAAGCGAGTTGGGGCAGGAAGTTGCCCTGCGAAGGCCTGGAGCCCCACCTCGTGTCCACGCCCCCACGCTGGGCTCAGGGCACCCATGGAGACCGGCTCCATTCCACGCACAGGGACCTGCACAGCCAATGCTTATTTTCAAATGAGTGAGTGAGCAACCAAATTTTGTCCAAAAGATTCTTTTTTTTTTTTAACAGGCAGAGTAGACAGTGAGAGAGAGACAGTGAGAAAGGTCTTCCTTTTGCCGTTGGTTCACCCTCCAATGGCCACCACGGCTGGCGCGCTGCGGCCGGCACACCGCGCTGATCCGAAGGCAGGAGCCAGGTGCTTATCCTGGCCTCCCATGGGGTGCAGGGCCCAAGGACCTGGGCCATCCTCCACTGTACTCCCAGGCCACAGCAGAGAGCTGGCCTGGAAGAGGGGCAGCCGGGACAGAATCCAGTGCCCCGACCGGGACTAGAACCCAGTGTGCCGGCGCCGCAAGGCGGAGGATTAGCCTAGTGAGCCGTGGCGCAGGCCCAAAAGATTTTTAAGTATTGGCGCCGGCACTGTGGCACAGCAGGTTAAAGCCCTGGCCTGAAGCATTGGCATCCCATATGGGCACCAGTTCTAGTCCTGGCTGCTCCTCTTCCAACCCAGCTCTCTGCTATGGTCTGGGAAAGCAGTAGAAGATGGCCCACGTCCTTGGGCCCCTGCACCCGCGTGGGAGACCCGGAGGAAGCTCCTGGCTCCTGGTTTCAGATCGGCGCAGCTCCGGCTGTCATGGCCATTTGGAGAGTGAACCAGTGGAAGGAAGACCTCTCTTTCTGTCTCTCCTTCTCATTGTAACTCTATCTCTCAAATAAATAAATAAATCTTTAAAAAAAGATCCTTAAGTGCAGAATGAATGACATTATGGTTTCTTTTTTCCAGGGCTTTATAGTTAATGTCTACCTAAATGCAGATTCTTCCAATATGGTCACTAGAAATAATGTCTTAGCTTCAGGCTGAGGTCCCGCTCTGGGTCTGTTCTGGCTCCACGGCTGCCCTCCACGGCTGGGAGGGCCCGTTGGGCAGACTGGGTGAGCGGGTTGTCCTGGTGCCGTGTGCCCTGTGGGGTGCAGGGACGGGTATCTCCACACAGCCTGCGTGCCTGCTGCGCAGAGGTGAGTCAAGGACTGGCACAAGTGTCCACTGCTGCCCTCAGGTCACCAGTGGACCCCGAGCTTGAGCAGAGTCCGCGGACAGCAGTGGCTCCTGGGACTGTAGCCCCTCTGCCCATCCAGCTACGGAAGTGCGTCTTTTGTTTGTTTTTGTCTTCTCAGCTCTCCTGAGTGTCTTCCAGCCAACTCTACAGGAGAGCCTTCCAGGCACGGTCTAGATCAACATCCTTGGCTTCCCCCTGAGGATGGGCTTCCATATGCAGGGCCTGGTTGTCCCCTGTACCCACCACTCGACATGACTTCACCCGTGGAAGTACTCATCAGATACTAAAATACGACCAGAGTGATAAGCAGGGGGGATCATGGTGTTAATCCAGGCACATCATACCATGACGTGAGGGCATAAGCTTCCCCACGGTTGGCCAAAATAAAGTTCACGGCTGTGCCATCTCCCTAAGCAGCCGGCAGCCGACTCAGGCAGGCTTGTTGTGCCAGGCTGAGCCTCAGGAGCCATTCAAGCCGCACATCTCCCATGGACGGGGTCGCCGCACATCTCCCATGGACGGGGGCACCGCACAGGGGTCTGTGCCGCCTGCCGTCCCTGCGCACACAGGATGCTTCCAGCCCAAAGCTTCAGGGAGACACGGCCCACGGAGAGCATCAGAGTCGGGCACCAAGAATGATCTCTCCGCTCCATGGAGAGCGCCCACAGCCCCCTCTCACGATTGTGCATTGGCAGACTGAGCTGTGGAGTAAGGGTGGCGATCGCTCCCAGCAAAGTCTAAATCGAAGCCTCTGTTTCTAGCCGTAAGGGGAGCCTGACAGCTTAGGGTGGATGTGAGTTTACCCTAAACTCCTAGAGAAGAAAAATCGGACCCCCCACTTATAACCCAGAACACGGAACAACATAGGCACGGGGGAAATGCAGTTCCCCAGGAGACGGGCGCCTGGGGGAGACTGGGATGACCTGGAGAGCTCGGGGAGGCTGCCCTCATGTCTGCTTCGGCTACGGAGCCCCAGGACCGAGTCTGCTTTCCCACAGCTCGGCCACCGCGGGGGGCTCTGAGCTCGTGTCTCTGGGCTGGAATTGAGGACGGGCCCCTGCCAGAGGCCCATGGCAGACAGAGCCCAGCCCTGCCCTTCGGGCTTCTGGTGTCAGCCCACACTCCGGGGCCCTCGTGTCCCCCACTTCTACTCTGCTGTCCAGGCCTTCTCCGGCTGACTTCTGGTCTCCCTCTTCCCCGGGCAGGGCCTTGTGGCTATCTGGGCCCAGTAGAGAGCCCAAGGGCATCTCCCACCACCAGGCTAGATGACGAGGGACCTTGGCTGCCTGTGTGACTTGAAGCCCCTCGCCATGGAGCACAACACACGCAGGGCCCAGGGAGTGGCCGTCGGCCTCCTGGACGGCCCTCGTTCTGTCTCCCACACTCATGAAACCGAGGGCTCTGGAATTGTCCTGATTCCTAAACCACCAGTCTCTTCCTGTCGAGTGGCCAGGCACACGGAAGCCTCATTCACGCTCCAGTTCACCTGTGTGGGAGAGCCGGCGTCCTTTGGTTCTTGTATCCGGCGTGATCATGGAACCCTTGGAAGTGAGGTCACTCTGTGACGTCAACACTGCGATTGGCCTTGGATCAGATGCCCACCTCTCTGCCCACGACCAGACAGCAAATGCACCACGTCCATGGAGACATCACTCGGGGACTGCGTCGGGTGGTGGCCAAGAGCCTCTTAAGACCCCGTAGGGCCAGAACCGCTGCCCGGAAGATTCCCTGGAGTGACTCTGTCCCAGGGCTGGCACGTCACAGAGCTGGGGAGCTAACAGCCACTCCACAGTGAGCACCAGCTCTGGGGGCAGACTGTGGACTGGGACCAGCTTCTCCACACCAGAGTTTCTTATGTGAAAACCAGAGGAAAGGGCGCTGTGTATGTGAGTGAGTTCATTCACACACGGTTCTCCGTGCACTGAGCGCCACTCACAATGAGCACCCTCTCACCACGCGTGAGCCCCCAGAGGATGCGGGCTTAGCTGTGCCACTCACTGCCATGTCCCCAGCTTCTGTGTCAATGCCTAGCTCGCTGCAGAAAATCCATAAACACCTGTGGAAGTCGTGTATCTTTAGACACTTCCATGTACCCATGACTGAAGAACTTCTCAGTGGTTACTATGGCTTCGGTGAGGTTTGTTCCCAAGGAGCCAAGTGACCTTTAAGAAGAGAGGCCTAGGGGCTGGCGCTGTGGTGTAGCGGTTAAAGCCGCTGCCTGCAGTGCCGGCATCCCATAAGGGCACCGGTTTGAGTCCCGGCTGCTCCACTTTCCGCCCAGCTCTCTGCTACGGCCTGGGAAAGCAGTAGAGGATGGCCCGCCACAGATGTGTCCCCACTGAGGAACGGCAGCCACGGATCGTCCGAGCTGCAGACAGGCCTTCGCTGGGCTGAGTCTGGGCGTCTCGTGGGGAGCGAGCTCGAGCTCCTGCTGTGGGGAGCTGTTGACTGCTGCCTTGGGAGCTGCTCACGCACACACCGGGTTCTGAGCATAGCTTCCCCTCGCACTGATTATGGCAGATTCGCAGCCCAGCAATGTGCATGGTGCGCGTCTCCCAGCCCCATGTCTCCCTGCCCGGTGTGTGTCTCCCAGCCCCATGTCTCCCTGCCCGGTGCGTGTCTCCCTGCCCGGTGCGTGTCTCCCAGCCCCATGTCTCCCAGCCCCATGTCTCCCAGCCCCATGTCTCCCTGCCCGGTGCGTGTCTCCCAGCCCCTGGGATGAGGGCGGCAGGATCTCCCCACATGGAGGTGAGGCTCTCAGGGCCACCGACTCTAGCACAGATGCGTGGATGTTCTAACACCGTCAGTTTTTCCCTGTAAAACTCCGCATTGGCAAACAGTAGCAGGAGCGCAGTTTCACCAAAGCTTCTGACACAACGTGAGAGCCCCCATTCCCCAGGGCCCCGACGTCCTCATCCCAGGAGCCAGCCGGACCGGCCTCTGATCCCAGGACAACGTTCCTGCCTTCCCCCGTCCAGACCCACGGTGGCTCCACTGGGATGCTCCGGATTGGAGTAAAGACACGGGTGGATCCAGCTCCAAGATCTGCCTGCCATGCTCCATCCAGCGTATCCATCTCAAGCCTATGTGTATGTGCGTGTTGTGGGTATGTGTGTGTCTGTGTGTATGTGCGTGTCAGTGTGTATATGTGTGTCTGTGTGTATGTGCGTGTCAGTGTATATATGTGTGTCTGTGCGTGTTGTGGGTATGTGTGTGTCTGTGCGTATGTACATATCAGTGGGTATGTGTGTATCTGTGTGTATGTACGTATCAGTGGGTATGTGTGCATCTGTGTGTATGTGCGTGTCAGTGTGTATATGCGTGTCTGTGGGTATGTGTGTGTGTCTGTGTGTATGTGCGTGTCTGTGGGTATATGTGTGTCTGTGTGTGTGTTTGTGTGTCTGTGTGTATGTGTGTGTCTGTGGGTATGTGTATGTCTGTGGGTATGTGCATGTCTGTGTGTCTGTGTGTGTCTGTGGGTATGTGCGTGTCTGTGTGTCTGTGTGTCTGTGTGTGTCTGTGTGTATGTGTTTATGTCTATGTATCTGCATTTCTGTGTATGTGTGTGTCTGTGGGGATATACATGTCTGTGTGTATGTGTGCGTGTCTGTGTGTCTGTGTGTGTCTGTGTTTCTGTGTGTATATGTGTGTCTGTGTGTCTGTGGGTATGTGCGTGTGTGTCTGTGCGTGTCTGTGTTTCTGTGTGTGTATGTGTGTCTGGGTATGTGTGTGTATGTGCGTGTCTGTGTGTCTGTGTGTCTGTGTGTGTCCGTGTGTGTATGTGTGTGTCCGTGTGTGTCTGTGTGTATGTGCATGTCTGTGTTTCTGTGTGTGTATGTGTGTCTGTGGGTATGTGTGTGTCTGTGTGTATGTGTGTGTCCGTGTGTATGTGTTTATGTCTATGTATCTGCATTTCTGTGTATGTGTGTGTCTGTGGGGATATACATGTCTGTGTGTATGTGTGCGTGTCTGTGTGTCTGTGTGTGTCTGTGTTTCTGTGTGTATATGTGTGTCTGTGTGTCTGTGGGTATGTGCGTGTGTGTCTGTGCGTGTCTGTGTTTCTGTGTGTGTATGTGTGTCTGGGTATGTGTGTGTATGTGCGTGTCTGTGTGTCTGTGTGTGTCCGTGTGTGTATGTGTGTGTCCGTGTGTGTCTGTGTGTATGTGCATGTCTGTGTTTCTGTGTGTGTATGTGTGTCTGTGGGTATGTGTGTGTCTGTGCGTGTCTGTGTGTCTGTGTGTATGTGTGTGTCCGTGTGTGTCTGTGTGTATGTGCGTGTCCGTGTGTGTCTGTGTGTATGTTTCACGTCTATATATACAATTATATGTAAACTTCGAAGCATCTGAACATTGCTCACAGCCAATGAACGCGTAGCAAGTCTGCTAACAATGCACTTCTAGGGCTTTAAGGAGTGTGCGAATTAGGCGGGAGGTCCACTCAGATTTAGTATTGTAGACTCTGGCCTACAGATCCCACTTCCCCAGGGCTGGGGTGGCCCAGCATTGGGACAAGTTCATCATTTGAATCTGTTTTCCTCGCTGATTTGTAAGGCAGCTTTCAGGTTCTTGTTTTCCTCTGCTAAAAATTTTGCTCTAAAATCAGTTTTTAAAAATCAGTAGTACAGGCAAGAAGCCCTACATGGACTGTATTTCTCCTGAAGATGTCTGAATGTGGCTCTCAAGACAAAAGCCATCATTTCTGGTCTAGGATGCCAAGTGGAGCAGTGTTTCTTGCGCACCTGCTTGGATGTCCTGAAAACACACTTGCTAACCGGGGTCCCATCCAGCGCACCTGTGTGCATCACGGGCTCGGTACAACCCTCAGGCTTGAGCTGGGGCCAAGGCAGCAGGAAGGGCAGAGCCATGGGGCCCCGGTGGTGGGCGGGGCATGCAGAGCCAAGCTGGGTCCCAGACAGGATGAGCCCAGCCACACACGCCAGCAAGGACCGCGGTCCGGTGCCACCCTGAGAGCGTGTGGCCGGAGATGCTCTTGCTCTCCTGTTAGTCACACTGAGTGTTCCGTGGTGCCTCACCCTGCACAAACCCAGATGACCTGGGAGGGGCTGGGGCTGCACACTTGCTGGTCCTGCGGCCCCCACACTGCCCGCTGCCGGTCACTCCTGGACTGTCCCAGCACCCGGACCCTGGGCGTGCGTTCTCCTTCACAGCTCCACGAAGAGCTGGGCGTCCCTAAGGCAACAATACCTCAAAAATCTGCCTTTTTCCTTTCTGAAAATAAAAATGAGGGCTGGCATTTGGCCTAATGGTTAAGACATCGGTTAGGGGCTGGCTTCAATGGGTTAAGCGGCCGTCTGAGAGGCCAGCATCCCATATGAGCACTGGTGCCAGTCTCCGCTGTTCCACTTCCCATCCAGCTCCTTGCTAATGGCCTGGGAAAACAGTGGAGGATGGCCCAACCCATTGGGCCCCTGGACCCAGGTGGGAGACCCGGATGGAGTTCCAGGCTCCTGGCTTGGGCCTGGCCCTGGCCCAGCACGGGCCGCTGCAGCCATTTGGGGAATAAATCAGCAGGTGAAAGATGTCTCTTTCTCTAACTCTTTCCTTTTAAATAAATAAACATCCCTGAAAAGAAAGCTTCCGGTTAGGACCCCCACATCCCATGTTGGAGTTCCTCGGCATGAGTCCTACCCCCCCCCCGGACGCCAGCTGCCTGCCCAAGCGAACTCTGGGAAGCAGCAGGTGATGGATAAGTGGTTGGGTCCCTGCCCCCGATGTGGGAGACCCGGATTCAGATCCTGCTCCCAGATTTGGCCCAACCCAGTCTCAGCTGTTGCAGGCAATCGGGAGCTAGCACATGAGACCTCTCTCTGTCTCCTCTCTGACTTGAGAACCAATTTACAGAATTTAAAATAAACGAAGGATAGTGTCTTTCCCCGACACACCAAGGTTATTTATTTAGCCATTTTCGAGACAGACAGAGACAGAGATAGTGGGCGGGTCCATCCCCCGGCTCACTCCCCAAAGGAACTCAACATGGTGTCTCAGTCTCTCACAGGCGTGGCAGGGACCCAGCCGCTGGAGCTACCGCCTTCTGCTCCCCAGGGGGTACAGTCAGCAGGAAGCTGGAACCAGAGCGGGACAGGACTTGAACCCAGGCCCGGTGCTATGGGTCTCACAGGCTGCGCCAAGCACCTGCTCTCCGCCTCGCTTCTCTGTGACTGGTGGAGCTCCCTGGAGTTGCCAGTGCTGCTAGTTAAACATGTGGCACAGTGGACGGCAGCCCCCGCGCCAGGCGGAGACGGAGCCTCCTGCCCGGGACCCCCCCCGGGGGGACAGGCCCCCGTCTTGTTCCCATCCAGACTTCGGAAGGTCGATTTTCGTCTTTCAGCCCCAATTCCTGAATAAGCTCACACAATTACACAGGATAAAAGCGCAATTATCACATAAAAGTCGTCATAAATGCCTCCTTTAATGAAAGCGATTATGTGCGTCCCGGTTCAGGGCATCATCCCCGCCAGCACCCTCAGCGCTGCCTCCTCCCGGGGGATTTTCATGGGATTCCTGGGGCGGGGGCAGCAGCCCCACCCCCGGCGCAGCAGACACCTCGATCCTCCCCGTCTCGGGTCCTGGAGCCGTCAGGGGAGGATGGGACCAGGCCCTCGGGAGGGGAGGGGGTATCCGGTTGCGACGGTTTGGGAGGGAAGGGAAGATGACTGATCTCGGGCCAAGCGTTGATCCTTCATGAAATGGGGCAAACCATTAGGGAATTAGCCCGAGGGGAATTTGTTTTTGTGATAAAATTATTCAAAGTGCAGTTAATAGTAACTGTGACTAACAAAGCCTTGAGTGCAAATACAGGAGAGAGACCCGGCGGCTGGTGGGAGCCCCGACCCTTGCACCTGTTGAGTGGGCAGGTCCAAGGTCGGAAGCCAAACCCGGATCTTCACGTAGGGTGCGCGCTCACTGAAGGAGTCATGGGACTTGGAGGAGGGGTCCCTGTCACTGCGGGACCTGTGGGGCGTGTCACAGCTGTGACTCAAGGCTCAGAGGCGGACGTTGGCCCCAGAATTTTTGAGCCATAGCAGAGTGTGAACATCTCCGCTGTTTTTGAAAACGAGCTTCGTCCCGTTTCTCAGCAAAGGGAAGTTCTGGGATGTGGTCACAGAGTGGACGCTGAGGACAACTTGTGTCAGCTTTCAGGAAACGTTCAGCAAACGAAAGCTGACCCTCAACGAAAGTTCCCAGCGCCCCAGTAAGTAAGAGCTCGCTGGTTCCGTGGGAGCCCTGCGCAGCCTTGCTCCAGTCCTGCCCCGGCCTGCGGCTCCACAGGCTTCCTGCCCAGGGCGGATGCTGGTGTGCACGTGAGAGTCAGGCCCCCCACCCTCCCCGGGAGGGGTCCTCTCCCAGCACCCCAGCGCCCCAGCGCCCCAGCAGCTCGGCTCCCGCGCAGCCCCGTTCCCACACACCGTGCACTTGCCAGGGTGATCAATAACGGGATGGAAACATCTTCTGCGGGGTTAAGTTAATCTTCCTATTGATCAGCCCGGGAAACGTATTGCTGTTCCGGGGCGGCCCTGCTGCATGGCTTCCCCGTGCGGCGCCTGCCCCGGCCGCCACCGCTATCAGGAAGAGAAATAGGACAGCACCTCCCGCACTAAACGCTCCCATTACCGCGGGGCCGTCTTCGCCAACGCCGAGCGGCTCCTGGAGCCGAGGATTTATGGCTGGTGGGCGCCTGGGTAATTTTTCTGTGGGTGTTAGAGTATTGATAATGATCTGGGCTTTTCCTCACTCACGTTTAGCACGTAGATTTCACATTAATAACAGTTATAGATGATGAGCGTAAGTGCTTTTCCAATTACAGTGCCCGGAGAAAGGATTTTTTTTAAAAAAAAAACAAACAGGACTATAAACAAAGTGAGACCAGAGCGAGGTGTTCGCTATGCGTGTTCCAGTCTCTCTCTTGCTTAAAACTGACCAAGAGCAGAGGGCATGGAAGGGGCCTGGGAGGACAGGACGGACCCGGCCCTGTGTGGGAAGAATGAAGATGGGAGACCCAAGTGCCAAACTGCGCCCCGGGAAGACAGACCAGGGCCAAGGCCACACTCATGCCAGGTGGCTGTGGGGCGCCCGGACACTCCCTCAGTGCGCTTGGGAAACCAGTCACCCGCACCAGGGGGTGTTCTGAGAGGGGATGACAACACGCTCCCAAATGCCCCCCGCTCCGGGGAAGGAGAAGCCGGGGCAAACAGGAAGCATGACTGCCACACGGAAGGACCAGTCCAGCGCCCAGGACTTGGAGAGCCCAGACGCGGGGTCAGCCCCAGGCATGAATGGGGGTGCACATATGGCTGGCACTGAGCCTGCGCCATGCAGTCTCCATGGCCTGGAAAACCGTGCGGGGGACATGAAGGCAGAATCGTGTTTGAACCAGAGGGTCTGCGGTGGCTGTGTGTGGTCACCAGCACGGGGCAGCCAGGCGTGGGGGCGGGGCTTGAAGGGGGCGTGACTTCGGGTGAAGGGGCTGCACATTGCGGGGAGCGGGGGTTACTGTGCTCCGTGCAGAACGAAGGCTGCTCTGTACAGGGAGTTGGGACCTGTTCCCCAGGCAGGGTTCTGGAAGGCACCACGCAGGTGCATGGGGACGGAGCCAATGTCCAGGATTGCCCTGGAACAACTGGGTCAGCAGTCGACAGGGGAGGGAAACAGAGGGCTCACCCAGGCACCGGCGAGAGCCCCTCAGCACTGGTTCTGAGAAGCCACACAGGCAGACACACCTTCCTGTCCACGAAACAGCCCAGGGTGGACGGCAGAGGCCACAGCACTGCCCACTGTCAGCCTTTGTCCACTGAAGGCCTCGGGGATAGGGACAGTGGCCAGGGTCCCCTCATCCCTTCGCAGCAAGTTCTCTGATGGGCCTCCTGTGTGCTGGGGGAGGTGTGGCTCAGACACAGAATCCTCAGACAGCAAACAGTGAGAGCTTTCTGGTCCACCTGACTTTCCACCCAGAATTCTCCCCGAGTTGGGCTAGTTTCCTCCTCCTCCTCCTCCTTCTCCTCCTCCTCCTGAGATTTACTTATTTATTTGAAAGACAGAGTGGGGGCCAGCACTGCGGTCAACCAGGTTAACGCCCTGGCTTGAAGCACCAGCATCCCATATGGGCACGGGTTCTGGTCCTGGATGCTCCTCTTCCGATCCAGCTCTCTGCTGTGGCCTGGGAAAGCAGTAGAAGATGGCCCAAAGATTAAAAAAAAAATCTTTAAAAAAAGATTTATTTGATTATTTGAAATGCAGAGTCAGAGATCTTCCATCCACTTGTTTACTCCCTAAATGGCCACAATGGCCAGGGCTGGGCTAGTGAGAAGCCAGGAGCCAGGATCTCCATCTGGGCTTCCCACATGGGTGACAGGGACCTACGTGCTTGGGCCATCTTCTGCTACTTTAACAGGGGCATTAACAGGGAGCTGGATTGGAAGTGGAGCAGCGACACTCCAACTGGCACTCTTAGGGGACGCTGGTGTCAGAGGTGGTGTTGTACCAGCTGCATCGCGGGCCGACCTCATCCATGCGCCTTGAGAAGGGCTGTGGACACCCCAAGCAGTGGCTGAATCCACTGACTGATTCTCTTTGTGACCCAGCAGTGAGCTGACTGCCCTGCCGTGACCTGGCTGAACCGTGTGGGAGCGGAGCCTGCAGTGTGGTGGCGCAGGGAGGGGTGCAGGGTGGCGCCATCGGTGACGGCGAGGCTCTGTGTCATTCTCCTCTCTCTGCTGACTTTCGCAGTAGCCAGTCTCCGTCCCCACAGATGCCACATCTCTGCATCCAAACACCCCCAATCCAAAACATTTTTTTAAAGATACTGCACCTGCACAGACTTTTTTTGTGGTCATTATTCCCTAAACAATACAGCCTCCGCCTATTCACATAGCATCTGCATCGCGTTGGGCGTTACGCGACACCTCGAGGGGACGGAAAGGGGACGTGTGTCGGTTCCTCTGGGACTGGAGCACCCACAGGTTGGCGGACTGGAGCCGTGCACCTGATGGTGGTCAATGCCCGGTAAACAAGGTTTGAAGACAAGCCGGGATCAGCCCGGAACGTGCCACCCGGTGGCCAGCTTCAGTTCCGCTTTCGAGCTCTGAGTTTCTAGGGCTGAGTATTGACGACTCTATGACTGATCTCTTGGCGGCCGGTGTGGATCAAGGCTGGCTTAGAGAACCGACACCAGCTGTGATCACTGCTGTGCCGGGAGCTCGAGGAGGCCGCCATCTTCCCTGGCTGCAGGGGCAGGGTCTCCCAAGGCTCCAGGACATTTGCTGGACGCACTGCAGGTTCCCAGCCCCTGCCCAGCGTGAGGACTGGAGAGGGCCCACACGTGTTCCCTGGGGCAGAAGCTTCGGGCAGCTCCTCTGTGGTCAGTGTCCCAGAGCAGTGAGAGCACAACCAGCACGTCCTTGTGGAATGTTCCAGAATGGCACGGCTGTGGTAGGTGCCTCTCAAAACCACGTCGGGGATGGCTAGAACCTTCTACGCCGGGACCCTGTGCTACATCCGAAGTGGGCGAAGTGGTGCCCAGGGCTTTGCCTTAAGCGGTGACGTTTGCTGGGCTCTGGAGTCCTGTCCCTACCGCGCGGCGAATGCAGATTTCCGTAGGCAGGAAGAGGGCCTCACGCCCTCCGTTAGGACCGAGTTCAAGAGCAAGGGTTTGGGCCAGGACTTCTGGGAGCTGCCACTCGCAGAGGGACAGACAGGGCTGCTGCAGGGCCCCGTCCACGGGACAAGCCCCTCCTGCTATGAAAACATAGCAGGTGTTCATAGACAGTTCATCCCCCCACTCGGTGTGTCTCCTCCTCCCCGGGTCTGAGTAAGCAGAGCTCTGAGAACAACCCTGTGCCTTCCACGCAGGATGAAAATCAAGGTGGACTTCGGAGACGAGGAAGACCAAGGTGCCGCCCGTGCCCGTGTGGGCCGCCCCAGCGCCCTGGCGTCCACGGCCCGGCTGAGTGTGTGATGGCCAGTGCGCTGCAGGGAGCCCCATGTGAGCACCGGTGCCCCGCTCCACGGCGCGGCGGGCCCGCTTCCAGGGCAGTGCCAACGAGGAACGGAGCAGGGTGAGTTATTTAAAACCAGCTCTACCGACAGAGCCCCGATGTCTTGCAACTGTTGGTGAGTGACAGGCAGGTGCCGCGTCCTTTTATTTCTGCGTGGGAACTGAGGTCTCTGCACTTTTTGCTGAAAGGAAAAGCCTTCCTCTTGGCACTCTGGGAAATCCTGCACAGCGCTGGCGACCGCGAGCTGCTGCACGGGTCCTTTTCACTCATCTTTTGTGGAATATCAATACTTTATTCTGAATCCGATATATCCCTGGTGGACCAGAAGTGGAAAAAAAAGATTTAAAACGAAGGAAAAAAAAAAAAAAAACAAACCCTTCCTCTACTGTCAGGAGAAAAGAATTCTGTCTTTCCAGGGCAAATGTTGGATGTGATCCTCTCATTTCACCTTTGGATAAATTCTCACTTCAAGCAAAACTCTTTCCCTTTGAAAGTGCTGTTATGCAGACACACCACACTCACTCAAAGGGAGTGTTGTGCCTCCGAATAATGTGATGTGGCTAATGTATGCTGACAGCCATCAACATGCTGGACGCGAATGCCTCTCGTTTCTCCGTGTTGTTCTATTTATTGCCAAGGGACGCCCGCCCCTAATTAGCTCCTTCTCTCAGATCAGGGTTCTCCACCAGGGGTGGCTTGGCCGCCACATGCCCCCTGCGGGGACACCCGCACACATCCTGGGTTGCCACGCGGGGCAGGCGGGGCACTGCTGCTGCGCCGGGGGTCCTGAGGGGGACGGGGCTGCTCCCAGAGCCAGGGTCGTCTCAGCCCCGCGGCAGTTCACCAAGGAAGAGATGGCAATGGACTAGCTGCGTGCTGGGCCAGCCCGCCGTGCCCTGGGCTTCTGACATGTGCCATCCGGGCTCCACTCTCCACAGGGAGAGAGCCCGAGAGACACCACACGCTGGATGAGACACAGACACTCGATGGCCACGGAACAAATGCACAGTGGCCATCGAGGGTCCCCAAGGAGAGGCTGTGACAGCCTGAAGCAGATCCATAGGCAGGCGACACAAAGGACTGACCACTCGCCGCCCAGGTGGGCAGGCCACTCCCCAGGTCATGCCCAGAACAAAGCTGGGAAAGGGAGCCAGGATGCTTGCAGCCCAAAAGAGAAAGGGGGGGGGGGGGCACTGTGGCGCAGCAGGCTAAAGCCCAGGCCTGCAGCACCAGCATCCCACATGGGCGCCGGTTCAAGCCCCGGCTGCTCCACCTCCCATGCAGCTCTCTGCTATTACACCTGGGGAAGCAGCAGAAGGTGACCCACGTCCTTGGGCCCCTGCACCCACATGGGAGACCCAGATGAAGCTCCTGGCTTCTGGCTTTGGCCTGGCTCAGGCCCAGTCATTGTGGCCATCTGGGGAGTGAACCAGCAGAAGGAAGACTTCTTTTTGTCTCTCCTTCTCTCTCTGTAACTCTGCCTTTCAAATAAATTTTAAAAAAGAAAGAAAGACAAGAGAAGAGGGTAGGGGTTCCATGATGAGTGAGCCAAGTGCAGAGACTCGTTAGAAAAAATTAGAAGAAGTTGCACAGGCAATCACTAGACATCGACCAGATGAACGTGCGGACGGAGAGGGAACCGTGCCGAGAACCTGGGTTACTGTTCGGTTAGGAGAAGGCAGATGGGATGCAGTGCTGGCCAGAAACCCCGCCTGCAGCTTCTTGCTCCGGGTCTGCTAGCGTACTGGGTGAAGCGAGGCAGGGCTGCAGGAGCCAAGCCAAGTCCAAGACTCCATCAGCAGGGAGAGGACCCCCACCACGCGTGATGCACTGTACACGTGTGTGTGACGGAGCCAGGGCAGTGGGCACTGAACCATGAGTCCATGTGCGACAGAAACACGTCCACACCTGTGAACAATGCACAGTGTTCCTCACGCTGTGCTCATCGCCTGCTTTGGAGCGAAGGCTGCGGTCCTCGGAGGCTGGGAAGAGCGTGCTGGACAGCCGGGGATCCTTGGGAGAGTTTGCTGCCCCGCAAACTCGGCCACAAAAGACAGACCCTAGACAGACACGGGCGCGACGCCACGGTCCCTTTGCTTCTGCCCTCGGGAGCGTTACATGCCCGCGGGCTTTGTCCTCGTTGTGTTGTCTCCTGGGGACTCGGGGACCCTCAGAAACAGCTGGGAGCTGTCGAGGTTGCTTCAACCGCCGACCCCCCCCCCCCCCGTAACCGTCTCTCTGACTGCTCTCGGCCCTGAATGGGCGCCTGTGCTTCCGCAATGAAAAGGACAGGGTGGGCGAGGCGTGCAGGTGGAGGGTGGTGAGAGCTCGCCTGACGCTCCAGCCTGAAGCCAAGTGACCGGGGACCACGGTGACCAGCAGCGCCACCGCCCAGGAATCTGAAAACGCCTCTCACCCAGCTGCGAAGTCTGCCTGCTTCCCTGGGTGCCCTGGGGAACACAGAAGCAGCCCACCATCAACGCCTCGCTCTACAAAGTGGGCCTTGTCGATATCTCCCCCTCTTGTTCTCCATCTGCAAGAGGGGCGGCCATGAGCCACAGGGGGCCCGTCACAGAGGCCCTGGGGGTGGATCGTGCCAGTGCCAGGGGCTTACCCGGGCAAACAAGGAAGGAGTCGTCAATTTGTCTTGTAACTGATTGTATCCGGGGACTGAAAGGTGCAAATATGACAGACGTGGCCGCGGGGGTGGCTGTGTCCCTGGATCAAGGTGGACAGCGCAGGCGCCAGCAGGTGGTCAGAGGGAGCAGGAACCGAGGTGAAATGGCGTGCTTGGCCTGGAACGCACCAGGTATTCACGTGGCACCGGCCTCGTCATACGGAAACGACCACCAAACAGCTGGCAGACGGCAGCTCAGCAACAGGGGGTCACAAGGCGGCCACAGTGACAGTGGCAGGAGCCCGCGCCCGTGCATGGCGCTCTGCAGGGCAGCCTGGGTGCCGGCCCTGGGTAGAGGAGCTCTCACATCTCTGAAGCGGCAACCTGAACTCAGAAAGACGCAGGTGCCGTTGGCAGCTACGTGGACGACGGTGCCAACCTTGCACCACACAGGATCCGAACACACACACTTGTGTGATCCGTTCAGCACAGAAGTGGGATTCCCGTGGCTGTTTGGACACACCCTGCCCTTCCATCTACGAACAGCACTGGTGCAGCGCCCACCTGGGGTGTGCAAGCTTTGACCAGAGCTGTCACTCAGGGCATGGATTCCCAGGCGTGGTAGCCCCCAGCCCCTTCTCATCACCCTGCACCCATTTCATCGCCCTCTTCATGAGCGTCTTCGCTCAATAGCCCCCAAGAAAGGGTGCACAAAACTTGGGGATGCGAGCCCTTGCAGGCCATGGAAGGGTGGGGACCAGTGGGAATCCAGTTAGATGACCTGGAGGAGGTGACCCCTGGAGGCGGCTCGTGAACGTCCTTAGTTCTTTCCACAGCCTCCAGGCAGGGAGCCTGCCTCAGTGTCCCTGCGGAGTTAAGAGCTCGCTCTGGGTTTGCTAACCTCTGCTTCCTTCTACCTGGCTGGGGCTACACTGCTGGATTCTACTCTGCTCCCCCGGCGAGCAGTGCTGCGTGAGGCCATGACGGCGGGCCCTGCGTAGTCTTTTGAACGAGAGAGGGCCCTTTCCCTTGCCTTTATCCCCCAGGCACCTGCAAACAGCCTGGTGTCCGGACCAGAAGCCTCTTGGGCTGTCGGTCATCTCTGTCATGGCCACAGCCATTGGAGGGTTTTGCTGTGTGACGTCATGGAGTGTGAGACCAGAGGAGTGTTTGTAGCTGCCCAACACACTAGCAAGAACGCAGGCTCCTGTCGGCCTGGGTGGAGAGAGGTCCCAGTTCTCAGGGGCTCCCCTAAATCTACAAAAACCAGAGGGGAAAAGACCCCAGCCCAGGCGAATCTCACCTCGCAAACGAGGCCCGCTCCTTGTTAAGGACTCTACCTCTCATCTCCACGCTGTGTCTCCGACCAGGCCATTGTCAGTGATGGGTCTTTTTCATGCATATGGAGAAACTTGTCAATTAGTTTCACTCAGGGACAATTCGCACAGAATTGTGTATCTGTTAAAGCGCTTGGCAGCAACACAGCAAAGGTATTAGGATATTGACTGGAACCAACAAATAAACAGCGTTATAGAAATAAGGCAATCATGATAAATGAGATTGGAATGCAACCAAGGACTCGGAAGACGAACACTTGGTAATTATAGCCCTCTCTGTAAATATAATGGACAAGGTAGAGAAGCAATTTCTAATCTGTGATATTTTTATGATTTATACAAAGAAATACAAGCAATAAATCCAAGGGAATTATGTAAATGATGAAGTCATGCTCACAATAGGGTGCTATTTTTAGATTAAAATCTTATAAATTGTGTAACTTTCCCCCCAAAAGAAATAACTAGGCAAACAGCACCGATCTCGGGGAGTCACACCTGTAGAATGGGCTGTTGAAAGGTGCTGTTGGTGGAAATCAAACCTCGCGTTATTATTCTCTGTGCCTCTCCCCCTCCCGTTAAATAGACCTGGAATTCCTACGTGGCTTCCGGAAAGGCCAGACCCAAGGGCCTTGCGCTGCCGGTGAAGGGGGCCCCAGCCCCGGGGTGTGGCCGTGGCCGCACGCTGACACGCCCATTCCTGGGCATGTCAGGCCTTGGGAGGGCAGCGTCGGCAAGGTCCCCAGCACCCCAGCCGGCTTGGCCACGGAAGGGGCAAAGCCGACCACCGCTCTCGCTGGACGAGGAGAGAGTATGGCTTGGGCCAGACTTGCCCCGCTGGGCCTCGGTAACACTGAACATCTCCCGAGGCTCCTCTGAGACACACATCCATTGTCTCGGCTCCGGCTCAGTCCCTGCTGTCCTAGCCAAGCTGTAATTGTGACCACGACGTACATAGACGTTTCCATCTGTGGCTCGAGCCCTCTCCCGTGGAATCCTGATGTCAATCCACCCACGTTTGACTGGGACCCCATGGACCCCACCACGGCGTCCCTCCCCGCCCCACAGAAGGCAGCCGCTCCCCTGCGCCCCATCTCCTCCAGCCTCCGCCGCCCGCAGGTCCTTGGTTTGCCTCTGTCTCCCTGGACATTGTCAGCACTCAAACCGCGAACGTGCAGGGTCCAGCAAGACGCGGGGGACACAACCACGCTTCAGGAGTCTGCCCGCGGATCGCACTCGTTTCCGCAGCCTGCACCCAAGGAGGCCCCAAGGAGCCACGCCCTACACCCAGTGAGTCCGCTGGGCTATTTCATGAGAACTTTTCATGCAAAAAGGCTTTTATCCGTAAGCCGTCGACTCCATCGCGTTCTGAAATTCAGAAGTCTGTAACGTGCTGGAAGAAATCAGCCAGGTCGGACACCTTAAGAGGCAGTATTTCTATGTGCTGTGGTCTGGCGGAGAACCAAGGGATTCCCACAGGATCATTTTAGTGCTGCACAACGTTGCCTTCCACTCCCCTGTGCGAAGTGGGATGCCACCATGAACTTGGCAAAGCACAAACCCACACGTGGCTTTCTTTCTTGGGCACTGAAATACTCCGTGACGTGAGCACTCTCTCTGTGGTCAGCAGGGCGAGGCCTGAGCTCTTGGCAAGGCTGACCCGCTCGGCACTACTTTGTCTTGTTCTCGCTCGCCGTCGCCCGGCCGTGGCTCCGTCTGCTCTGTCGCCTCCAGGGAGGACGAGGTCCTCTCACCCGAGCAGCCTCCAAGTCACACATTTCCGTGTTGATTTCACATCACGAACCCTTGGAGGCTGTGCGGGAGCCTGCAGGGCCGTCTTCTGCCTGCTAGGAGCATCTCCATTCAAATTCCATGAACCCAGTGGGCTAAGCCGGGGAGCAAGGGGGTGGCGGGGAAGGGACAGAGCCAAGGGCCGGAGCAGTCATTCTTCCCCTTTGTGCTTCAAGGGGAGCGCCTCCGACTCCCTCAGCGTCTTCGGGGCGTCCTTTGAAAGTTCATGAAAGACTGGATTTCTACATTTCTGCACCAACATACATCTAGGTTTTAATTCCATTTCTCATTGCTCGTTTGGAGCCCTCTCCTGTGGGCTGTCTGCCCAGCACTGCTGCCCTACAGGAGTGGACATTCAGGCTCCGCCTCGTGCAACAAAGGGAGCCTCCAGCGAGGGCTCCTGGGGGCTGAGTGCTTTGTCTTCAGGGATCTGGGTCTACAGGAAGTCGCCCAGTCTTCCGAGGGGCGTGGGGGGCCGTGAACGCTGGCGTTCCTCGATTGCCATCTGAAGTCACAGGAGAAGTGGAAAACCGTATTGGAAGCAAACCTGGGAACCGTGAGTGCGCGGAGTCCGACACGAGCTCTGCTCCCGAGGGCCGGGCACCTCACCCGTGGAGACCGGCGGCACCAGCTGCGTTCTGCCCTGTGAAATGGTGTCCACTGGGAAGGGGCAGGTGGGGCGATTTGGGGAGCACCTGGGGCCGGCAGAGCTCACCGCGCAAGGGGTGTTGGGGAGAGTCCTGTGTAGGCTGTCGCCTCAGGGCCGCAGCTAACAGCGCTGGACACGACTTGGCAAGACTGACGAGCAAGCCCGGAGGGCGGGCACTTGGCTCAGCAGCTGAGGCGCCGTGTCCCACATGGGGGGTCCGTGGTTTGGTTCTGGGCTCCGGTGTCTTGCTAACGCAGACCCTGGGAGGCAGCCATGGTGGCTCAGATGATTGGTTCCTGCCCCACAGGTGGGAGACCTGGGTTCAGCTCCTGCTCGGGGCAAGTGTTTCACTAGATGGGAGCAACCTCTCTTTCTCTCTCCCTCTCTCTGTCTCTCACTCTTGCTCTCTCTTTCTCTCTCTCTCTGTCTTTCTCTATCTCTCTCTGTCTCTCGCTTTGTCTTTCTCTCTCTCCCTCTCAAAAACAAAAACAGAGCAAAGAAAAAACAACAAAATCCGGGTCTCGAAGAGATCCAACCGATTCCACGAACCTACTGTGACCAGAAGGTCATCCAACACCACTTACAGGAATCTCCCATCACCCGCCAGTCAGAAAGGTCACAATCACATCATCTGGCATCCAGCAAACACTTACCAATGCACAAGGAGTCGGGCGAGTGTGGCCGGTGACGAGGAGACATGGTCGACGTGGTCAGAGAAGAACACGGAGGGTTTTAAGACGGGTGCAAGATGCTTCTGGTGACCCCAATGCCAAGAAGACATGAACACCATAAAGTGAGAGAGGAGAGGTCCCCAAGGGCATCTCAAACCGCGTGGTAGTAAAGTATCCGAACTAAACGGATTGTAATAACAGAAAAATAGTGTAGAAGGAATATCATGCACTTGAAGACAGTGCTAGGAGCTGTCCAACAAATACACAAAAAGACTGAACGAAGGCGGAGAGAGAGGTGGTGAGCCCTGTAAGCAGCTGTGCGCGCATGTGGCTGGGATCTGCTCGCAAAAGAGATGAATGAGAATGTCTGCAAACACAAGAATGGAAAACATGTTTGCAATACGGTGGCCGAAATTCTCTAAATTTAATGGCAACCATAAGGTTTCATGAATCTTAAGAATAGCACTGTGGCACAGTGGGTTAACGCCCTGGCCTGAAGCGCCAACATCCCATATGGGCACTGGTTCGAGTCTCGGCTGCTCCTTTTCCTGTCCAGCTCTCTGCTGTGGCCTGGGAAAGCAGTAGAAGATGGCCCAAATCCTTGGGCCCCTGCACCAATGTGGGAAACCTAGAAGAGGCTCCTGGCTCCTGGCTTCAGATCGGTGCAGCTCTGGCCGTTGTGGCCATCTGGAGAGTGAACCAGCAGATGGAAGACCTCTCTCTCTCTCTGCCTCTCCTTCTCTCTCTGTGTAACTCTTTCAAATAAATAAATAAATCTTTTTTAAAAAAAGAATAGCCCTAACGCACACACATGCACACACATACAGACACACATGTACGTGCACACACATACACACACCCCACATAAGCTACTGGACTCTAAATTCTGGAACCAATGGCAGGAAGAACATCTTAAAAGCGAGGGGTGGGAGAGAGACAGACAGAGACGGACAGACAGAGACAACGCCTCGGGGGAGGGTGACACGTCAGAGCAGGTTTCTGTCAAGGGCAGTGCACAACAGAGACAGTGATGACCTCTCTCCGGAAGGAGAGAAAAAGCGGCAGCCGGAATCCTCAGCCGGGAAAGAGAAAGGCGCTGTGTCAGGTGGGCAGAAGCCGGGGGACCGATCAGCCGGCGCCGCCACAAGGCGCGGAGGAATTCAGGCAGCGCGGCAGAGTCATTCCAGATACACACTTGGACCCGCACCAAGTCCTGCAGAACAAACGAGTGGTAACTACATATGCACCTGGAGAACCTCCTTAAACTTCCCTACATTTAAAACATAATTATAGTTGCACACAAAACAAAACCTCACAATGTCTAATAGGGTTTATCACCTATGTGGAGTTAAAATGTGTGATAAAACCGCAGGAGACGGAGGGTGGAGGGTGTTGGCTTGTTGCAAGGTTGTCTAATGTAAAGTTTCGTCATTTCAATAGAGATCAAATAAAGCCATAAAGTGGAAATCAGCACAAAAGAAGGCAAAGAAATGGGGATAAAGGAAGAAGAGATAAGCCCTCCCCTTCCACAGACGACGGACAACATGGCACCTCCAACACAATCCTATCGGAATTACGCTAAGTGTGAACGGTCTCAGCTTGGCAAACAGAGGGCAGAACTCCGCAGACGTTTGAATACCGAAGACCTAGTGCAAGCGGCCACATGGAACGCTCTTTAAACAGAATGCACAGAGAGGTCAGGAGTGAAAGGAAGGGGCAGAAGAAAGCTGAATTTACTGTGTTGGTGTGAATAAAGTACGTCTGAACAAAACATGCTGCCAGAAATAAAGAAAGCATTTTATAAAGGTAAGTGAATGCATTCTCCAACAGGGCATTAAAAACCACAAATAGGAATGAAACTTGTTTTTTACAGACAGAGTTAGACAGAGAGAGAGAGAGAGAAAGGTCTTCCTTCCGTTGGTTCACCCCCCAAATGGCCGCTACAGCCAGTGCACCACGCTGATCCAAAGCCAGGAGCCTGGTGCTTCCTTCCTGGTCTCCCATGTGGGTGCAGGGCCCAAACACTTGGGCCATCCTCCACTGCCTTCCTGGGCCACAGCAGAGAGCTGGACTGGAAGAGGGGCAACCGGGACAAAATCCCGCACCCCAACCTGGACTAGAACCCGGGGTGCTGGCGCCGCAGGTGGAGGATTAGCCAAGTGAGCCACGGTGCTGGCCAGGAATACAACTTTTTTCACAGCTCCAACATGTATAAAGAAAAAGCAGTAGGAAATTAAAGGAAATTGACAAATATGGTAGGCATCAAGCCCGCCCTCTAGGATGTGGTAGGACACTAGAGAGAGAATTCGTGAGGATCCGGAACCTTGGGATGAGACGAGCAGACGACCTGACCCACAGGACACCACATGGCGTTCACCAAGCAACTGCAAAGCACCCGGGCTTTCCAGTGTTGGGTCCAGCCTTCCAGTCAGGGCTCACTGGAGTTAAAAGGACCACAGTGAAGCTGGGTCTTCAGACAAGCATGCAATTAAACTGGAAATAACCAACAGAACGATGTCTGAAAAAATCCACACACATCTGGAAATTAAACAAGAGCAAGGAATATGTGTGTGAGCCACAGGAGAAATCACGAGAATAACACGGGCAATATCTGAAACTGATCCGAACTTAAAAGCAGGCATTCAAATGCGTGAGGCTCAGCCATGGCAGTGGGAAGAGAGTTTCACAGTATAAACGCTTATGTTAGAAAACGAGAACTCTAGAAACCAGTGGCCTCAGTCTCACCCCACAGGTCCCAAGTCAAAAAGATCAAAGGAAATTCAAAGTAAGCAGGAGAAAGAGAATAATAAGAGATGAGCACAAAATTCCACAAAATGAAAACTCAAAACAGAAAAAACTCATGGAATCAGATCTATTTAAAAGATTAATACAATTTTGACAAATCTTGGACAAACCAAGGTCTGTGTTGCGTTAACACTGGGAAACTGATTAATGCCGCTGATCATATTGACAGACTTATAGATCCCCACATTTCATCACATCCATAGGCATAGAAAACAGTTTGACAAACTCGGCACACAGACCCAGGCAGCCTCACACTGGATTCTTCCACTGATGGAGGGACTGCCACGGGCTTGTGGGAAAACGCATTCTAAAGATAAGCTCATTTGAGGGCAAAAAGAAATGAATCCATGCCCAGTTTTCTCGCAGTATTCATTGTCCTTGGGCGTTTTGCAGGTCGCCTGTATTTCCGAAGGCAATGGCATCATAATTATACAAAACCTCTCTTGGGAAAATTGCAACTTGACTCCGAGCTGCCAAAAGCCTGACTCCGAGCTGCCAAAAGCCTGACTCCAAAGTTTGATGGTGACGTCACAGGACAAGAAACCCCGAGGCCAAGATCTCGGGAGCAAACGGTCACGATGCTGCAGGAAGCCTTATCATGTGATGGTGCTAGAAAACGATCCATGTAGGGGCCGGCGCTGTGGCGCAGTGGGTTAAAGCCCGGCCTGTAGCACTGGCATCCCATATGGGCACTTGTTCAAGTCCCAGCTGCTGCGCTTCTGATCCAGCTCTCTGCTATGGCCTGGGAAAGCAGTAGAAGATGGCCCAAGTGCTTGGGCCTCTGCACCCACATGGGAGACCTGGAGGAAGCTCCTGGCTCCTGGTTTCTGATAGGTGCAGCTCCGGCCGTTGTGGACATCTGGGGCTTGAATCAGTGGTTGGAAGACCTCTCTCTCCATCTCTACCTCTTTCTGTAACTCTGCCTTTCAAATAAATAAAATAAAATAAAAAGAAAATGATCCACGTAACCAAGAGCAGTTTATCCCAGGAATGCAAGGTTGGTTTAACAGTTGAATATCAAACCTGGAAATTGTTTTTTTAGCAAAAAGAAGGAAAAGAAACACATGTGATAACAGAGTATAGGCTCCTAACTACAAGAGAGACGTTGACATTCTCATAACTAGGAAAGCAGCAGAGCAAACAAACTAAACTTGGAAGAGGGAGCTCCGGCACCTGAGCAGGCCCCGCGTGTTAGTAGTAGAGGGCGAGTGTCTCTCCTGAGGGAGGACAAGGAGGTCCACACTCAGCCTTCCTGCAAGGTTATGGTGAGGAGCCTCCCCATCCATAATGAAAGGAGACAAAACGGCCCGTGTGAGGAAGAGCCAGACCTGTCATGGCACACACGACCCGGCCGTGCACAGAGAACACGCGGAGGGTTTACAAACACGCTATTGGAGTCAGTGAGGAAACTGTAGGAAGGCTGCTGCATACAAGGTCCACTACAATACCCAGGAGTAGTTCTGTACACTAGCAACAGACAACCAGAAATCAGAGCGTACACACAATTTTCAACACTAAACCAATCCATCAAATGTTTAGGAGTAAACCGAAAAATGTGCAAGATGTCTATCAACATCAAGAGACATCGAAGATTAAATACTGCTGAGAGGCCGGTGCCACGGCTCACTTGGCTAATCCTCCACCCGCGGCACCGGCACCCTGGGTTCTAGTCCCGGTTGGGGCGCCAGATTCTGTCCCGGTTGCTCCTCTTCCAGGCCAGCTCTCTGCTGTGGCCCAGGAGAGCAGTGGAGGATGGCCCAAGTCCTTGGGCCCTGCACCCCATGGGAGACCAGGAGAAGCACCTGGCTTCTGGCTTCAGATCAACGCGGTGCTCCGGCCATAGCGGCCATTTGGAGGGTGAACCAACAGAAGGAAGACCTTTCTCTCTGTCTCTCTCTCACTGTCTAACTCTTCTTGTCAAAAAAAATACTGCTGAGAAATTGAAGAATGCTTACATACGTGGAAAGCTATGTTCTTTCATGGAAAACTCACATGTTCAGATGCAAATTCTCCCTAAATTAAAGCAATCAATGCACTCACTGTAATAAAAACATCAGCAGGCATGTTTAAAAAAAATTGACAAGTGGATTTGTAAATTTATATCGAAATGGGAATCTCCTGAAATATAATGTAGCCTTAAATAATTTAAAAAATACTGGTGAATTTATACCACCAACATGAAGTCTTGCGATGAGCCGCCAGGATGGAGACGGGGAGATGGAGATGGTGACAGCCGGCATGGAGTGTGGGGGTCGGAAACACACAGGCGGGGCCTCGTGGGGTGGGCGGCAGTGAGGCCTCTGGGGACGTGGCCAGGCTGCTGTGAGCGGTGCTGAGGCTCCCCTGTATCCACAGAAGACGGAAGGAGCCCTGGCCTCTCCCACCCACTCGCCAGGAAGCCAGGGCAGGAACGGTGCGGAGCCGACTACGCAGCGTCCGAGGGAAGCAGGGTATCCTCACCAGGACACGCAGCCCACGGCGCTGGCTGAGAACCCCGGCCCTCACACCGCTTGTAGATTCTGCTCCCTGCAAAGCTCCATGAAGGAGGAGACGCAGGCCACCTGCAGAGTGGAGTGGGCTTTGCAATGCTGCAGGAGTTCCCGCCCAGGACGCAATTGTAGAAACCGCCGTCAATCAATACAGAAACGGCCTTCTTTTTCCGTTGAGCAGTCACCTCCCAAACAAGTGAGCTGCGGAAGGCTCAGTGGGGTCCCCGGCCACAGCGATGTGATGCGAGCTGCACCAGACGCGCGTCCAGAGACGTGCACAGTGACACCACACGGTGTCAGAGGACGGGGCTTCTGGCCCTCGGACGCACGCCTGGTTGCAGTGTCAGCAGGGACGAGGCTGACTGGACGGTCTCCAGCTGGGGCTGACACCTGTGGGCCACAGAAGCTCCTCCCCCGCCGGGCCACAGACCCAGGGCACCAGGCCTCAGACAACCGCATTGGTGCCGGCACCACTGTGTCTTCACCCAACAGCCACCAGCACCGAGGAAGCAAGTGTGTTTGGGCTTCTGCACACGGTAGATATAAAGATACTGAACTGATGCCCCCAAGGCCGGCACCCAGGATGCTGCTCGTGGAGTTCAGCCAGGGGACGTGAGGCAGCGGGGGGACCCCTGCGGGGGCAGTGCAGGGCCGTCTCTCTGGCCGGGACCCAGCACTGGGTCTGGGTGGTGAATGAAGCCCACTGAGCGTACAGTGCAGACTTGTGTGCTGTGCTACACACAGAGACACTGTGTGCACACACACGTGCATTTGTTTAAAGAGTCATTTATTTATTTGAAATTCAGAGTTACACAGAGAAGGAGAGGTAGAGACAGAGAGAGAGGTCTTCCATCCACTGGCTCACTCCCTAGATGGTCACAATGGCCAGAGCTGCGCCCATCTGAAGCCAGGAGCTTCTTCCGGGCCTCCCATGCGCGTGCAAGAACCCAAGCACCTGGGCCATCTTCCACTGCTTTCCCAGGCCACAGCAGAGAGCTGGATTGGAAGTGGAGCAGCTGGGACTGGAACCGGTGCCCATATGGGATGCCGGCACTGCAGGTGGCGACTCTACCTGCTACGCCACGGCGCTGGCCCCTTACATGTGCATCATAAGTGCATACGTGTGTATCTGTGTGCATGTATGAGCTAGCAAAAATTCTTTTATCGCAGTATTTTTTGGCCAAAAAAAAAAAAAGAATCTATTTCTGAGGTTGTACTCTCTAGATAGAAGGAAATCCCATCAATGCTCCCCAGGTGCCCCTCCCCCACCCCCTCGCCTCCCAGTTCCTGGTGAAGCTTTGTTTCAATCCCATCCAAGTGGAAACCACAGGAACCACCTCAAGGCATCCCGCCCTCGGCTCCCCAGACTCCTCTCCCTGTTTCAGCATTGCTGCTGGGGGACCCAGCCCGCTCTGGGTGGAAATAGATCAGTAACCACCAGAATTTCAGTAGCTGCAGCCAGGGAAGCCTACGAGGGCCCAGCCCTGCGAGCCAGTGGGGTGTGGATTAGCGGGGAAGGGGCTGATGGCAGCCTGGCTGCGGGGCGGTTGGGAGGGCCCGACCCTGAGAGGCGCTGTGGGGTAGAAAGACCCCACCAGAAGCCAAGGCCCAGGCCTTCTCCCCCAGGGACCAGCCAGGACAGGAGCCATTGTCTAGGTTGCACCTGCCCAAGGGAAGATGCTGGGCAGGGGAACTGCCCACTTGCGGGCCTTGGTCACTGCCAGTCAGAGGCGGGGTCTGTGTCTCTGCGGTGCCGTTTCTTCCTTGCTGGGACTGAGTGTGCCCACCGCCTACCCCTGGGGACAGGGGTTCCCACAGGGCCCATAAAAGGGCATCGTACCTTGGAACGCACATCTGCAGCCCGATGCCCCACGCCACCCATGAGACAGCCACGCTGCGTCTCAGATGGCCACGGCGCAGGAAGAAAGACAGCGACCTCGCGGGGGCATTGTCTGGTGTTGCAAAGCATGGGGCAGGGGGTGTCAGCCGAGACCGCGAGCCCTGCTCATAACCGGCTCAAGACAGAGCGCGTGCCCTCAGGGCGCTCAAGGGAAGCGCAGGTGCAGGCTCGTCTGTAGGTGAGGCTGGTTGTTCCCTGCGGAGTGCCCTGCTCTGGTTGCGTCACCTCTGTCTGTGTCTGCAGGGGCTGGCCTGGAAGTCCAGGGTCAAGGCTGGGTCCCTGTGGGATCTCCCTCTTGGCTGGCAGGCCCCCAGTGGGTCTCCCTCTTGGCTGGCAGGCCCCCGGTGGGTCTCCCCTCCTGGCTGGAAGGTGGCTGTTGTCTGGCTGTGCACTCGTGGCAAAGTTGTCTATTGTTCTTCTTGTAAGGACACTGGTCCCACCTGACCAGGGTGCCACCTTATGGCCCCATTTAGCCATAATTTCCTCCCTAAAGACCTCTGGAAGCTCGGTGGCACTGGAGGAGCCACGGAGGGAAGAACACGTCTCCTACCAGGATGCTCAGGGCAGGACCTTGTGTGCTGAGGCCACACGGGGTTTTCCCCACCACAGCCGGGAAATCCTCCACGGAGGGACTCTAGACTTGTTATCTTCTGTATTCTCTAAAAGTGCGACATAAAGTGTAACGAGTGTCTCCCTGTCTGTGCTCTCCCCGGAGACAGGAAGACAGGTCGCGAGAAATGACATCCTGAAGTCACAGCGCTCGCGTTTGTCATGTTCCAGATTCACTTCATTCATTCCCTTCATTCATTCATTCACTCACTCAGCAGGGATTTGGTAGCTGTGCTGTGCCAGGCTCCCCGGTGCTGGGGTTGGGGACTGGTGGCTTGCGGTGCCTCCACAGAACCACCTGCCTCCCGACGTGGTGGCTCCAGTGACAAATGCGGGCCACCCCGTCCTCAGGGGAGGGACATAAAACCCAGGGCCACCAGATGCGTGTGCACACACAAACACACACGTGTGCTTCTACCCGGGCTCTGAAACTTCCCTTTGATCCATCTGAAACCCCCCCCCCCCCAAATTAAAAATACCCTCAAAGGACAGATACGGGCGGATACCAGGTTTGTCCCAAGCGCTGGGGAGCGAAGCGCCCGAGGCAGCCACGCTGGAGCAAGAAGGCGGAGAACAGTCACAAACCGCCCTCCTGACAGTACTGTCACACTGCATATGGAGCCCGCCACGTTCGCTCCATGCATGGAAATGCCAGCACTGATCTCAGCAGGACGTAGTCTAAAACCAGCACGCACTCCTTGGCGACCGTGCGAGAGCCGCGCTCGGCTGACGGGGCGGCTAACCACAGCCGTTTAATCTCCCGCTTTGGAAGCCGCGGAAGTCGGAATGTTACAGACACCTGTTACGACCTAGTCATAGCACGGAAAATTAAATTGGCCAGAGTTACGACGTTCGTGACAAATCATGGCATCATCTAGCACCGTGCAAAATCCTCAGGATTGTGGGAAAATTTCACAAGGCCTCAAGGCCACGGTGCACGTGGCGCTGTGCCAGCTTGCAAGAGGCAGACGGCTCTCCAGGGCCCGCGGCGATCTCACCGGGACGCACCTGCTTGCCCGTCACTTAACCTGAGGGTCAGACCCGTGGGTTTTCTGTGAGTTCCATCCCTGTAGGCGCTCAACCCCGGCCACTCAAATGCCAGGGAGGTCTGAGCTGCAAAGTGTCCAGCCAGGAGCAAGTCCTGGCTGCCCAGGTCTCCTGCAGAGGCCACCATGCAAGCAGCTACCTGGCTCCACTCTCCGCACCTGAGAGCCCCAGCTGGGTGCTGACACTAAGCAGAGTGGACAGCCGATCATCAGCTATTGCTCTGAAAGACACTGGGGCAAGCCCGACCTAAGACCGGCCAAGGACGAGGCGGCCAGTGCGTGTTCCTCTCTGGCACCCACAAGGGATCACAGCTGGTGCCACAGGCAGCGGCTCTACCTGCTGCACCCTGGATTTTCTGCGTAGCTTTATCAGCTACGGAGGGGTACACACACATTAGGTCTGCGGTTTTTGCTTCGTGTTGTCAGGTACACGCATGTTTCATCTTGTCCTGTCTTCTTCGTGGATATCTCCTGTCTGATGAGGAAGGTCCTTCCACGGCCACCGTGATGGCACAGCCGGTAGAGCCGCCTGTGGCACTGGTATTCCATGTGGGCACCAGTTCCTGTCCAGGCCACTCCACTCCCTGCTCAGCAGAAGATTGTCCAAGTGTTTGGTGCCCTGCACCCACGTGGGAGACCTGGAAGAAGCTCCTGGCTCCTGGCTTCCATCTGGCCCAGCCCAGGCCATTGTGGCCGTTTGAGGAGTGAGCCAGCAGATGGAAGATCTCTCTCTCTCTCTCTCTAGCTCTCGCTCTAGCTCTAGCTCTAGCTCTCTCTGTCTCTATCTCTCTCTCTGTATCTATCTCTCTCTCTGTCTCTCTCTCTCTGTCTCTATCTCTATCTCCGTCTCTATCTCTCTCCTCTCTGTAATGCCGACTTTCAAATAAATGAATTGCATCTTGTTATCACTGTACAGAACCATTTACATTACAGTAAGCCTTGATATTTGAGTGCTTAGATCTTGCTTTTTTGGTCAGTTTTCTCATTGCTTCTATTTGGGTTCCTCAGTTTCCCCTTTTCTGCTTTTGTTGCGCTGTTGGCACATACTTAGCATCCTTTCCAGTTCACCTGCTGTCAGTGTTGCACGCTCTCTCTCTCCCTATGCATCTCACATGTATTATATTCATGCATTTATGTTTTCCTGTACTTATCTGTGTCTGTATCTATAACTACATCTCCCTGTATCTATTTATCAAGACTGCGGCAGGCTGAAGCCAGGAGCCTGGGACTCCATCTGGGTCTGGTATCTGAGCAGCCGGGACCCAAACACATGAGCCATCACCTGCTGCCTCCCACGCTCCCGGGCAGCTGGGTGAGAGGCAGGGCTGCCCGGATTCGAACAAGGCACTCCACTATAGGACGTGGGTGTCCCACACAGGGGCTTGGTCCTGTGTTAGGATGTAATCTGAATGAGGATTCCTCCTGTGCTGTGCTGTGCTGTGCACAGCCTCGGGGGCCCCACAGCTGTTACATCTCAAAACACGTCTTAACACCGACGCCTCTTCTCTTCCCTCACAGCTCTGGCCGTGTGGCCATCTGGGGAGTGACCCAGAGGATGGAAGACCTCGCTCTCTCTCTCCCTCCCTCTCTCTCTCTCTAACTCTGCCTTTCAAATAAATAAATAAATCTTTAGATAAAAGACTAATCTTTAGCTAAGAGTTTCACACGTTGATAGTCTCACTAACAATACACCTATATCAATCAAATTTTTAAAAACCAGCCCAAGCTCGTTAACAGTTTAAAAACATCAGGTCAAACTTCTTCAGTGAAAAATGCAAAAAGCATCGCACCTGTGGAGGGCCGTGCTGAGAACAGAGTTCTTTTTTTTTTTAACTTTTTTTTTTGACAGGCAGAATGGACAGTGAGAGAGAGAGACAGAGAAAACGGTCTTCCTTTTGCCGTTGGTTCACCCTCCAATGGCTGCCACGGCTGGCGCGCTGCGGCCGGCGCACCACGCTGATCCGAAGCCAGGAGCCAGGTGCCTATCCTGGTCTCCCATGGGGTGCAGGGCCCAAGCACTTGGGCCATCCTGCACTGCACTCCCTGGCCACAGCAGAGAGCTGGCCTGGAAGAGGGGCAACCGGGACAGAATCCGGCGCCCCGACCAGGACTAGAACCCGGTGTGCTGGCACCGCAGGCGGAGGATTAGCCTAGTGAGCCGCGGCGCCAGCCCGGAGGACAGAGTTCTTACTCCGTCTCTGGAGACTTCTGCTGTGCACTCTGAACACTGGGAGGGCAGTCACGGAGCAGGAGGCCCTGGGTGTTGCCCAGTGCAGCCTCACAGGCAGCTGGAAGGGGCAGAGGCCACCGTGCGGCCGCGCGTCACGCGGAGCTGGGGCACGGCCCAGAGACTCACCGACTTGCACCACCTACCGACGTCTCGGTCAGCCAGGTGCGGTCAGTTCGAAGGTGGTGTGGGCAGACTGCGGTGCCCGGCGAAGCGCTGGCCATCTGACGGTGCATCGCACACTCGGGCGACATGTTTCTGGGACCACACCGTTATGGGTTCAGCCACACATGACCGCATCTGGGCTCTGCCACCCAGGGTTTCATTCTAAAAAAAAAAATCACTTGAGAGTTCAGTTTCTGTCTTTTCTTGAAAACTTCGAGTGCAGCTTCTTCCACTGCCCCTCAGTGGACGCGGGGAGGGCCGTCCTGGCCACTGTGCTCCCCCAACGCTGGCCGCTGAATGACGTCCCATATGGGTGCTGGTTCAAGTCCCGGCTGCCCCACTTCTGATCCAGCTCTCTGCTGTGGCCTGGGAAAGCAGTAGAAGATGGTCCAAGTCCTTGGGCCCCTGCACCCACATGGGAGACCTGGAAGAAGCTCCTGGCTCCTGGCTTCAGATTGGAGTAGCTCCACCCATTGTAGCCATCTGGAGAGTGAACCAGCAGATGGAAGACATTCTCTCTCTCTGTCTCTCTCTCTCTCACTGTAACTCTACCTTTCAAATAAACAAACAAAATCTTTTTTAAAAATAGGCTAAGATTTAAAAATAAAATAATACCAATCACATCTTGGTTGCCAATTTTCTAATCAAGTGTTTGAGAGAGCAGACAGAAGGCAGACAGTGCAGATTCGGAAGCAAAACCATTTCACTGTATTTCACCGGAACACACACAGAAGGTGTCGGTGACTCCGGTGGGTGGGGGAGCACCCGTGTGTCCGATAAGCCTTTAGTACATACTGTAGAAATCACTGCCTTCTATCAGTTGGCAGGGCATCAGTAATGATTAGAAAACTAAGAACGCAGCAACGAGTTCCCTGTCCATCTTTCACAGGGAACCACTGGCAAGTTACACAGTGGTCTTCACGTCTTTTGCACAACAGAGGAAAAACTCGGTAGTGTGTATTTTATGCGCATACGTATTTGTGTACATGTAAGTGTGTTGCTCGTACCTGTGTGTGTAGGGTACATACGTGTGCATATGTGTGCTCACGCGTGCATATGCATGTGTACATGTGTGAATCGATGCCACCTTGCGGGAGACGAGGTGTGAGCTGGAATGCCTTTCAAGTCTGTTCAGGGAACACAAGTCCTGGTTCTTTGGTTGTGCTGATCTGTGGCATCGGTGATCAAAGGGTCCGAAAGCCGAGGGGACGACGGAGGCAGGGGGGAGGGGTGACCCTGCCGAGCACCACGCCGCCCCTTTGATTGGAAGCGGGAGGGGGCCGTCCGACGCCATCTTTCCAGGAGCAAATATCTGGGCCAAGTCCCCACGTCAGCCACACAGCGAGCCAGGGGCACGGGGCCCTGCCTTCCTGGGGCTGGCACGGAGACAGCATGGCGTGGTGCTCCTAGCCTCACACACGCCACCGGCGTTCTAAGGTCTTACCCAGTCCTCTTTGGCCATCTGCCGCCTGGGCTGAGCTCTTTGAGTCACCAAGTTCCCCCGCAGTGCTTGGGAGCGGCTGCTTAAGTCTTGATGCAGATGGGGAACCAGGGGACGGCGCCTGGCAGGAAGTGGAGAACGCGGCGTTTTACTTCGCCATGCTGCGTGGTTCGTGGCGCACTCCTTGGGACTGGGCAGTCCTCATCACAGCTCTCCATCTCCCGCGTGGTTCACCCTCTCAACACAAGACTCCTTATTGATTATTTGAGCATGCCACATTCAGGAAGGAGTTAGCCATAAAAATTCAGCCATCATTTTGCTGTAGGGAATTCCTAATTTTATCGCAAGTGTGTCTTACAACATAAAATTCGACCAATAAGCTCTCACATCTGAACCTGTTGGAGTGTTGTGTAATGAGCCGGTTGTGTGGCGTGTTGATTTGGGACAGCGTTCTCATTGACAGTTGTAGTCTAATTGCCAATATCATTCAAATCAGGTGTTCTTAAAAGCACACGGTGACCCAGAGGCGGCGCTGGTGAGTTGCTGAAGCAGCAGTGCTGTGACCATGGGGTTGGTCGTGCCGCAAATATGTCTCCTGCAATCGTCGTCGCCGCACCCAAACACCCAAGTGTGATAGAATCTTCCCAGATTCTGAGGTCAAAGTCCGTCTTGTCGCAGCGGAGCAACAGAAGGGCCATGTGCCCCTCCGGGGCTGCTCGGAGCATCCACCAAACCCGTGTTCCCGCGAGCTTCCTCCTCCGAAGTCACGGGCACGCGTGACCCGGCACTGAGCCCCAGCCCAGCAACTCACCCAGCACTGGCGCTTCCCGCCCTGTGCTGCCGGCCTGGGCACAGCGGCTCGTAAGCTTCTGCATGGGCATCTCAGGGAGACACCCTGAGTGGCACTTGGAGGAGGTGAACTTCACATGGCGGCCGGAGGACCCAGTAGGCTGCTCCCTGGCACTGGGTGCATTTACTTAATTCTCAAGACTCCGTGTGTGGCGAGCGTTGTCATCCCACTTTGTGGATAAAGAAACTGAGGGCTAGACCAATGAAGTGACTTGCCTCCGTTTAGTAACTTATGTCCCTGCCGGAGCCGGGAGTCAGGTCTTGTGCGCCCCCAGCTTCCCCTGGGCTCAGCGAGCAGAGGCTGGCGTCTCTGCCCCGGGGGGGCGGTGCACGGCTTTGCTTCCCGTCTCCCCTGGAACATCGCCCGCATGCCCGTGTCGTCTGAGCCCAGGTCAGGTCAACAGCAGCGCTGGGCTACCTCGAGAGCAGAGCTGGCGTTCTCCGGCCCCCGCTAGGATCCCCGTGGTGGTGGCCACGACACACACCCGTCTGCAGTCCCCGAGTGGGTGTAGCCATTCCATGCAGCCCAGAATTCGAGCTGCGGGCACCTGTCCCCTCCTCAGCACTGCAGCCTTCCCCGACGGCCAGGCCCCAGGCCCCGGCTCCTTCTACAAAGCCACACCCAGGAGACGGCATCGGTGCCTCCCCACAGTGGGCAGGGAAGCCACGGCTATCCGCTCCGCCCAACGCTATGTGCGGGCTCCCTTGTGTCTCCCCAGGGCACACGGCACCCTCTGTCCTGGCACTGGCCAGTGGGGAGCAGAACACGGGTGTGAGACGGTCAGCAGCGGTGCAGGGCGGCCTGCGGCGACACCTGTGCAACCAACAGGACGAGCCAGACTCACAGTGGACGGGACGTGGGCTGTCACACACAGGCAGGCTGACCGGCGGGGACGCTCCCCTGGGACGGCAGGGGCGGCTCTGTCAGGGCCTCCTCGGGCGCACTTGGCATCTGAGAGAGGAGACACAGATGCACGCTCCCCCCGGCTTTGTGTAATAACACACTGCATAATAACAGCGTGCCGCTGTGCCATCAGCAAACCCACAGCCCACGGGCGAGGCGAGCCTGAGTGATGGCTGTGCCAGGGCAGCCGGGGCTGTGGACGCGCAGGGCTGGCTCTGACGTGTGCTCCTGGTACAGCCGGGACGGAAGAAGCCCTCCCAGCTCAGGGTAGGGGCTGGGGCTCAGTCCTGGAAGCAGCAGCGTCCCAGTGGCCAGGGTGAGGACAGCAA